>NC_081134.1:24892367-25220100 GCF_958295425.1 Solea solea
ATCACCTTGTGCTAAAATGTGCTATATAAAGTAGCCTTGCCTACATTTTTGATAATAATAGGCTACATTTAATCAAAGTATTTTACATGACTCATCACATTTATCATACAATTGATGGTAGATTATTACATGAAGAAATGCAATGATGGTTATCATTCTATAGGAAATAATCATATGACAGATATATTGATTATTTGTCTAGAATCATTTTAGCAAATCAAGCAATTCAATGGAGATGAGGACCCCTATTACAGTAAGTGAATGCAGGTGACAGCAAATCAATCATCTATCTCCTATCAATCGGAGGCCCTAACCCTTGTTACATCAAAAGAATGA
Source organism: Solea solea (assembly GCF_958295425.1). Classification (NCBI taxonomy): domain Eukaryota; kingdom Metazoa; phylum Chordata; class Actinopteri; order Pleuronectiformes; family Soleidae; genus Solea; species Solea solea. The sequence goes on from NC_081134.1 coordinate 24,892,704, forward strand.
TGATCTCTTTAAATTTCCTTTTATTATATTTTTTTGCTAATTAGTTTAATTTTGTATTTATGTGTGTCTTATTCTTTATTATATTTTATTTTGGTAATAATGTTCTTTCATGTACTTGTAGATAATATATAATTATTAGTATAAATCATTTCTTTAATACATTCTATTATATATTTTATGTTTTACATATTATTTTATCATTCCATGACAGTTGTGTGTCTCTGTTTCTGTCTATTGGACATTCTTTGGACATAGATGGTGCTAAGCTTCACTTTTAGCCTGCTACAGACCAGGTTTGCCCGGCAGCATAAGTTACCATGGTTACTTGGCTGGCATTCACATTAGCCACCTTGGTGGAACAGGGTTGAGGCTCAGATTGATGGAACGGAAACCTGAGCCACAGTTATGGCTTAGCCATGGTTGAGGCTTAGCCAGAGTCATAGTTTCCATGGTTACTGAGTTGGGGCTAATCTCAGCCTCTTTGATGAAACCGCACTCTCACTCATATTAACCAGACTTGGCCATTTAAGCTTGGCTTTGCCTTTAGCCTGCTTGATGGAATACCCCCCAGGAGGCGCATCTGTGATTGTTGAACTTTTTCTATTTAACACATATTTATTTTCTGTTGTTGTTGTTTTCCTCTGCATGTTCTCTGTTTGTTTCTGGCATGAAAATAATGACTCAGTTAATCAGTGAAATAACAATGTGTTGTAATGTGTTTGCAAAAAACAAAATAAAAGCATAGATAAATAAATATGAAGAGAAGATTTTATATTATATATAATCTGTGTGTGAGAGTGTGTGTGTGTGTGTGTCTTACTTTTTATCATGAGACACAGAAAAACCTTTTATTTTGAAAGGGTCACGTGTGAAGGTGTTTCACTTCCTCTCCTCTTATTTTCTTAAAGAAACAGTGATGGTTGTTTTTCTTTGCTGATGATGAAGAAAATGATGTCTACTTCTGGACATTGATCACTAACCACTCTAATGCTAAGCTAACCACTCTCCCTTCACATGCATCAAAAAGAGCAGAAACACGTTCATGTTTTTTTATCATTATTTTCCAGCTTTAAAGTAAAAAAAGATATAAAAGATGAAAGTGATTGTTTTTTATATAAATATGCAATGCTTACATTTAAATCTCTGAAATAATCTCTGAATATAGAAGTGTCATAAGAGAGAAGATGCAGGTGAGACATGTCCCCACGTCCTCTGTGTCTCACTTTTGAAATTTAAACAAAGTTTCTTTTGAATGTAAAACAACAGAAAAATGAATGTGCTTTGATGATTGGTTAAAATGAGTGGTCACATGACCTCAGGGCTCCTCGATGGGCGAGCTGTTGAGGCAGCCATCGGGGACGGCCTTCAGTATGTCCTCCAGGTTAGCGATGTCTCTCAGGACGGTGTCGATGTCCAGGTTGATGGTGGTGAGTCGGTGACGCATGGCATCCTCCTGCTGTTTCATGTTCACGAGCCGAGGCTTCAGCCCGCCCTCTATGTCTCTGTGGGCGCTAGCAAGCTCCGCCTCCAGCTGCTTCAGACGATCTTCATCCACAGCACCAGGCTGGTCTGAGGAGGAGGAGCTTAATTACTATGACCTTTGACCTCTGTTCATTTGTCTTTGGGTGACGGAACACGTTACTAACGTTATGAATTTTTTTTACTAACATTACAAACGTAAATAAGATAGAACATTACAATTTTTTTTACTAACAATATGAAAAAAGTTACATTACAATTTTTTTTACTAACATTACAAAAAACACGTTACTAAGATTACAAAAAAACACGTTACTAAGATAAAAAAAAACATGTTACTAAGATTACAGACAAAACACGTTACTAAAATTACAAAAACACGTTACTAAGATTACAAAAACATGTTACTAAGATTACAGAAAAAAACATGTTACTAAGATTACGGGAAAAACATGTTACTAAGATTACGAAAAAAATGTCACTAACATTACAAAAAACTTTATGGAAAAAAACATTACTAAGATTACGAAAAAAAATGACGTTACTAAGATTCCGAAAAAACATGAATAAGATTACGAGATAAACGCGTTTCTAAGATTACGAAAAAAAGTTACGGAAAAAACACTTGACTATGATTACAAAAGAACACGTTACTAAGATTCTGAAAAAAACACATTACTAAGATTATGGAAAAAAACATGTTACTAAGATTCTGAAAAAAAACACATTAGTAAGATTATGAAAAAAAACATGTTACTAAGATTATGGAAAAAAACACATTAGTAAAATTATGGTAAAAAACATGTTACTAAGATTACGAAAAAAGTTACGGAAAAAACACGTTACGATTACGGAAAAAAACGCATTAGTAAGATTATCTCCCCTCCACTCACCTTCAAAAACTACAATATATCCAGAACTCTGCTGCCCGTCTGCTCACCCACACCCGCTCCAGTGACCACATCACCCCCATCCTCAAAAAACTCCACTGGCTCCCTGTTCCCTACCGCATACAATACAAGGTTCTTCTCATCACTTACAAATCCCTCCATAACCTGGCTCCCTCATATCTCACTGACCTCCTCCACCTACACTGTCCCACCCGCTGCCTCAGATCCGCTGACTCCAACCTCCTCACTCCCCTCAGGACAAAGCGCCGAACCCTGGGGGACCGAGCCTTTGCTGCAGCCGCCCCCACTATCTGGAACTCACTCCCACAACTCATCAGGAACTCAGACTCACTACAGACATTCAAATCATTACTCAAAACCCACCTGTTCAAAACTGCATACACTTAACTGTCTATTTCCCATTGTTTTATCCCAGTCCTGTCCTTTGTTTTTGTTTTTGTTTTGTCGTTTTGTGTTTGTACAGCGTCTTTGAGTGTTAAGAAAAGCGCTATAAAAATACGATGTATTATTATGAAAAAAAACACGTTACTAAGATTACGGAAAAAACATGTTACTAAGATTATGAAAAAAACATGTTACTAAGAATATGAAAAAACATGATACTAACATTATGAAGAAAAACATGTTATTAAGATTATAGAAAAAACATGTTACTAAGATTGTGGAAAAACATGTTACTAAAATTCCGAAAAAACATGTTACTAAGATTATGGGAAAAACACATTACTAAGATTATGAAAAAAAAACACGTTACTAAGATTACGGAAAAAAACATGTTACTAAGATTACGGAAAAACATGTTACTAAAATTCCGAAAAAAACACATTACTAAGATTACGGAAAAAACATGTTACTAAGATTACGGAAAAAACACGTTACTAAAACTGAAAAAAAACACATGACTAAGATTATGAAAAAAAACACGTTACTAAGATTACGGAAAAAACACGTTACTAAGATTACGGAAAAAACACGTTGCTAAGATTATGAAAAAAACACGTGACTAAGATTATGAAAAAACATGTTACTAATATTAGGGAAAAAACACATTACTAAAATTATGAAAAAAACATGTTACTAAGACTACGGAAAAAACACATTACTAAGATTATGAAAAAAACGTGTAACTAAGATAACGGAAAAAACATTACTAAAATTATGAAAAAAACACATTACTAAGATTACGGAAAAAACATGTTACTAAGATTAAGGAAAAACATGTTACTAAGATTACGGAAAAAACATGTTACTAAGATTACAGAAAAACATGTTACTAAGATTACGGAAAAAACACGTTACTAAGATTACAGAAAAACATGTTACTAAGATTACGGAAAAAACACGTTACTAAGATTATAGAACAAACACGTTGCTAAGATTATGAAAAAAACACGTGACTAAGATTATGAAAAAACATGTTACTAATATTACGGAAAAAACACATTACTAAAATTATGAAAAAAAACATGTTACTAAGACTACGGAAAAAACACATTACTAAGATTATGAAAAAAACGTGTTACTAAGATAACGGAAAAAACATGTTACTAAGATTACGGAAAAAACACGTTACTAAGATTAAGATAAAACGTGTTACTAAGATTATGAAAAAAAAACACGTTACTAAGATTACGGAAAAAACATGTTACTTAGATTACGGAAAAAACATGTTACTAAGATTACGGAAAAAACACGTTACTAAGATTAAGATAAAACGCGTTACTAAGATTATGAAAAAAAAACACGTTACTAAGATTACGGAAAAAACATGTTACTAAAATTCCGAAAAAAACACTACTAAGATTACGGAAAAAACATGTTACCAAGATTACGGAAAAAACACGTTACTAAAACAGAAAAAAAACACATGACTAAGATTATGAAAAAAAAACACGTTACTAAGATTACGGAAAAAACACGTTACTAAGATTACGGAAAAAACACGTGGCTAAGATTATGAAAAAAACACGTGACTAATATTATGAAAAAACATGTTACTAAGACTACAGAAAAAACACATTACTAAGATTATGAAAAAACGTGTTACTAAGATAACGGAAGAAACATGTTACTAAAATTATGAAAATACACGTTACTAAGACTGAAAAAAAAACATGTTACTAAGACTACGGAAAAAACACGTTACTAAGACTGAAAAAAAAAACATGACTAAGATTATGAAAAACACACGTGACTAAGATTATGAAAAAACATGTTACGTATATTAAGGAAAAAACACATTACTAAAATTATGAAAAAAACATGTTACTAAGACTACGGTAAAAACACGTTACTAAGACTATGAAAAAACGTGTTACTAAGATAACGGAAAAAACATGTTACTAAAATTATGAAAAAACATGGTACTAAGACTACGGAAAAAACACGTTACTAAGACTATGAACAAAAACACATTACTAAGATTACGGAAAAAACACGTTACTAAGATTATGAAAAAACGTGTTTCTAAGATTATGAAAAAAAACATGTTACAAAGATTACGGAAAAAACACGTTACTAAGATTATGATAAAACGTGTTTCTAAGATTATGAAAAAAAACATGTTACTAAGATTCCGGAAAAAACATGTTACTAAAATTCCGGAAAAAACCCGTTACTAAGATTACAAGAAAAACATGTTACTAAGATTACGGAAAAAACACGTTACTAAGATTATGATAAAACGTGTTACTAAGATTATGAAAAAAAAACACGTTACTAAGATTACGGAAAAAACATGTTACTAAGATTATGAAAAAAAAAACGTTACTAAGATTACAGAAAAAACATGTTACTAAGATTATGAAAAAAAAACGTTACTAAGATTACAGAAAAAACATGTTACTAAAATTACGGAAAAAACATGTTACTTAGATTACGGAAAAAAAAACGTTACTAAGATTATGATAAAACGTGTTACTAAGTTTATGAAAAAAATACACGTTACTAAAATTACGGGAAAAACACGTTACTAAAATTCTGGAAAAAAAACATGTTACTAAGATTACAGAAAAAACACGTTACTAATATTACGGAAAAAACACATTACTAAGATTATGAAAAAAACCACGTTACTAAGATTACGGAAAAAACATGTTACTTGGATTACGGAAAAAAAACGTTACTAAAATTACGGAAAAAACATGTTAAAAAACATGGAAAAAAAATGTTACTAAGATTAGGAAAAAAAATGTTCTAAGATTAGGAAAAAAAATGTTACTAAGATTAGGAAAAAAATATGTTACTAAGATTAGGAAAAAACACGTGACTAACATTAAGGAAAAAAAAGACAAAAACATGATAGCTAAAATAAAACGTTACTAGGATAATACACTAAGTTTCAAACCTCTAAATCTCCTGTAAATGTGACCTCCGGCCACTGGGTGGCACCGTTTCTTGGGGAGAATTTTTCTATTTTCTCCTCGCACTGAAAGCAGTAGCACTTACTCATGTTGGCCAGCAGAGCGGTGATGTCTCTGAGCGTCTGTCCCACGGCATCTCGGGTCCCTTTGGCGTTATTGAATGCAGCCACTGCATCAGACGCCGCCTGCAGGGGACAGATGGACACCACATGGACACGGTTGACCGTCTGTCCCACAGTCTGTGACTCACCATGTCTCTGCGTGAGGACACGTTACCTGCTGGGCGTCGGCCTCCAGCTTCTTAGCGTTGTCTAGCTCGAAGTCAAGGTCTCTGGCCACGTCGATGGCCCGTGTCTTCAGACCCTTGGCGTCTGCGTTCAGCTTGATGGCTTCATTGACAAGACCAGTGCGAGACGGCAACGCCGCGAATGTCCCCTGAAGACGGGGACAAGGACAATTAGGACTGATGTCACCGTAACGAGAGTCAAGCTAATGAGAGCGAGGCTCCTGGTGTTACCTCCAGACCGGTGACCAGGTCCTGAAGTCCATCCATGAGTCCCAGGGTGTGGCTGTAGTCCGTCAACACGTCTTTGAGGGAGGAGCCTGTGGCGTTGTTGTTGCTAACAGCCTGCTGGACGGTGGCGCTGATGCTGGGGAGACGCCTTATGGCGGCGTCGGCCAGAGCTTTGCCGCCGTCGATTTGCTGGTCGAACCCTGAGGAGGGGGAGGAGTCATGTTCAAGCTGTTTGTGGACAGGTCAAAGGTCAGATGTCTCTGTGTGTTGGTACCTTTCAGCGCATTCAGGGCGTCGTCTAGTTCCTTGGTGTTGCTGCTGATGCGCCGCAGAGCGGCCGTGGTGTCGGCCTCGGCGACGTAGACACGGTCCAGGAGTTTGTTCGCGTCCTGGTGACAAAGACCAGACGTAGTCTCGTGTCAAACTTTCGTCTCGTGTCAAACTTTTGTCTTGTGTCAAACTTTTGTCTCGTGTCAAACTTTTGTCTCGTGTCAAACTTTCGTCCTGTGTCCGTTTGTTTGTCCTCTGGGAGGACGTGGTTACATTTACCTGCTGGGACGACTTGCCCTTGGCTAACAGCTTCTCTGTGGCCGTCCTGTCTCGCTGCACGCCGTCCTGCATCACCTCGAAGCCTGAGATGTTCTCGTCAACCTCGTCCTTCAGATCATCCAACCTGGACATCATGGCGTCCATCTGCCCCTGAGCATTATGGGATAAACGCGGAGGTTAAAAACATGAAACAGAAATCAAGAGGACATCGTCTGAAGAGGACGTCGTCTGAAGAGGATGATACCTTCAGGGACGTCGGGATGTTTCGCTCCATGTTAGCGATGTTTTTCAACATGTCGTCTGCCATCTTGCTTTCGTCTTTAGCCTCAGCGCTAACATGGACCGCCTGGTCCTCCAGACCCTTCACCCGTGCCAGAGTCTGATCGAACCTGAGGACATGGACATGGTTAGCAGACAACAACCTGAGGACATGGACATGGTTACGGCTGCACCAATAAGGGAGCCTGTCTGCTTGCCAATTCTGTGTGCTAATTGCCCTCAGGAGAGTTGAAGTCCTGGATTGGTGGCTGCCGACCCCGCCCACGAAGAGGATTGGCTGTTCTGGAGGATCCATGATATTTGAACCAGGGACAGCCAGCGTTCTCCCTCTCTCTCCCTCGCCTCAACCAGACACTTTTTGTAATCTAGATGGTTATGAGTAATCTTGTGTGTAGTAGGGGTGGGCTGCCGTTCCGTTTGATCCCGTTTTCTCCTGTTTATGTTAGAAAGATTAGAATTGTGTTTTGGTTTTGCATAGGAGTAGGGCTTTGTTTGATACTTAGGAAACGTTGTGTTTGTTGTTTTGGCCTTGGTCCACCCTGAAGCTATTTTCGTTCATTTAGTAAAACATTCTAAATAGTCTATAATAAATATAATTTTGTCATCTACCCCTTCGCCTTGTGGCTACTTGGGACCTGGGAGTGTAAACCATCCTTCATGTTATGCCCACCGACCCCTAGACCGGGCGTAAGATGAATGGTTGGTTTCCACTCCCAGGTCCCAAGCATTTGGGAGGTGATTTTTCATAAATTCGTCTATGGCAAACTCCATTTTCCCCACACACACAAAAGAAAACTGTCAAACAGACTTACCATGCCAGAAAATAACAATCAAAAAAGACGGACGAGCCCCCAATTCATGTTACGCCCGGTCTATGGGTCAAACAAAACCCTACTCCTATGCAAAACCAAAGCACAATTCTAATCTTCGTAAGCTAACATAAACAGGAGAAAACGGGATCAAAAGGAATGGCAGCCCACCCCTACTACACCCCTACTACACACAAGATTACTCATAACCATCTAACAAAAAGTGGCTGGTTGAGGCGAGGGAGAGAGTGGGAGAACGCTGGCTGTCCCTGGTTCAAATATCATGGATCCTCCAGAACAGCCAATCCTCTCCGTGGGTGGGGTCAGCAGCCACCAATCCAGGACATCAACTCTCCTGAGGACAATTAGCACACAGAATTGACAAGCAGCCATAACAACATGGTTAGCAAACAACAACCTAAGGACATGGACATGGTTAGCAAACAACAACCTGAGGACTTGGACATGGTTAGCAAACAACAACCTGAGGACATGGACATGGTTAGCAGACAACAACCTGAGGACATGGACATGGTTAGCAGACAACAACCTGAGGACATGGACATGGTTAGCAGACAACAACCTGGGGACATGGACGAGGTTAGCAGTCAACAACCTGAGGACATGGACATGGTTAGCAGACAACAACCTGAGGACATGGATGTGGTTAGCAAACAACAACCTGAGGACATGGACATGGTTAACATGGAAGAAACTCTGTGATTGTTTATCTGCGTGTCTCACATTGTCTTCAGATCTCCAAGCTGTTCTTTGACTCTGTTCTCTTGGTTCTGGAGAGTCCGGACCAGAGCCAGACTCTTCTCAGAGTCGCTCAGAGCGGCGTTGGCCATGTCCTCCACGCCCTCAGCCTTCGTCTGGTGTCTGGAAGGAGAACCCAGAGAATCCAGAGTCAGTAACTCAAACATGTGGGTATCTGGACATGATGGACATGAAGGACGTACGTATCAGCCAAACCCTTGGCAGTCTGGACCAGCGATGACCAGAGCGTTGACGGCAGAGAAGCGTCACCAAGCGGAAACTCCTGAAAGATGAGGGACAACACATCAAAACTGTACAAGCTCATGTTTGAAATACTGATGAATCATCTGTGGTCAGCAGCTGACCAGAGGCTGTAAGCGCCCCCTGCTGCTGACACACAGAGACACTCACTCTCCCACACCAAACCTCAGAGAGAAAACCAGTGATTTTAGCTGCTGATCCTCTGCTGCCTCGTGTGGTCACTTTGTGTCACTGAGTTCAAATGAAATAATTCAAATGCATTAGAATTCAGTGATGGAGGCAGCAGAGGATCAACAGCTCTTTGTGTGTGTGTGTGTGTGTGTGTGTGTGTGTGTGTGTGTGTGATGTTAAAATCACTGATTTTCTCTGTGGACTTTGGTGTGGGAGAGTGAGTGGTTTACACACACACACACACTTACAGCCGATCTGAGGTCGGCTTTGGCCTCGTCCAGTTTGCGTCTCATGTCCGTCACCAGCGTCTGGACCTCGTCCACCTCTGTCTTATATGTCCTCTGCAGCTGTTTGATGTCCTCGACCGTGTCCTGGACGTTGTGGACGTCCTGACCCGTAGTCAGCTGACTCCTGCTGATGGATGACAGACGGCTCTGCAGGCTTTTTTCCATTTCTGTTCGACACAGGAGACCTGATGTCATCATTGTGTCCCAAACACAAAAGTCAAACCAGCAGGGGGCGATGTTGATCCTCTCACCTAACAGCTCCTCACTGTTGTCCTGCAGGTCGTCCACCAGTTGCTCAGCTGCTTGCAGCGCCTCCTTCAGGCCACTGTTGGCTGTCAGACCTCCGTCCATGTCAGACAGACGAGTGTCCAACTCCTTCAGTCTGAGCATGTAGACGTCCATCTGATGTCCAACACATACACACACACAGACACACAGAAATATTGAAATGAAGGAAAAGACATCACGGTCTGACTATGTGTGACATTCACTGACTCAGCGCTGACTCAGCGTCGTACCTGTGTCTTGATGGGGTTGAAGCAGGAGGGACAGCTGACTCGTTGACACTTGAGTCCTTCATGTCCTGGTCTGCACTGACAGAGACCGACGTCATCACACTGACGAGACTCGGAGCCGCTCAGGTCACAGTCACACGCTGTATAACAAACAAACAAACATGGTCACGTCTTTAAACCACTCACTCTCCCACACACACACACGCACGCACACACACACACACACACACACACACACGCACTCTCCCACACACACGAACACACACACACACACACACACTCGCTCTCCCACACACACACACAGAGGAGCTGTTGATCCTCTGCTGCCTCTATCACTGAGTTCAAATGTCTGATTTTAATGAATTGACCAGCAGCTCCTGTGTTATCCTGGGCTGTGACATCACTTCCTTACGTTTGCAGGGGTCAGAGAGACGACTGTGATAGAATCCTCTCACACACGTCTCACAGTTCTGTCCTCTCGTGTTGTTCACACACTTCAGGCATTCACCGCTGCGGCGGTCGCAGCTTCCCGCCACACTGACATCGATGTGACCGTTACACTGACACGGCCTGCAGGGGTCGCCATAGAAACCGTCCTGACACACGTCACAGAGAGGACCTGAGGACAGACACGGAAACATGTCACACACACCAGCAGGGGGCAGTAAAACTCAATCCACCGTGTTTTTCAACTGGGCGTGTTTTTCCTAAGTGGGCGTGTTTATCCTAAGTGGACGTGTTTTATAAGTGGGCGTGGCTCACCAGTGGTTCCGGCTGGACAGCGGTCACACAGTGGCTGCAGTGAGCCTGCAGGCAGGGAGCAGGACAGCCCATGTGGACAGGGACACTTGACACACGTCTTCCAGGCGTTGCGGTAAAAGCCTGCGGTGCAGCTGAGGTCTTCAGGCGTCTGGTCAGCAGAGTAACAGTCACCGGTCATCGGGTCACAGCTGCCGCCTGTGCAGCTGCAGGGTTCACACGGACCAAAGGCGCCCTCTGCTGGACGCGAGCGTCTGAACCTGTCTGCACAGTGCTCGCAGAACTCACCTGCGTAACCTGAGGGACAGCTGCAGGTCCTGACCCAGGGGGCGGGGACACCGTCCCCACGCCGGGCCGACACCAGTCGCACGTCGTCAAGGTAACCACGTCCTGAAGAGACACAGCACAAATAAAGATTGATTGATTGATTGATTGATTGATTGATTGATTGATTGATTGATTGATTGAAAATCTGACCATTTTCACCAAATGTGGCTCGGATCTTGATGTCAGTCAGATTCTGCAGCAGCGTCTGGAACTGAAGAGACGAGAGCTGAGGTCTCCACCTGCTGTCTGAGCCGTCCAACCTGTCCATCAAACACAAGAGACGCTGAGTCAACGCTGAGTCACCGCTGAGTCACCGCTGAGTGACTCAGGTAAATTAATTTCAGGTAAATTAACCTCAGGTGAGTTAACCTCAGGTGAGTTAATCTCAGGTGAGTTAATTTCAAGTGAGTTAATCTCAGGTGATTTAACCTCAAGTGAGTTAATCTCAGGTGAGTTAATCTCAAATTTATTTTGTCCTGACCTGAAGCTGTACTTGATCTTCTGTCCACAGGGGACGATGGACCGCAGGTCGCCCAGGGAGGCGGAGACTCTCAAGCCGCCTCCCTCCAGAATTACATCGTTGGTGGACGGATGACGGACGCCACGGTCCAGACGCAACGAGAAGGAGAAGTTCTGACCGTAACTGAGCAACTGGTTTCCAAGGTAACGAGCTGTGACAGAGGAGAGGACACATCTGGTCAGCAGAGAAGGAAACAAAGTAAGGAGGAGAGGAGAAAGGACAAGATGATAGAGGCGGGGCTTATTCACACCTGGGGCGTACAGGTAAACAGGAAGACTGTTCTTAGAGATGACCTCCACGTCTCCATGAGAGGGTGACCAACGGAAATGAACGTTTGAGGGAGTGATACCATGAACTGAGGACACTGTCCAACCATCAGGACCTTTAGACAGAGACAGAGACATCATAGACATCAGAGACACAAGAGACGTCAGAGACCCAAGAGACATCAGAGACACAAGAGACCAGAGACATCAGAGACACAAGAGACATAAGAGACATCAGAGACGCAAGAGACATCAGAGACACAAGAGACATCAAAGACACAACAGGCTGAAGGTTTTATTTTGAAATGAGTCCTGGGGTTTTATTGTGAAGAGATCAAATGTGACTGACCGCCAGTGAAGCTGGAGTTGATGATGTAGACAAAGAAACTGTTGTGAGCAGAACATCTGCTGCTGTGACCGTAACAGAAACAGGGCGGAGTCTCACTCCCAGAATCCTCTCTGGTTTGACGTCTAAAAACGGCAAGAAGAAAAGAACCAGAGCATCAGTTAAAGTCTACGTCATCTATGTCACATGATCGCATCTTTATCGACGTCACATGATTGCGTCTTTATCTGCGTCTTTATCTGAGTCTTTAAAAAACGTATATATCGCACTTATGACTAGCACTTCATAGTTTGGCTTACTTGAAGCTCTTACTTACTTCTAGATCTTATTTGTACCCAAATGTTTAAATGCACTTATTGTAAGTCGCTTTGGATAAAAGCGTCTGCTAAATGACATGTAACATGTAACATCACATGATCGCGTCGTTTATCGACGTCACATGATCGCGTCTTTATCTACATTACATGATCACGTCTTTATCGACGTCACATGATTGCGTCTTTATCGACGTCACACGATCGCGTCTTTATCGATGTCACATGATCGCGTCTTTATCTACGTCACATAATCGCGTCTTTATCTACGTCACACTACCGCGTCTTTATCTACGTCACATGATCGCGTCTTTATCTACGTCACATGATCCCGTCTTTATCGACGTCACATAATCACGTCTTTATCTACGTCACATAATCACGTCTTTATCTACGTCACATGATCGCGTCTTTATCTACGTCACATGATCGCGTCTTTATCTACGTCACATAATCACGTCTTTATCTACGTCACATCATCGCGTCTTTATCGACGTCACATGATCATGTCTTTATCCAGGTCACATTATCTACGTCACATGATCGTGTCTTTATCTACGTCACATGATTGCGTCTTTATCTACATCACATGATCGAGTCTTTATCGACGTCACATGATTGCGTCTTTATCTACGTCACATGATCGCGTCTTTATCGACGTCACATGATCGCGTCTTTATCGACGTCACATGATCGCGTCTTTATCGACGTCACATGATCGCATCTTTATCTACGTCACATGATCGCGTCTTTATCTACGTCACATGATCGCGTCTTTATCTACGTCACATAATCGCGTCTTTATCGACGTAACATGATCGCGTCTTTATCTACATCACATGATCGCGTCTTTATCGACGTCACATGATCGCGTCTTTATCGACGTCACATGATCGCGTCTTTATCTACGTCACATGATCGCGTCTTTATCGACATCACATGATCGCGTCTTTATCAACGTCATATGATCGCGTCTTTATCTACGTCACATGATCGCGTCTTTATCGACATCACATGATCGCGTCTTTATCAACGTCATATGATCGCGTCTTTATCTACGTCACATGATTGCGTCTTTATCGACGTCACATGATCGCGTCTTTATCGACGTCACATTAACGTGTCTTTATCTACGTCACATGATCACGTCTTTATTTCCGTCACATGATCGCGTCTTTATCGACGTCACATGATCGCGTCTTTATGATCCACTGATCCACTGCTTCCTCCATCACTAAGTTCAAATGTCTTATTTTGTCACTTCAGTGTTTGAAATCCAACGTTCATATTGACGTCAGTTACACAAAGTGACCACACGAGGCAGCAGAGGACCAGCAGTTCCTGTGTCCCTGCAGCTAAAATCACTGATTTCCTCTGTGAGCTTTGGTGTGGGAGAGTGGGGGTTAGTTCAGGTGAGACTCACTTTTGTGTGCAGCCATTTGGTCCGATGGCTCCGTCTGGACAGCGGTTGCATTTTTGTCCGCTCACTCCTTGTTTACAGCTGCAGCGCCCCCTGCTGTCACACGTGCTGCTGACAGAGCCTGTGGGAGAAGCTCAGGGTGAGAAGAGCAGCAGATGTGATGAAAGTCTGAAGGTCAGTGTTTGCTCGTTTCTCACCTGTGGCATTACAGCGGCAGGGCGTGCAGCTCAGCCCCGCCCCCTGCAGGTAGAAGCCAGCCTTGCAGCGCTCGCAGTGGCGGCCCTCGGTGTTTCCCTGACAGTCGACACAGTGGAGACCCATGTCGTCACGGAGACAGTAACCAGATTTACCGTTACACTCACAGAGAAGCGTCGCTGCACAACAACAGGGAAAGTCTTTTATTTTGACAATCCTGAATGTAGGAGTCATTTCCTGACGTTGTTTTGTTACATAATGATTTTAATAATGAAGTGAGACGACATGATTGTCTTTATTACATTTAAAAAGAGACTTCAGAGACACAGAGAGACACAGAGACTCAGAGACATCAGAGACACAGAGACACAGAGACATCAGAGACACAGACACATCAGAGACACAGAGACACAGAGACACAGAGACAAAGATACATCAGAGACACAGAGACATGAGAGACAGAGATACATCAGAAACTTCAGAGACATCAGAGACACAGAGAGACACAAAGAGACATCAGTGACACGGATACATCAGAGACACAGAGACGAAGAGAGACACAGAGACATCAGAGACACAGAGACATCAGAGAGACATCATAGACTTCAGAGACATCAGTGACACAGATACATCAGATACTCAGAGACAAAGAGAGACACATAGACATCAGAGAGACACAGAGACAGTTAACCTGTTAACTGGTGGTAACAGGTTAACTGGTAACAGGTTAACTGGTTAACTTTCATCACTGGGTCTTTGTAAACTAGGTCAAGTCATCGTCCACCATTTTGTGTCAAACTTGAATCACAGGTCATACTGTGCTCTCCCTGACACATGACCTGAGGACACACAGTCCACCACTGCATGAAGACATGAGACAGAGTGAGACAGTGATGAAGGTGTAGATATGGTCATGTCTGTGAAACATTTCTGCTCTGTCTTCACGCACTTATCTGTCTCCTATTGAACATGAATGGAACAAACATTCACCACTTCATATTAATCACCTCACATCCACCTTTTCATACTCACCACTTCACATTCACCACTTCACAACCATCACTTCACATTCACCACTTCACATCAACCACTTCAAATTCACCACTTTACATTAATCACTTCACATCCATCATTTCATACTCACCACTTTACATTAATCACTTCACATTCATCACTTCATATTCACCACTTCACATTAATCACTTCACATCCACCATTTCACATCAACCACTTCAAATTCACCACTTCACATCCACCACTGCATACTCACCACTTTACATTAATCACTTCCCATTCATCACTTCATACTCACCACATTACGGTAATCATTTCACATCCATCACTTCACATTCATCACTTCATATTCACCACTTCACATCCACCATTTCACATCAATCACTTCAAATTCACCACTTCACATCCACCACTTCATACTCACTACTTTACATTAATCATTTCACATTCACCACTTTACATTAATCACTTCATACTCACCACTTTACATTAACCACTTCACATTCACCACTTCACATCTAGCGTTCACTCATGATGAAAAACATAATTAATAGATTTAGTTATGATTGATTGATACTCACAGTAAAATGTGTGTGTGGCGTGGAGACTACAAACTGCAGCCAGGAGGCCACACACTGAAATCCACCAACTACTCCTCATGTCCACAGAGAACAGAGTCCACAGAGAACAGAGTCCAGAGTCCACAGAGTCCACAGAGACCAGAGACCAGAGACCAGAGACCAGAATCCACAGAGACAACAGAGACCACAGAGTCCACAGAGTCCACAGAGTCCAGAGTCCAAAGTCCAAAGTCCACAATCCACAATCCACAAAGTCCAGTTATACCAGAATCCAGGTAGTTCAGAGAGTCCTGCTCAGAGCTGAGACACATGCAGAGAGCGCGTGTGTGTGTGTCTTATATCTGCTCTGTGCAGGTCTGTACACGCTGCACATACTCACACACACACACACACACACACATTCACTCATACACTCAGACACATGCTTACTCACACACTCACACACACACACATTCAATCACACACTCAGACACACACACATACTCACACACACACACATTCACTCATACACTCAGACACACACACATTCACATTGACAGTGGACTGTTGTTCTGGACTCTTCTATCACATTTGCATTTTTATGAGACAAAGACATTTCACAGGGAAACAGGAAGTGGAAAACAGCTGAGTTCACACTGTCATATACAGAGTGTGTGCGTGTGTGTGCGCGTGTGTGTGTGTGTGTGTCAGACACACAGACAGTGAATCACAGCTGCACCTCTATCACTTTTTTTTTCGGTGGATGTTTTCATGATTAAACTGTGTCCTGAGGCCACAAGTACGACACACCCTGAACACACACACACTAATGTATGATCCATCACACACACCCTGCCAATACCTGGTTACACACTTTCAAACTATTCCAACCAGAAATACACAGCCACAGGTTACAGATATACACACACACACACACACACACACACATATGCACACGCACACACACACACACATGCACACGCACACGCACACGCACACAAACACACACACACACACACACCTACACATGCACACAACACCTACACATGCACACACATGCACACAGACACACCCAGTCTGTTGCTGTTACCGTGTCAATGCCGCACCCTGAACACACACGTTACTAACACCTCAGAGTTCACTTTTTAACTACACACACTCACTGTGTGTGAGTGTGTGTATAAATCTAAACCTGGTGTTTTTATAGTGACCATGTATATATATGTGTGTATATATATATATATATATATATATGTATATATATATACATACATACGTATATCTATATATATATATATTTTTTAATATATGTATGTATATATATATATATGTAAAACCATTGAATGTTTTGGAAATTATGAAATATTTCTTTTTATTTAGTGGCAGTCGTTTGCGGAACAAATGGCGGATTCAAATACAGTTACAGATAAGTTCTTCTTCTCCACTCTTATCTTTTCACTTGCACTACTAGAACTGTCCTTTAATCTCGTTGTACACTGTATAATGACAATAAAGGTGATTCTGATTCTGATTCTGAGATACAAAAACAGTCCCGCCTCAACCTCGCTGTGATTGGACACGATCATGGTGAAGTCCCGCCCCTAGCCTCGCTCTGATAGGACACGATCATGATAAAGTCCTGCCCCCAGCCTCGCTCCGATTGGAAAGGATCACGATGAAGTCCCGTCCCCAGCCTGAGAAGGGTCTAGCTGCAGACCCGCAGACCACTCAACGAAACGCCCCTTTACTCAACGAAACACCCCTTTACTCAACGAAACACCCCTTTACTCAACGAAACACCCCCTCACACTCAACGAAACACCCCCTCACACTACACGACACTCTGATTGGGTCTCAAGAGACTGCGTCTGGAACGTGATGAAGTTTACGTTGACCGAGTATGAAGAGAGAACCCGAAAAAGTAACACGGTTAAAACACGGGAAAATAACGGAGGAAAAGGTAAGAATGGATAAAAAACACATTTAGATATTGAACACTGGATGAATAGTCATTATTTGTATCCATTATATCAATTAAGTGCGGTTTATTAACCAGTTATGTCTGCATGCTGTAACGATAGCGAGCAAGACGCAGCGATTTTCTCCCTTTTATTCTTTTTTTTCCTTTTTTTCTTTTATTTATATGTACAGGTTATAACATTGACAATATAACATTGTCTCATTTTCAACCAAGAAACGTATAAGATAAACTATATGATCTCTATATATTAGTATTTATCTGTTTTTTAATCTTTAAATGACTCTGAGAAGTTGCACACAGCTTTGCTCATTTGAAAACGTGTGACCTCAGTTCTACAATTGTTAAGATAAAAGATTTGATGATGAATAATATTTTTCATGTTTAGAAATTAGAAGTTCTATTGAATCACAGTCAACAGTGTCATTTGATTTGATTTATTTCAGTTAGCCTGCATATATTTTAGGACAGGGAAAGTCTTAAAGGCAAATGCAGTCCAGTTCATTACTACTTGATTCTGGATTAAAAATGTTTCCATGTTAAAAATACAAAATACAATATTAATTTACATTTTCTCTTATAGAGCAACACTACGTTCAGTGAAGGAGCAGACCCTGAGCTGAGGAGATGCGACTTGGACACTGATCTGCACAAAAAAGGGGAGCTATGCAAAGCTTGTGTCCCATCTGCAGGGACACCAAAGGTCAATGGTGGAGTACGGTGGTAAGTCCTAAATTATCAAATATTTTTTCATTTCAACGCTGAAAGGCTTTAATTTCCCCATGAGCCTTATGTATTATTAAATGTGATGTTATTTCTGTTTGTCCTGACCATGGATAACTGTGACCATCAAACTATTCAACTCATCCATTTGAGTATCAGAAACTCAAAATAAGTAAAGTAAAGTAAACTAATGCTGGAGCCATTTCATCTATGTGTACTGTACTTCATGTGTGTAGAATCTTAAGTCAATGTGTATTTTATTTTCACTCTTGTTGAGAATTTAGATATTGAGAAAAAGTTTCAAGATTCCTGCATTTTTATAGATGCCCCTGATAATAATGATTGTTCTCAGAAGTAATGTAACAATTTGCCTCTCAGACAGGCTTATCTGTATATCCATTTAGGGCAGTGATGTTACTGTGGCCAAACAAGTTGCCAGCCAGGATGACACCTCTTATCAGAGGAAGTGCAAATAATCAGGGAAAGAAAATGTCTTATTCAAAGTTCTTAATCACATGTATTCAGTGTTGCATATTATGTGTAATTTAATTTTAGGAAAGGGCCCAACAAGCCCAACAGAAGCGACGCGAGGCATGTTGTCTGTTAACCAGTGTAATCACAGAGGATCAGGGCATGCTGCAACACCTTAAAGTGAGTGACAATGGCATTTAGTGTGGTGTTTGTGTATTTGTATATGAATACCCAAAATAAAATCCTATACAATTTTTATAGAACATCATCACAGGCAACACGGTGTCTCCTTGGGCCAAGAAACAGGACAGGGTCATCCTTCTTTTTGAAGATGATTAACAAGTGGACAAAGTCATGCACTACTCGAACGTACTGAGACAGACAAGAAGTCTGCAGATCCAGTGGCATTCGTAATGGATGTACTTTTGCCAGAGGTGAGATCTCAGACACTGACACTGATTTGTAGACTACATGTTTTATGTGACTGCATATGTCTGTCTCCTTTTAACACATGGTCACTGTCTAACACAATCTTAAATCTTAATCTTCATGCCACAGGCAACAGTATACGCCCTCGGAGCTGTTCACTCCATCTCCCTGGACAAAGCCAAGGAGATGTACATGCGTGGCACAGAGTTTGACTCAAGGTAAGCAGGATAGTTTAGGAAACTGTTAATCCAATTTTCAGTTTATATCTTATTATGTATTTGAGTGTCTTTAACGACTTAATTATTTTGCTATATCATTTTGTCTTGTCAGCGAGATAACCCAGCTTGGGGAACAGCTTCAGAGCCACATTTCCTCAAAAGCGAGACAGAACCTGGATAGCTTCCTGAGCAATTACAAGAAAGCCTTGGAGTGTGAGGAATTCCTCAGGCGCCTGTAATCCCTGGGTAGTGAATGTGTCTGCTGGATAGTCTGTTGTGTATAAAATAAAGAAAATATATCATTCATCACTTGTATTCATTACATGGATTTGAAAGTTATACAACTTTCTGTGCAGAATCAAGGGTTTCAGTGCATTTGTTTTACTTTCATCAAAAGACCTACTGATGTCCAACTGGCTGGGTTTGATTCAGATACCAATGTTTCACATATCTTCCTGGAAATAGGTAACATCTCCTTAATGACATACTCAGCAGATCTTGTCTACTTAACTTCTGTCTACCACCACCTGGACCACACCAGCACAGGATTTTAGGAGGGTTTCTTTCAGGTTAAAAACCTGATCAAGTAGACTTTTATTAGTTCTAATCGTTGTTCTGTCCAGTTGAACAACATGTCAAACTACAGACTAATAAGACATTCAATAAATGTAGGCCTATATTAAACACACCTTTTTGTAACATACAGGTTGCCATGATGTTGGAAGTTTGCAAAAACAAATGAAATTATTCAAAGTGTGTGTTCAAAGTGGAATTTGTGATATTATATTGTATAAACGTGATATTATATTGTATAAACGTGATATTATATTGTATAAACATTGTATAAACGTGATATTATATTGTATAAACGTGATAATTATATTGTATAAACGTGATATTATATTGTATAAACGTGATAATTATATTGTATAAACGTGATAATTATATCACATAAACGTGATATTATATTGTATAAACGTGATAATTATATCACATAAACGTGATACTATATTGTATAAACGTGATAATTATATCACAAAATCGTGATACTATATTGTGTAAACGTGATGTTCAAAGAACTTTTCCAATCGGCATTTATATATTTTAGCAGTTTGGCTATAACATTTCATACTTTACAAAGTGACATTAATTATTCACAAATTTCACAGAAAGTACATTTCTGTGTTCATAAAAGTCAACACGAGTATTTATTCTTCTCTTTTCCTGTCGCACACCGGGATAAAAGTCTCTTGTCAACAAGTGTCTATGAGATACGCGTGTGTAAATAAAGTTTCAATAAAAGAAGACGTTATCACGTTAGTAAACGTCATCACGTTAGTAAACGTCATCACGTTTCAGACGCAGTCTCTTGAGAGCCAATCAGAGTGTCGTGTAGTTTGAAGGGGCGTTTCGTTGAGTAAAGGGGCGTTTCGTTGAGTGAAGGGGCGTTTCGTTGAGTAAAGGGGCGTTTCGTTGAGTGGTCTGCGGGTCTGCAGCTGGACCTACTTGGTTTCGTTGAGTGTGAGGGGGTGTTTCGTTGAGTAAAGGGGCGTTTCGTTGAGTAAAGGGGCGTTTCGTTGAGTGGTCTGCGGGTCTGCAGCTAGACCCTTCTCTCTGCAGCTGGACCTACTTGCCCAGCCTCGCTGTGAGCGGATGTCGGTGCCTCAGCAGCGGAAGTGTCGTCTGTGTTCATTTCTCTTCTCTGAACGTGAGTAAAAATCGCTTTAATGTGAACTTTAAACTGTTTACTGAACTTTATTCGCGTTATCTCTGCTGCTGGTTTTATCTATGTTGTTATTGTTGTTTGTTTTATTGACGTTTCTGTTCGTCAGCAGAAACTCAGCTAAAGCTAACGTTAGTATAGCTACAGTTAGCCTTGTGCTAACGCTAGCTCAGTCTCGTTATTATGAATAATTATTATAAAACTGAGTAATGTTTGATAAAACGGGATCGTTAACAATAATAATAATAATAATAATAATAACGTTAAACTATTTAGCACAAAAAGATTCTATGCTATTAACGCGTTTATGACGAAACATATGTAACTAATGTTTCAGTTCATTTAAAAATACTTTTTAATTTAGACCAGAAATCATTTAAATTGTTCAAAAATCAGAGAAGGTGAGTGTTTACTTCAAGATAGAAATGATTCTCATGAATGTATTCAGATTACTCCAGTGCGTGTAATCAGATTATTTTGGTGAATGTGTTCAGATTAATTTGCCAGATATAAACAGATTAGGCTGAGGCTGTGAAAAATATTTAATCATATTAATTCAGCGGTTCTAATCTGATTATGTGAGTGCATGTAACCCAGTTATTTTAACATACATAATCAGATTATTTCACTGGACACAATCACATTATTCTAGTCCATGTATTCAGATTACCTAGCTGGATGAAACCAGATTACTTGAAATCAGACTATATATGTTATCGTAATCAGATTAATTCAGTGGTTCTAATTCACATAACTACATTATTTCAGTGGGCACTATCAGATTGTACTCGAGGATGTATTCAGATTACATAGGTGCATGTAATCAGATTAGTCATGCAGTTTCATTCTGCTATACCAAATAATTAGTCTTAACATGAAAGAAGTGACTTTTCTAAAATATAATTTTGTTGATTCCATGGATTTATTGAATCAATCATGTTTAGTGTATTTTTTAATAAATATAAGAATTTTCAATGCAACAGCCTTTAAGAGCAGCTATGTTATCATGATGTTATAATGATTATATCATATGTATGTTTATTTTGTCTAGCCCAACTTTAATTGAGTGTTGATACATTGTAGAATTCCAGTGTGTGTCAGAGGAGGACGAACGTGTCCCTCTGTCAGTCCACCATGGCAGACATAAAGAACTTCCTGTATGCCTGGTGTGGGAAGAAGAAGCTCACGCCCACCTATGACATCCGAGCGGCGGGAAACAAAAACCGGCCTAAGTTTATGTGCGAGGTGAGTTTGTGTGTGTGTGTGCGATGATAAAGTCCTTCATGGACGTTGTCTCACTGTTCACTCTGGGATGTCCAGGTGAGAGTGGATGGATTCAACTACATCGGGATGGGAAACTCCACCAACAAGAAGGACGCGCAGAGCAATGCCGCCCGCGACTTTGTCAACTATCTGGTCCGAGTTGGAGAAATTAGCTCAGCAGAGGTTCCTGCTCTGGGGGTCAGTGGTCACACATCAACGCTTTCATTCACTCATTTTCACTGATTGAACTAAAAACTATTTTGATAATTGATTAATCACATTCTTAAATGTGAATGTTTTCTGGTTTCTTTGCTCCATATAACAAAAAAATCACATCTCATTCATGTGAATCCTCACAGCTGTAACTAACCAATATATATCTATATTATTTCTTAATCGATCCATGAGATGTTTGGTTCATAAAATCGTGTAAAAATGTTGATCCGTGTTGGTCAAACCTAGAAATGAGGATGTTCACAAATGTCTTGTTCTTGTCAACAAACCAAAATGATAGACAAATAAGAGAAAATAATCACATTTAAGAAGCTGAAAAATTACGTAAAGTATGAAGAAGTTAAATTCTAATTTTGATTTGACAAAAGCAGCTGAACACTTCGTCACTTCAATGAAACACAAACTGACATAAAAGAAGAATGCCACATGTTTTCATACATCGCACTTATTTCCTTTATTTTCCTCATTTATCGGACCTGTCCTGTATTTCTGGTTAATTCATTGTTTATTTCACATTTAGTTTATAATGATGAGATTTTTGCCAGGGGGGTATTCCATCAAGCAGGCTAAAGGCAAAGCCAAGCTTAAATGGCCATGTCTGGCTAATATGAGTGAGAGTTCGGTTCCATCAAAGAGGCTGAGATTAGCCCCAACTCAGTAACCATGGAAACTATGACTCTGGCTAAGCCTCAACCATGGCTAAGCCATAACTGTGGCTCAGGTTTCCGTTCCATCAATCTGAGCCTCAACCCTGTTCCACCAAGGTGGCTAATGTGAATGCCAGCCAAGTAACCATGGTAACTTATGCTGCCGGGCAAACCTGGTCTGTCTTGGTTATTTCCTGTAGAATGATAACCAACATTGCATTTCGTCATGTAATTATCTACCATCAATTGTATGATAAATGTGATGAGTCATGTAAAATACTTTGATTAAATGTAGCCTATTATTATTAAAAATGTAGGCAAGGCAACTTTATATAGCACATTTTAGCACAAGGTGATTCAAAGTGCTTTACATAAAATAAAATGAAAATACAACAATTCAACATATAGCATCTGGGACAAAATACAGAAGTAGCACAAATACAGCATGAAAAAAAAATGAAAATGATATAAATTCTATACAATTGGCCATGCAGGAAATAAATGAAAGCTATCCCATCGATTTGCATAACATTCAGTTGATTAATGTGATGAATATCACTTTCTAACATTACTACTAGGGCTGCCAAACGATAAAATATGGAGAATTTCACATGCATTGCAGTGAAACAATAATGCTATTTTAATTATGTTCATATGAATGTTACTTATTAGGGCTGTCTTTTTGTTCTTTGGGGATTTTCCTTTTCATTTTAGGGATTTGGTTGCATTAATAATTATTAATAATTAATTAATATTATATTTTATTAATTAATATATATTATATTAATTAATAAAATATTATTTATTAATAATATTCATGGTCCACATAATTGATTAGTTTAAAACAAAAACCATCAAGAAATCAATTGGTAGATTATTGTCTACATATATTTTGTCCCTTTGATGGAGGAATTATATAACATGATGATGCTGAAATACTTCATTTTCTTTGTCACTTACGCATTCAGCCTGTCTGCAATATTCTGCCACGCCACACCCCTCGCTTTATTGATTGCCACGGTATTGCCCTTCTTTCGGATAATGTGGCTGTAATCGTCATATACCTCCATGAGGAGGGTTTGCTCCGCTGCGGAGAACATCTCTGCACGTTCGTTTCCCTTGCTTTTCGGCATTTTTCACAGTTTCCGCGCTCGACTAGAATGGGCTTTTTATTTTCCCAGTGGGCGTGCACAAGTTGAGGCTTAACAGGTGAGGCTTGACTAAGCGTCAGGTGGAGCCAGCTGATTTCACTTGATGGAACGACTTGGAGCTAGATTGGGAGATGGAGCTTAGTCAAGCTTCAAGCTTACACCTAAGTCTGGCAATTCTTAGCTACGTTGATGGAATACCCCCCAGCTCACTTTACACTTTGTGGAATGTTTGTTTTCCAGAATTCAATGAAAGGGTATTAAATCTCTCTCTGTGTGGTGTGTGTGGTGTGTGTGGGTCAAACTCTGGTCCTGTGTCTCCAGGCGTGTCCTCCTGTCCCTGATCAGCCCGACAGAGCAGAAAGTGGAGACTTTGGAAGCCTGCCCTCTGGTGGTCCACTGCCCCCACACCTTGTGGTCAAAGCTGAACAAGGTAACAGCTGAGTCACATGTTGTTGTACGTTAAAGGGACAGTTTGTGTTTTTATTTTAGAGCAGGGGTGCAACGGCTCAAGGTTCGGATCGTGTTGCGGTTTCTGAGTCTCGGATCAAAAACAACACAAAAAGGCAAAGATAACAAGACTAATATAACTTCGCTTACAGCTTCTTGTTATTTTATTTTAAACATGTCCACATCATTATGGATGCTAAATGTATCACATGTGGTCCCAGTCCAGCTTCAACACTGCATTTACTTGGTTTCTCGTACCATCTGTGGTGACTGGGATGTTGCTTTTGGACGTCTCTAGCTTCCACTCTGCTACTGCTCCTGTCAGTACCTGCACCAGATTTGTGCCGGTGTGACTCTCATAGAGGGAGTGTGTCTACAGAACTGACTCCTCCTCTCCCACTCCGCTGTGATGAAGTGAGCAGTCGCGTAACTTTTCGTGGCTCGTTCGACCCGTCTGTGGTGAGTGCAACAGAGGATGCCTCCGATAATTCCTCCACGATATTTTTCTTTTCCTGTCCATGAACTTCTGGTTCCATCTTCATAATGAAGTGGGAGTGTGAGGGTATTTCGTGCCGTGGCTCAAGCTCCATATTTTCAAGCCGTTCTTCTCCATAACGGTGTATGGCCTCACATCTGCAGCTACAAACACCCCAATGAGCAGCTCCCGTCAGAAAGAGATTAAACATGCGGCGTTCACGTGAACACATCACCGGATTTTTTTTTTCAAAACCAATTTCAACCAATTGTTGCGTTTCAGACTAAAACACAGCCAGCCCGCGGGTCACATGGGGGGAGCCGTACGGATCACTATTTTACTGTGTGTTTCTATGGGATTCTAACACCGGCTCCTCCCAAGTGTGGAGTGGTTGTCCCGATGTCGTCAAAATGTGATTGACATGCCAATCATCTGCTCCTTCTCATGCGGCCGACGTTTGCCTGTGCCACGTCCTGTGAGCACCCCCTGCTGCTGAGAACCGGAACGTTATAAAGTCTATTAATATCGTGAACGTGTGGGTGAGTGAGTGAGTGTTGTTTCATCCCTGCTTCTGTTTGGTGTCTTAAATCAGTTTTTAACCCTTGTATCTCAGCAGCAGGGGGCGCTCACAGGACAGGCAGCACCAAACTGTAAAACCCTCATCCACAGAATCTGGATTCAGAGTTTGAACCGTCCTCTTTTCTGTGTTGGTGTCAGATAATGGTGACAAAAGTGGACCGGTCCCAGGAGTGACTGGCCTGGGTTATTCAGGAGGTGGAGCCTCTGGTTGGGGAAGAGGAGGAGGAGGAGGAGAAGGAAGCGGGGCTCAGTGGGACAGAGGGGCAAATCTGAAGGAGTACTACGCCAGGAGAGATGAACAGGAAGCTCAGGCGGTACGTCACCCTGTTCAAACATGGTTCTGTTGATCAGTTTCTGACCCGTTTCTGTGTGACTGTAGACCCTGGAGTCAGAGGAGGTGGACCTGAATGCTAATCTCCACGGCAACTGGACTCTGGAGAACGCCAAGGCCCGACTCAACCAGTTCTTCCAGAAGGAGAAAATCAGTGCTGAGTATAAATACAGCCAAGTGGGACCGGACCACAACAGGTCTGGACCAGAACACGCCACAGAACTGTTCACTGTGCATTCACACGTCACATGTTCCACACACTGTGATCGTGCCACGATTCATCATCAAAATCTCTGCATACATTGTTACCATGGTAACGAGGAAACACACAGAAATTATTCAAACGTGAATATTTTCTGTATTCTTTGCTCCATAAAACAAACAAGTCATTGTGTGTGTGTGTGTGTGTGTGTGTGTGTGTGTGTGTCCCTCAGGGTGTCCTGTATGTCTTTCTGTCTCACTGCTGTAAACACAGAGACCTCCAGAGTGTGTTGGATACACCGGAGAGATCTCAAGTCAGATTTATGCCACACCCACTCTGTGACATCATGTCGTGAAGGCAGAGCAGTGAGAAAGCCCCGCCCACCAGCTGATTCCTGGCATTAAAATAATATAATTGAATAATTGAATTATCTCTGATAATCATTCACCTGACTGTTAACTGACTGTTAACTGATTGTTAACTGATTGTTGACGGTCTCAGCTGTAGTGGTGATGTCATTACCAGTGTTGTCTCAGTAGATCTGGACTCTCGTTTCTTTGATCGTCTCTTTTCTTCTCTGATCGTCTCTTTTCTTCTCTGATCGTCTCTTTTCTTCTCTGGTCGTGTCTGATCTTCTCTGGTCGTCTCTTTTCTTCTCTGGTCGTGTCTGATCTTCTCTGGTCGTCTCTTTTCTTCTCTGGTCGTCTCTGATCTTCTCTGAACGTCTCCGATCTTCTCTTTTCTTCTCTGAACGTCTCTGATCCTCTCTTTTCTTCTCTGATCTTCTCTGATCGTCTCTTTTCTTCTCTGATCTTCTCTGATCGTCTCTTTTCTTCTCTGATCAGGTGCAGTAGTTGAGTTGTTAAAGGTGTCAGGTTCAGCTGGTGAGTGCTTGGTGAGGTGCTGCCAGCAGGGGGCAGCAGCAGAGATCACAGCCACACTGATGAAGACATGGGACAGTGTTTAGGTAAACTAAAGCGGTCTCATGGTGCAGCTCAGGCTCCGTGGACTCAGTGGAGTGTGGTTGTGATCTCTGGTGTCGCTGTTCACTGCAGGACAGAGAGACGTTTTAAAAAAAAACGGCAGAGAGATATACAGGCGTCCTGACACGGCAGGTGAGTCCGTCCCTGCACTTTGTATCCACTGCTTTTATTGTGAAAGGCTCAGGAAGTGAAGCTGTGGGGTCTGTCTCTGCAGGAGCTTCATCGCTGAGATGCAGCTGTTTGTGAAACAACTCGGCAGAAGTAAGAAACTTTGATTTGTTTAAGTTCAATTATAATCACAGGAAATCATTGTGATTTACAAAAGTGTCACTGACTTTATATTTAAAATCATTTAATAATAATCAGGTGATGTGAAATTAAGCAGTTAAACATTTATGAATCAGTCAAACTCAATCATTCTGGTTTGTCTCAGAACGTTTTTACATATCAGTTTTCCAGTAAATCAGAAGACAGAATGGACAGATGAAGCTGCTGGTTGACGTGTGTCTGTCCTGCAGGGATCACGGCGCGAGAACACGGCTCTAATAAGAAGCTGGCGGCGCAGTCATGTGCTCTGTCTCTGGTGCGACAGCTCTATCACCTGGGAGTCGTGGAGCCTTACTCTGGAGTCACCAAGAAGAAGGAGGGAGAGACGGTTTGTCTCCTGTCTTTTCCGTCTATGACCCGGGTCCTGAGCTGAAGTGGATTTTCACTCTGGTCTTTGTGTCGTTTTCAGCTGGAGCCGTTTGACGTCAGTGTGAGTCCAGAGCTTCAGCAGCAGCTGCTCAGTGTCGTCCAGGAGCTCGGAGTCCACATTCCACCACCGGTCAGTTTCATGTCACCATGTAAATTTAATGTCCATTAACTGTGTCGGTGAAGGTTCTCAGTCAGCCAGGACATAATCTACTTCTGTTAGCCACTGCACTCAGCTGTTTCACCTTCATCCAAGAGGCTTCTTCAGTTCCAGAACTGTTTTCTAGAACTGTTTCAAGTTCCAGAACTGTTTTCTAGAACTGTTCTTCAGTTCCAGAACTGTTTTCTAGAACTGTTTCCCAGTTCTAGATCTGTTCTAGAACTGAAGAACTGTTCCAGAACTGTTTCGGGACTGAAGAACTGTTCTGGAATTGAGGAACTGTTCCGGTACTGAATAACTGTTCCAGAACTGTTCCGGTACTGAATAACTGTTCCAGAACTGTTCCGGTACTGAAGAACTGTTCCAGAACTGTTCCGGTACTGAAGAACTGTTCTGGGACTGAAGAACTGTTCCGGAACTGTTCCGGGAACTGAAGAACTGTTCCAGGAACTGAAGAACTGTTTCGGGAACTGAAGAACTGTTTCGGGAACTGAAGAACTGTTTTGGGAACTGAAGAACTGTTCTGGGAACTGAAGAAGCAAGTCCAGTCGCCCACAGCCAACGTCTCAAGTAGGTCCATCACGTGTAATCTAATGTGTTTGTTTTTCATTCATCTTGAACTCCAGCCCACAGACTCCAGCAGCCCAGTGTCTCTGGTTCAGGGGAAGATGGCGACCTTTGAACCGTCACAGAGACAGAGTGGAGCTGGAGTGGTTCCCTGGTCTCCACCTCAGGTCAACTGGAATCCCTGGACCAGCAGCAACATCGATGAGGGACCTCTGGCCTTTGTGAGTTATTAGCACTTTTCTCAGGATCAATATTTTTGTCGTTGATCAATGTGGAAAATAATTGTCCAGATTTTTACTGGCCGATCCTTTCAGCTCAATAATCCTTTCTGGAAGGGGCAACCAGAACAAGTACGGCGGGCACAACTCGACTGTCTTTCTGAAGGTTTATTCCACACACACAGTTAGCGGTAGCTAGACAGCAGTTAAACAGCGGTTAGACTAGTCAGTTAGTAGACAGTTGGTTAGAAGTTAGACAGCAGTCCGTTAGGTTGTAAAACCGACAAGTCGTACAGGTTCTGAGGTTCAGTCGAAGAGCTGACGTCCACAGAATAATCTTAGCTGTAGTTTTGAAAACACCTTGTGATTTTTGTTTTGAATGAAATTTTCCATGTTTTCAGTAACATTTAGGAAATGTTATAAACCCAGTTTAAAAGCAGTTCATCTGAAATAAGGACATTCCTGAAAACACTGGAGTTATTCATCTAAAATAAAACATTTCTTCCTTCAGTGCACCCCAGAGCAGATCAGTGAAGACCTGCAGGAAGAGCTGATGATGCAGCTGAAACATGACGAAGACCTGCAAAAGGTCTGTACCTGGTCTCTGTCCTCTAATGGCTCTGTCCTGTAATGTTCCACTTAATGTCTCTGTCCTCTAATATTCCACTCAATGTCTCTGTCCGCTAATGTTCCACTCAATGTCTCTGTCGGCTAATGTCTCTGTCCTCTAATGTTCCACTCAATGTCTCTGTCCTCTAATGTCTCCACTCAATGTCTCTGTCCTCTAATGTTCCACTCAATGTCTCTGCCTGCTAATGTCTCTGTCCTCTAATGTTCCACTCAATGTATCTGTCCGCTAATGTCTCTGTCCTCTAATGTTCCACTCAATGTCTCTGTCCGCTAATGTCTCTGTCCTCTAATGTTCCACTCAATGTCTCTGTCCGCTAATGTCTCTGTTCTCTAATGTTCCACTCAATGTATCTGTCCTCTAATGTCTCTGTCCTCTAATGTTCCACTCAATGTCTCTGTCCGCTAATGTCTCTGTCCTCTAATGTTCCATTCAATGTCTCTGTCCGCTAATGTCTCCGTCCTCTAATTCTTTATGTTGTAGCATCATTTATATATTTATAGTCAAAGTTATTTTTTTTTTTTAACGTATGGAAACTTTGATTCAACTAATATGATCACATACACTAGCATAATCTGATTACATACACTAGCACAATCTGATTACATGCACTAGCATAATCTGATAACGTACACTAGACTAATCTGATTACGTACACTAGCATAATCTGATTACATACACTATCATAATCTGATTACGTTAACATAAATAGTCTGATTTTAACTACCTCAGTAATCTGTTTTCATCCAGCAAGGTCATCTGAATACATAGACTAGAGCAGGGGTGTCAAACTCAAATGACCTGGGGGCCAATGAGCATCTCGTCTGGTCAAGCAGGGGCCGACATAGAGGGAAAAAAAGTGCAAAAAACAACTATTTAGTAGCCGGTGGGCAATATAAGATATTCATTATGATATTAGACAGAATTGCATTAAAAGTGCTTGTTTTGATATAAAATGATTCACAGTAAAAACATATTTATGATGTACAAAAACGGAGAATTAAATTGAAAATTTAGCAAATAAATAAATTCTCCTGAAGTTCAGATGTGTCCTGTCGTTGTCTCATTTTGTCCACACTGTTCCCTGCTGTTTGTCCTCTGAGAAGCTCATGTGACTGTCTTCTTCTTGTCCAGGTCCTGGTGGACAGGGACCAGTTGCCAGTCAAACAATTTGAGGAGGAGATCCTGGCGACGGTGGACAGCAGTCCTGTGGTCATCATCAGAGGAGCCACAGGCTGTGGTAAAACCACGCAGGTACCTCAGTACATCCTGGACCGCTTCATCAAAGGAGGACGAGCGTCCCACTGTAACATCGTGGTAACCCAGGTAACGCCCCACACTTATGACATCATCGTCAGTGTGAGTGACTCCGCCCTGATGGTTAATCCTCTCTGCAGCCCAGACGGATCAGTGCCGTGTCCGTGGCCGAAAGAGTCGCCTACGAGAGAGGGGAGGAGCTTGGGAATAGCTGCGGCTACAGCGTCCGCTTCGAGTCCGTCCTCCCACGTCCTCACGCCAGCGTCCTCTTCTGCACCGTCGGTACATACACACACACAACCAGAATACACTGTGATGGTTGGTTGGTTGGTTGATTGATTGATGAGTTGGTTGGTTGGTTGGCTGGTTGATTGATGAATTGGTTGGATGGTTGGTTGATTGATGAGTTGGTTGGTTGATTGATTGATTGATTGATTGATTGATTGATTGATTCATTGGTTGGTTGTTTGTGTGTTGCAGGTGTTCTGCTGCGGAAACTGGAAGCAGGAATCCGAGGCATCAGTCACGTCATCGTTGATGAGATTCACGAGAGGGACATCAACGTGAGTTCACATTTCACTGTGACTTCATCATAGTGTACTGTGTTTCCATCATGGTGCGCTTTGGAACAGTCAAGTCCTGGATCAGGCAACGTTTTTCTTCCCACACACTCTCGGGCGCCCCCTGGTGATTCCCCAGGCCAGCCTCTGTGTTTAACTGTCAATCATGTCCTGTGTTGCTCCACCCCTCTGTGTGTCCCTGCAGACGGACTTCCTGATGGTTGTCCTCAGAGACGTGGTCCAGACTTACCCCGAGGTCCGTGTCATCCTCATGTCGGCCACCATCGACACCTCCATGTTCAGAGAATACTTCTTCAACTGTCCCGTCATCGAGGTGTTTGGACGAACCTTCCCTGTTCAAGGTAACCATGATGACCATATCCTGATCCGTCAAATATATCGGATATAAAACTCTGAGCTGCTTCTGTCGTGATAATCTCAGTCTTTCTCGGGATTGAAACTTGAAAACGTTTTTATATCATTGACAAAATGAGCTCAAACTAATGATTTAGACGTGTTGAATAACATAATGAGTCCAGTGGAGTCGCCCCCTGGTGGACGCTCTCCAGAACACGTTCCAGACATGTCCAGGGTCCATTTCTCGCTCTTTGTTTCCAGAATATTTTCTGGAAGATAGTATCCAGATGACCAACTTCATTCCTCCACCAATGGAAAGAAAGAAAAGAGACAAAGACGAGGAGGCGGGAGATGAAGATGTAAGACACTGTCTCCTCTTCTGCTGTCAAGTCTAATTGTCCCACAGTCTCATCATCACTGATGTTTGTCCACAGACCAACTGTAACTTAATCTGTGGGCCGGATTACACGCCCGAGACCAAGCGATCAATGGCTCAGATGACTGAGAAGGAGATGTCCTTCGAGCTGGTGGAGGCTCTTCTCAAATACGTGGAGACGCTACAGGTCAACGGAGCCGTGCTGGTCTTTCTGCCGGGCTGGAACCTCATCTACTCAATGCAGAGACACCTGGAGACCAACCCACACTTTGGTATGTACTGCTTGTCCTACACTCGACCTACGCTCGACCTACACTCACGATGATCATTGTATGACTCGTCCTACGATTGTTCTACGACTTGTTCTACGACTTGTTCTACGACTTGTCCTACGACTCGTCCTACGACTCGTCCTACGACTCGTCCTACGATCGTTGTATGACTCTTGCGTGGATCTTCTAACTAAATCTTCATCTACCTCATTTACTTAATCTAAACTGTGAGATGATCCCAGATTATTTTATTGCTTTAATTTTGTCTCTTCAGGAAGTAACCGGTACCGGATTCTGCCGCTCCACTCACAGATTCCCCGAGAGGAGCAGAGGAGGGTGTTTGAACCCGTTCCTGAAAACATCAGGAAGGTCAGATTTGAATTTGTGACCATGTCACCATCCAGATTAAGCACAGATTATCTCTATCTTTCCAAAATAATCAGAAATTAAAATTGGGTTATATTAATCTCCATATGAATCTGAGATCAAACTCGGATTATCTTAATCTCTTAAACTACTTTGGAGATTAAACTCTGAGTTAATTTAATCTCCAAATCAATCGAAATTCATTTCTGATGAGTTTATTCTGGAAACTAATGAGATTCCCACCAGTCTGAGATGAAACTCATGACAAGATTAATTTAAATTACATTACATGTTATTTAGCAGACGCTTTTATCCAAAGCGCCTTACAATCAGTGCATTTAAACATTTGTTTACAAACAAGAGCTAGAAGTAAGTCAGAGCTTCAAGTAAGCCAAACTATAAAGTGCTAGTCATAAGTGCGATGTATAAGCAAGTGATTTTTTTTTTTGTCGTCATCTTAGTCGAGGTAGAGTCGGAAGAAATGTGTTTTTAGTCGGCGGCGGAAGATGTGGAGGCTTTCCACTGTCCGGATGTCGATGGGGAGTTCGTTCCACCATTTGGGAGCTAGGACAGTGAACAGTCTCGAGTTCTGTGAATGCCTCTGCGATCCTCTCAGTGAGGGGGAAGCTCCGATGCAGAGCGGAGTGGGCGGGCTGGGGTGTAGGTTTTGATCATGTCCTGGATGTTAGATGTTGTGTCTTATCTTGTGTCGGATCGTATTATCTCGTGTCAGATCAGATTATCTTGTGGCAGATCAGATTATCTTGTGTTTTATCTTGTGTCAGATCAGATCAGAATCAGATCAGGTTATCTTGTGTCAAATCAGATTATCTCGTGTCAATTTAGATTATCTCCTGTTGCAGGTGATTCTATCGACAAACATCGCAGAGACAAGCATCACCATCAATGACGTCGTCTACGTCATTGACTCCTGCAAGTAAGTGTGTCTGCGGTTGGCATGGTTCTGTGTGTGGGGGTCAAAGGCCAGACTGTAGTGATGGTGTGTGTTGACGGTGTCTCCTCAGGCAGAAGGTCAAACTCTTCACGTCCCACAACAACATGACAAACTACGCCACCGTGTGGGCGTCCAAGACCAACCTGGAGCAGAGGAAAGGACGAGCCGGGAGAGTCCGGCCCGGGTTCTGCTTCCACCTCTGTAGCCACGCCCGCTTTGAGAGGTATGACCTCTGACCTCAGAGTCTGCCTGGTGACTGACGATGATGATGACTGTGTGTGTGTGTGTGTGTGTGTGTGTGTGTGTGTGTGTGTGTGTGTAGACTGGAGACTCACATGACTCCAGAGATCTTCAGGACTCCACTGCATGAAGTCGCTCTGAGCATCAAACTGCTGAGACTCGGCGCCATAGGACACTTCCTGTCCAAGGCCATCGAGCCGCCACCGCTGGACGCCGTCATCGAGGCGGAACATACCCTGAAAGGTACCACACACGCACTCTGATGATGTCACATACACATGGGTCCTTGAAATCCTTGAAGGTTTGGGAATTTGAAAAAACAATCTCACGTCTTTCTTGCACAGAATTCAAGCACATTCAATAACCCATGTCTTTTTAGTGTGATTTTCAAAATGACAATCAACATGGGTCATTGAAAGTGCTTGAATTTTGTGCAGTAAAGAAATGAAGTTTATATTTAGGTAAATGTCTGGTGTACGTAGACGAGGCCGACGCAGGACAAACATGGAGACATCATTACTAGGACAGGTATTGTGGACACTGTCCACTGTCTCTCTCTCTCCGCCGCTGATGTGAGATTCCGTGCAGAAGAGAGAGAAAATGTTGACATGATGTCTTTCAATATCTCTGTCTCACAAAAGACAAAGATCCTGAGGACAATCACTTGTCCACATGCAGAGCTGCTGCACATCGATAAAAGAGGACGCCATCATGGACGAAGACGCTCCATCTTAGTTGTGCATCTTAAACTGAGTCTGCACATGCAGTCCTTGAATTTGAAGGTCTTGGTCCTGGAAAGTCCTTGATTTTAAAGGTCTTGGTCCTAGATAGTCCTTGAATATAGGGGTCTTGGTCCTGGATAGTCCTTGAATTTGAGTGTATTGGTCCTGGAAAGTCCTTGAATTTAAAGGTCTTGGTCCTGGTCCTTGAATTTAAGGGACTTGGTCCTGGAAAGTCCTTGGATTTGAGGGTCTTGGTCCTGGATAGTCCTTGAACTTGGGGGTCTTGGTCCTGGATATAGTCCTTGAATTTGAGGGTCTAGGTCCTGGATAGTCCTTGAATTTGAGGGTCTTGGTCCTGAAAAGTCCTTGCATGTGGTTCCAGGTAAGGGAACCCTGTTACTGATCATAAATCACATCTGTCCTCTGAGGATGAAAACAGATTAAACACACCCCCTGTCTCTCTCTTTCTGTGACTCCGCCCCCTCCTGTGTCAGAGCTGGACGCTCTGGACTCTAACGATGAGTTGACCCCTCTGGGTCGGGTTCTGGCTCGTCTGCCCATCGAGCCTCGTCTGGGGAAGATGATGATCATGGGCTGCATTTTCCAGTCAGTGGTGTCTCTTTGTTCTGAGGGGGGCGGGTTGTGGTCTGGGCTTTTCAATTCATTAAAGAAGGTACAAATAATGTGAACGTGTGTGACATCACAGTTGTGGCTCCTCCCTCTCTCAGTGTGGGCGATGCCATGTGCACCATCTCAGCTGCTTCCTGTTTCCCAGAGCCGTTCGTCAGTGAAGGCAAACGTCTTGGCTTCATCCACAGAAACTTTGCCGGCACTCGTTTCTCTGACCACGTGGCTTTGCTGTCCGTGTTTCAGGCCTGGGATGATGTCAGGTCAGTGTGTGTGTGTGTGTGTGTGTGTGTCCACCTCCCAGGGGGCGTGGCTACAGCGTGTGACGTGGCTCTGCTCTTTTCCTGTGCAGGATCAACGGCGAGGAGGCAGAGTCTGGTTTCTGTGACCACAAACGTCTGAACATGTCCACTCTGAGGATGACGTGGGAGGCCAAAGTCCAGCTGAAGGACATCCTGGTTAATGCTGGCTTTCCTGAAGGTAACACAGCGCTGATGATGACGATGACATCATTGGTGATGTTAACCCCTCCCCCTCTCTCTCTCTCTGTCAGAGTCTCTGCTCACTCACTCGTTTAACGTGGTCGGCCCTGACAACAGTCTGGACGTGGTCATTTCTCTGTTGACCTTTGGCTTTTATCCAAACGTGTGTTTCCACAAAGAGAAGAGGAAGATCTTAACCACAGAGGGACGGAACGCCCTCGTTCACAAGTCCTCGGTCAACTGTCCATTCAGTAGCCACGATGTCTCCTACCCCTCACCCTTCTTTGTCTTTGGAGAGAAGGTAACATGTCCTCCATGACAAAATACTCTCAATGTCCCTTTAAGATCGCTGACTGTGTGTGTGTGTGTAGATCAGGACACGTGCAGTCTCAGCTAAAGGAATGACAATGGTCAGTCCTCTTCAGCTTCTTCTGTTTGGCTGCAAGAAAGTGAACTCTGAAGGACACGTGGTGGAGCTGGACGACTGGTGAGAGACAGGAAATGCTTCACAATAAAACAGGAAACACTTCACAATAAAACAGGAAACGCTTCACAATAAAACAGGAAACAATTCACAATAAAACAGGAAACATTGATTGATCATGTGTCCAGGATCAAACTGAGGATTCCTCATGAGGTGGGCGGGGCCATTGTGGCTCTGAGGGCGGGACTTGAGGCTCTGGTGGTGGAAGTGACCAAAGATCCAGAATATGTGAGGCAAATGGACCAAAACAACGAGAGACTCCTGAACGTCATCAGACACGTGTCCAAGCCGTCTGCAGCCGGACTCAACATGATGAGCAGCATGCAGAGGTGAGGGGAGGGGCTACATCTGAGGCCACACCCACATCTGTAAACAACCTGCTAACTTTAACCTGGTTATAATAACCTGTTTACACCTGACAGATCATGTGACCACGGTCCTCAGCCTAATGCTAAGCTAACAATTGTCCTCAGGCTAATGCTAAGCTAACAACTGACCTGTGGCTAATGCTGAGCTAACCACGATCCTCAGACTAATGCTAAGCTACCCACTGTCCTCAGGCTAATGCTAAGCTAACAATTGTCCTCAGGCTAATGCTAAGCTAACAACTGACCTGTGGCTAATGCTAAGCTAACCACGGTCCTCAGGCTAATGCTTAGCTAACCACTGACCTCAGGCTAATGCTAAGCTAACTACATTAATTAGACAGTTCAGTTTTGCATTCAGTGAAGCCATCGTAGCACTAGCTGCATACAGGAGCATTGTGGGAAGTGTAGTCTCTGAGGTGTGAGTACAGTGTGATGATGTCACAGCTGCTTTTTTTTTCTCTCGTCTCTCCACAGGATGGGAGACGGTCCTCGTCCCCCGAAGATGGGACGCTTCGAGAGTGGAGGAGGGAGAGGTGGCTACAGAGGAGGAGGGGGAGGATATGGGGGAGGGGGAGGTGGCTACAGAGGAGGGGGAGGATATGCAGGAGGGGGAGGCAGCTACAGAGCAGGTGGGGGATATGGAGGAAGAGGAGGTTACAGAGGAGGCGGCAGATATGGAGGGGGTGGAGAAGGTTATAGAGGAGGTGGGGCCTACAGAAGGGGAGGAGGCTACAGAGGAGGTTATTAATGTGATGACTTATTTTAACATTTAAATGTTTGTGTCGTTAGTGATGATGATGTCATTGATATTGATGTGACCATGTCTTTGTTTGTTTTTAGTCATGATTATTGATTATCACTGAAGTATTGTTTTTGGTGGCTCTGTGCATCCGCACTTGCCAACGTGACCAGCAGAGGTCGCCAGAAGCCAAGTCTGTTATCTCTGATCTGAGCCATGTTGATTATTTGTAGGAAACGTCATCAATAAACTTTCAGGGTTTGTGAAACAAATGTTTCCTCTTCATTTACGTCTCTTGGTCCAGGTCCAGGTTCAGGTTCAGACCCAGACCCAGACTGTCTCACAGCAACCGTTCATCTGCTCTCTACTGCTATAGCTCCCTGTGGTCTTCAGGACTTGTTTGTGCGTTCTGTGTCCACTTGGTGGCGCTCTGTTTGACGTGTCACCATGGAAACATATTTGAGTCAAAAACAGGAAGTGTGATTTCATTCAGTTTTTTTTTTGTGCTTGAATCTAATAATAATTTATGACACTAATATTAATGTTTGGATAGCTGCGGGGACACAGGAGCTGCTGGTCCTCTGCAGCCTCGTGTGGTCACTTTGTGTCACGGAGTTAAGTCTAAATGAAATATTTCAAATGCCGAATTCACTGAACTTGTGTGTGTGTGTGTGTGTGTATGTATTTCTATCCTGATGGGGACCACATCCTGACTCTTCACACACACGGTGGGGCCCAAAACTCGGTCCCCACGGGCACGAGCATTGCAATCAATAGAAAACAGCCTCCTGATAGGCCCTGCCCAGTTTATTTGAAAAAAAAATTGGACCCCATGAAGTAGGTTTTCATGACAGAGTGTGTGTGGGATTTGGTCCCCAGTGGTCACAAATGGTATTGCAGTGTGTACGTTTGCACCGGTGGGGTCCGATTCCTGACGTGTGTAAGTGTGTATGTCAAAAAACTTAATATTTTATGAAGATGAATGTACATTTAAGTGATCAGACTTCAATATTAGCAAATTATTATGCCCAAAATCTATAAGGGAGACAATTTAATACTAGTTATAAACACTATAACTTACTTTGAAAGCAGTCTCATTCTTTTTGTAATAAACCTTCGTAAAGGTCAAAGGTCAGCCGTTCGGGTGTAGTTTTTTGTAATAATTAATGAAGGCATTGAGCCAGGGGTCTGATTTTTAAGTATGTGTATCAGGAACTACGGCTGATCCAGGGTGCCGAACTTCGTAACTTGTGCGCCCTTCGTAAAGGTCAAAGTTCAGCCGTTCGGGTGTCATTTTTTGTAATAATGAATCAACGCATCGAGCCAGGGATCTGAAATGTCAGTATGTGTATCAGGAACTACGGCTGATCCAGGGTGCCGAGTTTCGGACTTGTGCGCCCTTCGTAAAGGTCAAAGGTCACCTGTTCGGGTGTAGTTTTTTGTAATAATTAATCAACGCATCGAGCCAGGGATCTGAAATGTCAGTATGTGTATCAGGAACTAAGGCTGATCCAGGGTGCCGAGTTTCGGACTTGTGCGCCCTTCGTAAAGGTCAAAGGTCACCTGTTCGGGTGTAGTTTTTTGTAATAATTAATCAACGCATCGAGCCAGGGATCTGAAATGTCAGTATGTGTATCAGGAACTAAGGCTGATCCAGGGTGCCGAGTTTCGGACTTGTGCGCCCTTCGTAAAGGTCAAAGGTCAGCGGTTTGGGGATGATCTGTGTTATTCGGCCTTCACCCTCAGTTTTTTGTAATCATTCTTGAAGGCATTGAGCCAGGGGTCTGATTTTTAAGTATGTGTATCAGGAACTACGGCTGATCCAGGGTGTTGAGTTTCGGACTTGTGCGCCCTTCGTAAAGGTCAAAGGTCAGCCGTTCAGGTGTAGTTTTTTGTAATAATTAATAAACGCATCGAGCCAGGGGTCTGATTTCTTTCTAGTTGTGTCAGTGTTGATCATTGAAGGCCAGAAGCATCTTTTCTCTGCCTATTTGAGGCTTACAGACATAATATAGAGATAATATGGGTGGGGTTGGGGTTTGGAAGCCCCATGGGGACCCATGACTGGTCCCCATAGGAACCAAAATTCAGGATTAAAATTTATGTGAGAGTGTTTGATGTTTTAAGTCATTTTCATCCTCACAGAAATTTTAAGAAAATTTAGCAGTTAAAACCAAGTCTCTAGACCACTCAGAAAGGGTGGGTCCCACCAGCAATCACCCAGACAGTGGGCCTCACAGGGAACTAAAAACGCGTATGTGTGTGTGTGTGTGTGCGTGTGCGCGTGCATGTGCGTGTGCGTGCGCGTGTGTATGGGGCACTGCAGTAAACCAACACGGAGTCCAACTTTTCAGAATAAAATATACAACTAAAGTTGGAAAACAGAAAAAACAGTTTTCAATGAGCAGATTCCTGTTTGACCTTTGACCTCAGTTGTTCTCTGATGATGTAATCAGAGTTATACTGTGAGTGAATCACAAACAAGTCGTATCTTCTCTCTCTTTCTGTTGGGCCCCCCCGACTCTCACGAAATTGTAACAATGTGTCAAGTATAACATTTATTGAATCAATATTAGAACAAATGTTTCACTTTTCTTTCAATAATCTGCAAATAACATTTTTGCTTTAGCGACACAAACAACCTCAATGTTGCATTTTTTTAAACAATAAATACCTTTGGATAACAAAGAATACTTTACCAATATCAATAATTTGCTGTGTAAATAACATTTTTTGATTTAGCAACACAAATGCTGTCCTGTCCTGTAAATGTTGTTGTTAGTTTCCAAAACATTGCACAGTTTTCTTTTTGCCTCTGTCAGAAGCTTCTCTGTTATCCAAACCATGTCATTGTTGATTTTGTTGTGGTATGTCACTTAAATAAGTCCGGGTCACAGCGAGACCAAAAGTTCCACCTGTTAACTTTAGTTAGGACTTAAAATAAAACAGAACTCAGGGGGGCCTGCCCCATAGTTTGAAAAGGCTGCTTTAACATGTTTTATAAGATAAGATAAGATAGCTTTATTTATCTCACAGTGGAGAGAAAACGGCGTTACAGCAGCTCAACAATAGATAAAAAACAAACAAACAATATACAAGTAATACAAGTAGGAAATTATTTACATATATAAGTATAAATATAAATATAAATATGTAATAAGGTGCAGTTTCTTTCGGTGGTAAAAATGTACAATGAGTGTAAACATGGCGTTATGGCAGACCAAAAATTAAATGTGATAACAACAGGGACAAAACATCATTATAATATTTATACACTGTTGTTGTAGAGTCGTACTGCAGTTGGAATGAATGACATGTGGAGGCGCTCTGTCCTGCACTTAGGGTGTATCAGTCTCTGACTGAAGGAGCTGCATAAGGACCCAACAGTCTTGTGTAGAGGGTGTGAGGTGTTGTCCATGATGGCCGATAGTTTGGCCATGGCCCTCCTCTCATGGATGACCTGAATGGAGTCCAAAGGACAGCCACAGACCGAGCCGGCTTTCTTTATGATTCGGTTCAGTCTGTTTTTGTCACGCACAGAACACCCCCCTCCCCAACACACCACAGCAAACAGGGCTACTGATGCAACCACAGTGTCATAGAATGTCCTCAGTAGTTTCCTGCACACCCCAAAGGAACGCAGTCTCCGCATGAGATACAGATGGCACTGACCCCTCTTGTAGAGTGAGTCAGTGTTGTCAGACCAGTCCAGTTTGTTGTTTAGGTGAACACCCAGGTACTTGTATGTCCTCACCCTCTCGATATC
This sequence comes from Solea solea, assembly GCF_958295425.1. Lineage (NCBI taxonomy): Eukaryota > Metazoa > Chordata > Actinopteri > Pleuronectiformes > Soleidae > Solea > Solea solea. Next base: position 24,934,012 of record NC_081134.1, read on the forward strand.
CAGTCCCTGGATGTTCACCAGTGCAGGGATTTTGGGTTTCCTGCTGAAGTCGACCACCATTTCCTTCGTCTTGCTGGCGTTCACTTGAAGGTGATTTAGCTCGCACCTTTATAAACACATTAAAACGAATCAACATTTATTCATCGACACATCAGAGTTTTATATATTCCCTTTATTAGTTTTAAATTATTTCAGATTTTTTATTTCATGTTTTAATTGTTTAAAATTAAATATTAAGAATTTAATCCCCTTAGGGAAAGTCATCCTCTGCATTTGACCCATCCTAGAATTAGGAGCATTGAGCTGCCACACTGAGTAGCACCCGGGGAGCATGTTTTTGGCTGGGTGGGGATTTGAACCGGCGACAAGCCTAGTTCCCTTTCCACTTGGCCACAGGCTGCCCAAATTTAATATTTGATACAAATCAAATGTCTTTAAGAATTACATTTGCATAACTTTATAATATATAATAGAATTTACTTTGTTGTATCAAATGTCTTCAGAATTAATTCATTCTTTTATTTCAATTTTGTTAAAACTTTAATTTTATATTTTTCAGTTCTGTTTAATTTTTAATTGCTGTAAATTTAAATATTATTTTTTTTTTGCATATATTTGCATATCAAAAGTGTTTTTTAAATAACTGAATAAACCTTTATTTTAAATGTAAAAAAAATGTGTCGCTTCTTATCAAACGTCTCCTCGGTGACGTCACTCGGCTCCACCCTTTCCGTCTCGTTCACTCGGCAGTTTCCGGAGCAGCTCGGCCTCGCCGCGCCTGCGCACTCGTGTCCTGGGTGTAGTCAGCGGAGTGTCGTCTCTGAGAGCGGAACACTTTTATGGCGGCGGACACAAAGAGCTGACGGTCGCAGCGCAGCAGCACAGTCGGGACAAGAGCCTCTGTACGCGGCCTGAACAGCGTCGAAGCTCCGCAGAAACAACCTCCGCCCACTTTGATGCCCGTCACTCTCTCCGCGGGAGTCTGTCGTCGACCGGAAAGTGACCGTTAAACTTTGGAAAAGTTGGGATAGAGTTTGAGTTTGAGCCGCGCCGTGATTTTTCTGTCGGAGATCAAAATGAGAGTGATCCGGGCTCTGGTGGCCTGGAGCTGGGTGGCGGCGGTGTGTGTCCGCGCTGCCATGGACGAGTGTTCGGACGAGCAGGGCCGAGCGCAGCGCTGCCTGCCCGAGTTCGTCAACGCCGCGTTTAACGTAACGGTGGTGGCGAGCAACACCTGCGGCTCTCCACCCGAGGAGTACTGCGTCCAGACCGGCGCCACCGGGGTCACCAAGTCCTGCCACATCTGCGACGCCCGGGACCCGCGGAACCACCACAGCGCCGTCTACCTGACCGACTACAACAACCAGCAGGACACAACCTGGTGGCAGAGCCAGACCATGTTGGCGGGTATCCAGTACCCGAACACCATCAACCTCACCCTGCACCTCGGTAAGACCCCCGTATTCAGCCGCCGCCGAATTCCCCTTAAATAACCCACATGTTAAGGTTTTTCGGCTCACTGGTCGAAGCGCCTTGGTTATTTAAAACAATAAATCACACACTGTGAATGTTTAAGACCCGCTCTTTAATTCGGCTCAAGTCCAGAACCGTGAAACTGGACTTATTTACGTGAAATACCAACTTCATTGAGCGAGTGTCCGCTACGCCGCAGCAGGTTGAGGAGTGAGGCTCATGAAGTGTGTGTGCGTGTAACACGGACGCTGAAACTTTTAAAACTGCTGATTTTTCCAACGAGGTTTGGTGCAGAAATCTGAATCAGATAAAATCTGTAAAACTGCGGCAACGAAGCGTGAGGGGCATAGCTGACATTGTTGGGGGAGGTGTGTGCGCGTGTGCGGGAACACACTCGTAACTGTGTGTGTGTGTGTGTTCGGGAATAAAAGTGACCACTTTTATAAACGTTGAGACTTTAAAGTGATAGTTCAGGCTTTTGAAAGTGTGATTGTAATGAAGTGCTGACAGTGAGAACATGGCTGCCGGCTCACTCTCCAACACCAAAGGCCATAGAGAAAATCTGTGATTTTAGCTGCTGGTCCTCTGCTGCCTCGTGTGGTCACTTTGTGTCACTGAGTTAGTTTAAATGAAATATTTCAAATGCTGAATTCATTAAAATCAGACATTAGAACTGATCACTGATTTTCTCTATGGACTTTGGTGTGGGAGAGTGAGTGGTTTACACACTTAAGTCTCACAGTGAGATAAAGACGTAATCATGTGACGTAGATATCGAAGTGAGTGATTCTCAGGCTGGTTCTCAGCAGCAGGGGGCGCCGTTTCCGTTTTATCTCTACTTTATTACTCTATATTATAGTGTAATTTTTTACTATATTTTATTCTGTTCTTATTCTTACGTTTTTATTTTATTTTTACTTATTATGCCCATGCACATTTCTGCACCTCTTGTCACTTTAACTGAGCGGTTGTAAATGTGTGTTTCACCCTGAAAGTCATTCATTCATTTCCTGACTGAAAACTCGAGAAGACTTTTGGCTTTGAATTGTTTTCATCTTTTATTGTTTTCTATGGTTTTTCTCACACCTGAGTTTGTGGGCGGGGCAGAGTGAGACACATGATGATGTCATGTTGGACCAATCATGTGCCTGCGTCTGTCTTGACCTTGGTCGTCGCTGCAGTGTTTGAGAGCATCACATTCCTGAGACGTTGTGTCAGGCTGTGGCCTCGCTCGCTCTGATACACACACACACACACACTCGCCCTGAGGCCATGTTTTTGTTGTTGTCGTCTCATCGTTCATTTCATAGTCACTTGTCCTAGTGTTCATGTCCCATAATTCACCACTCTTATACTCAGCTGTCGTTATGTCAGGGGACAGGGATTGACAGCATCAGTTTGTCTAAAACACCGTTAGTCTGACTAAAACCAGACTTTAAACACATAACTCTGACTAAAACACGTTAGTTTGATTAAAACAAGACTTTTTAAGACGTTTTAATCAGACTGATGTGTTTAAAAGTCTGATTTTAGTCAGACTAACGTGTTTAAAAGTCTGGTTTTAGTCAAACTAACGTGTTTAAAAGTCTGATTTTAGTCAGACTAACGTGTTTAAAAGTCTGGTTTTAGTCAAACTAACATGTTTAAAAGTCTGGTTTTAGTGAGACTGATGTGTTTAAAGTCTTGTTTTAGTCAGACTAACATGTTTAAAAGTCTGGTTTTAGTCAGACTAACGTGTTTAAAAGTCTGGTTTTAGTCAGACTGATGTGTTTAAAGTCTTGTTTTAGTCAGACTAACGTGTTTTAGTCAGACTTATGTGTTTAAAGTCTGGTTTTAGTCAGACTAACAGTGTTTTAGACAAACTGATGTGTTTAAAGTCTGGTTTTAATCAGAGTAACGTGTTTAAAAGTGTGGTTGTAGTCACACTAATGTGTTTAAAGTCTGGTTTTAGTCAGACTAACGTGTTTTAGTCAGACTTATGTGTTTAAAGTCTGGTTTTAGTCAGACTAATGTGTTTTAGTCAGACTGATGTGTTTAAAGTCTGGTTTTAGTCAGACTAACATGTTAAAAGTCTGGTTTTAGTCAGACTAACGTGTTTAAAAGTCTGGTTTTAATCAGACTGATGTGTTTAAAAGTCTGGTATTTAGTCAGACTAACGTGTTTAAAAGTGTGGTTGTAGTCACCCTGTAGTCAGACTAACAGTGTTTTAGTCAAACTGATGTGTTTAAGGTCTGGTTTTAGTCAGACTAACGTTTTGGATTAACTCAATTAGTCTTTTTCCAACATCATGTAAATGTAGTGAGTGATTTGAATATGTCGCCCCCCTCCCTCTGTTTGAAATATTGCTGCTTGTCCTGACTCGCCAACAAAGAAGAATCCTGCAGGTGTGTGTGTCTGTGCGTCTCTGTGTGTGTGTGTGTGTTTGTGTGTGTTTGTGTATTCTATGCTGTGATTAGAGAATGGATGACCGAATGAAGCACAAGCACTTTCATGGTGTCATTGATGTTAAAGTGAGAATCACGTGAAAAACAAACTCGAGTTGTCTCAACGGTCTGAGGGGGAGGGGCTACAGGGGGAGGGGTCATTACTCGCTTCACTACCTGAGATTTTCTTTGAAGTTTGGGGGGGATCAAACACCTGAACACACTGTGTGTGTGTGTGTGTGTGTGTGTGTGTGTGTTTGTGTGTTTGTGTGTGTGTGTGTGTGTAAGCTGATGTCCAGCTGTGTATCTCTGGTCATCTCTCCACATCCTAGTTTCCCACGCTGAGCGCACACACACACACACACACACACAGTGGTATAATTTAAAACAGCTGTTCACTGCAGAGGAAAAAAAACCTTTTTTTTGTGAACGGTTTGACAGACGAGCAGCTGCAGGTTCTTCCCACACTCATGTCCAACAACTTGTCTCTGTCTGTCTGTGTCAGAAGACAGAAAAAGACAGTTTGAGTGGCGGCCATGTTGGCATGTCCTCTGTCTCAGTGTGAGCTTGTAAATCTGACCTGAGGGGGCGCTACCTCTTCCTGTGGAAACGTCCATCCAGGGACTTCCAGCTCCAAGTGGAAACAACATTAGTAGAAGGTTGTTTATCAGTCCACACTGTCCTCGTCCTCCTCGTCCTCTTACAAAATGTCTGTCAGACAAAACAGTGACTCACGTTTATTACTGCTGTAGATACACAAGAGATGTGGGGCGTTCAGGGACACTCGTGTCTCTGTGTATCGGGTCGTTTTTCTGTCTCAACAAGTCTTCAGAACACATTCATGTCGTGAGACTGAAGTCTGTAAACCACTCACTCGCTCACTCACTCACTCTCCCACAACAAACCTCATATAGAAAACCAGTGATTTTAGTATTTGAACTGAACATAGTGACGTGTGCTGTGAGATAAAACATCGTAAACTTGACGTGATGACAAGGTCTCACTCCTAAACATTCAGGTTTTTATTTGTGTGTATGCCGTAAACTTTTGACCCTTTTTTAAAAATGTCCAAGTTCAGCTGAGACTTGAGACGCTGTCCCTGTGAACCCAAGGGGGCGGAGTCAGAGGTCTGGGAAAAAGCAGCGTTCCCATGTATCTGTGGAAACCTGGCAATGTGAAGTGAAGGTCAGAGGTCACGAGGACGTGTGTCACACACACACAGAACATCATTCAGTGAAACTGTGATGGTTCTGGATCGATCAGGATCGGGTTTCACTGTTTCAAGACCAGGATCTTTGTGGATCAAGGTTTTTGGTATCTCTGTGGTTCTGGATGTCTTTTCTGCATCAGTATAGTTCTGGATCTCTGTTCAGGTTCTTGATCACTGTTATGGATCAGTATAGTTCTGGATCTCTGTTCAGGTTCTGGATCTCTGTTCAGGTTCTGGATCAGTATAGTTCTGCATCTCTGTTCAGGTTCTGGATCTCTGTTCAGGTTCTGGATCTCTGTGGATGTGAGCGAAGCTGAGGCTTTTATTTTGACAACTGTGGATGAACAGAAGCTGAGGCTTTTATTTTGAAAACTGTGGACAAACAGAAGCTGAGGCTTTTATTTTGAAAACTGGACAAACAGAAGCTGAGGCTTTTATTTTGAAAACTGGACAAACAGAAGCTGAGGCTCTTATTGAAAACTGTGGATGAACAGGGTGGGGGTGTAATGTTCTCTGTATAGGAAGTGATTCACTCCCTCAGGCAGAGCGGGGGTTTTGGGGTTGTTCTATTATTACAGAGTCAGAGTTACAGGACAAGCAGATGCATGCAGGGTAATTTTAGTCTGTGGGGGTGGGGAGGGGGCGGGGCTACGTAGAAAGTGGAGGGTTGTTGTCATACAGTGAAGGTAAACACATGATTAACTCTGTCACAGGCCTTTGTTCATCTTTTTCCACCTGAACTGAAACCCGACAAGCTCCACCCCTCTCTTCCTGTCTGTCTGTCTTCATCCTGTCTGCCGTCTTCATCCTGTCTGTCTGACTGGTAACGGGGACTATTGTTTGTTCCTGACGTCCCACTGTTATGATGACACCTATGGGGGCGGAGCTTCTTCTTTGGTGGTCTCTCTGTGTGTGTGTGTGTGTGTGTGTGTGTGTGTGTGTGTGTGTGTGTGTGTGTGTGTGTGTGTGTGTGTGTGTGTGTGTGTGTGTGTGTCAGCCATTTTGTGGATTGATCCTGCTCTGAGTGTGAGACGTTCAAAGACGCCATGTTTTCTTCACTTATCTGACATCTAAGATAACACACACACACACACTGAGCTCTCCCTCAGCTCCTCTCTCTCTCCGTGTTAATGTTCAAACCACACTGAAACCAGGCCCACACTGAGAACCAGGTCTACAGTGAAACCAGGTCCACACTGAGAACCAGGTATACATTGGAAACAGGTCCACACTGGAACCAGGCCTACAGTGGAACCAGGTCCACACTGAGAACCAGGCCCACAGTGGAACCAGGTCCACACTGAGAACTAGGCCCACAGTGGAACCAGGTCCACACTGAGAACCAGGTCTGAGGCTTAAGTCCTGCAGTAAAGCCCAGCCTCAGACCTCGTGACCTCTGACTGTGAACCATGAGTTACTGTAGTTTAACAGAAGAGTCTGCCCCCTGGTGGAGAGGTCGCACACACTGTGAGGTCATTGACCTTTGACCCACCACTGTTGGACGCGAACATGGAGGTTTTGGCCGTTTCTCAATATCCATACTTGTGTGTACTTGCGTACTCCCGTGCTTGTGAAAACGTCATCAGCCTCAGTCCAAGTTCTGTTCCAATTCTCAAGTAAGCGAACAGCGAGGACGGTTCTCAAACCCGCAAATGTTCTCGCTCCGCCCATTTTTTACCAAGTATGCATCGGAGGTGACTTAAGCGTACTTGGGATGGCCATGTATCCCAGAATACATTTCAGCGGAGCATAGCAGCAGATAATAGAAATATAAATCTGAAATAAATATTTTTCTATGTCCCGGAACAAAGTTTTAACATCATTTGAGGGAAGAAATTAGTCATTTAGAATTCAAACATGTGGTTTGTGTATTAAGATCTGACGTATTTATAGTTTGTCGGAGGTGATAAGCTCCGACAAACAGCAGAACAATACATACATACTTGCTTACTTGAGTATTGAGAAACGGCCTTTGACTGCAGATGGCGCCGGCGCTCGGCCCCTCCCACGCACTTGGCTCCACCCACACACTCACAGTCAAAGCGGTCTTTGTTTTTCCTCTGGAGAAAAATGTGATGAGGTCATGGAAGGAGCTGCAGCATTAAGCCCCTCCCCCCTGACCCTGAGGCTCCACCCCACCGTCTCTGGAATGTTAAAAAAAACATCTTGAAGATTCAGAGACAAAACAGCTGATTCATCTCAGAGGTCAGAGATCAAACATGATGATGTCGTAGAGGAAACGGCATATTTTCAGAATAAAAGCTTGTATTAATTAATTTAGCTAAAAACGGTGGAGGTGACGCTGCCCCCTGTATTTCTTGCAGTGAATGACAGAGTTTAAATGTATCTACGTCACTGCACGACATATTCCGATATATTGGGAAACTTAAAGCAACGCAATGTATTGCAATTTTTACCCTGAAGATAGGTTGTTTCTGATTGGCTGAAGGACCGGCAGCTGTTTGTCCTCCTTGTCTCTGATTGGCTGAAGGACCGGCAGCTGTTTGTCCTCCTTGTCTCTGATTGGCTGAAGGACCGGCAGCTGTTTGTCCTCCTCGTCTCTGATTGGCTGAAGGACCAGCAGCTGTTTGTCCTCCTCGTCTCTGTGTGAGGACAATTGTCCCACATGTCAAATGTCTTCTCGTCCTGTGACGTGTCTGAACGTCCACATGTGAGACAGTGGTCTGCTGTGTGAGGACAATTGTCCCACATGTCAAATGTCTTCTCGTCCTGTGACGTGTCTGAACGTCCACATGTGAGACAGTGGTCTGCTGTGATCGTCAGTCTCTGTGTTGCCATGGTTACTATCTTTTCTGTTGTGACTGAAACGATTGTGATTTCCAAAATTTTAGTGATAATATAACTCGTTACTATGGAAACTTATAACGGGGCAGAGTCAGATGTGTCATATTTTTTTAAACTAAAACTTCAATAATTTAAAATTAAAAGTTCATTGTTGAATTTTCATCCCCACAGTTTGATCTCTCTCTCTCTCTCTCTCTCTCTCTCTCTCACACATTCCAGGAGGTTAATTCCTGCCATCACTCTAAAGCTCCTCCCCCTCCTCAGGCTGTGTTCATGTGCAGACATGACTTGGGAAGAGGAGTGAGAGGGTCAGTGGTTAACTACAGGAAGTTTGAGTGTGTTTCAGAGGAAACATCACATTCATATTTGTTTAACTTCACTCTACTGTTGTCGTTGCTGCAGACAGTGAAGTCTTTGATGTCTCCTCAGAGCAGAGGATGAAACGTTTCTTTGCTGATTAAAGACTGAGATGAAAAAGACGAATCTCAACACGTTGTTCACTATGTATATGTGTGTGTGTATATATATATAATGTTAATCGATGTGAATATAAAAACGATGAATCAAAATCAGTTAAATGTAAACATTTATTCAGAAAACCCTCATGTCACATCTACATTTCAGGATCTGGTTATTATAGACACAGATTAAATGTTAAATATAAATATTTATCATCACAGTAACAGTGTTACACACATTAATAGCTGTAAACACTCAGCATTAGACAAATACATACGTTGGTTTGGTGCTTACTTATATCTTAAACATAAGGAGTAAACATTTATAATCATCAATTTAAAAGTTACATAGGTGATTTTGGTGCCTATTTGTTTCCCAGATATATATTGTGTGTGTGAATGGGTGATGGGCAGATCTGCCACATCCAAAATGACGTTGACGTACGATTCAGCGCTATGTCTATGGTTTACGGTACAGCTTAAGGCTAGCTGTTAGCATGTCTAGCATGATTCTGAGTCTTTGTTTCAACTCCTGTGATGTACAGGTGTTGGCCAGAGGTCAGTTTTAGTTTGTCTGAACACAAGCACACAGACATAACACATTTTACCCTAAAACCAGGTCTTCATCCTGACAAAGTGTCAGACTGTGAGGACCAGCCAGTGTCCTCACTTCCTAAGTGTTTTAGTCCTCACAAAGATATGCACACAGGAAGCTGGTGTGTTTGTTCACTTCATTGTTTCCTCTTATAAACTGTGGTCGTCCAATCACCTGCTTCACCTTTATTTACACTGCTCTGTCTCTCTCTCACTCACACACACGCACACACTGTTTACAGAGTAGATTCTTTGACCCCCCTCCCCCCGACCTGCTCAGACTCGTCGAGTTATGAATGAGCCACTGCTGCTACGTGTCGGGAGTTAAAGGACCAGTCCGTCACTTTACATTCCTGCTCGATGCTGTTACACACACACGCACGCAGCTGCAGGGACTGACTTTAGACCTGGAAACAGACTCAGAGACAGAACCTGGTCCTAGATAGAATCAAAGCAAACACTGTTGGTCAAAGTGAAAAGACTTAAAAATCCTCTGGTCTGGTGGATTTAGAGACGGCTGCTGAAAACTAAAAAATTATTCTAATGATTCACTTTCACCCAAAACGACTGCTTTACAAGTCACGTAGAAACCCACGTCTGTGTTGACTCCACCCACACAGAGGATGAGCAATAGTCATGGATAACCAACTAAACTGTGATGAGGCAAGGCGGGATTATTGGCACATTTCCACCAGCTCTACTCGCCTTGCCTAGCCACGCTACAGTTTAAGTAGAGTTTCCACTAGCATATTAACCTGGTACCAGGTACTATTTTTAGTACCTGCTCCAGCGAGGTTCCAAGCGTGCTTAAAGGAGACATATTATACCCTATTTCTCCAAGTTAAAATAGTTCCCTGGTGTCCTAATGAACATGTCTGTGACATGCTTTGGTCAAAGTACCATAAGGATGAAGCACCATAGCAGTTCAATAACTCTGCTAAACCCGCCCCTTTCGGAACACTCGGTTTTGTGCATGGTCCCTTTATATGCAAATGAGACACAGGCAAACACACACCCACTTGCCTCCGCTTCATTCCTCTCCCCCTCCCTCCACTAGTTCTCTGACAATATCAACATGGCAGCGTGCGCGGAAAACAGCGAGAGTGCCGTCACACGAAGAGACGTCCTACACAAGGATCAAGCTGAACACTGCCGAACTGTACATCAGTTAAAAACACTTAGGGACAGCACCGCTGATCGCTGCATAAACTGCCGCTGTATGTGGTTGTATCAGACTGAGTCTGTGCTCCGGTCATGGAGGACGTACTGAACAAATATTTTTAATTAGGACGTGTCAGAATGGTCAGTTATGAGCTCTATTTGACCTTTTCTTAAAAATGTGTGTGTTTGTACGTCGGTGAAATACAGTCGCTGACTAAATACGGCGACCGCTGGCCGCAACCTGATGCGAAGTGGTGCGAACACACAAACACACGTTTGCTGACTTTATCCGGCACATTAGCTTCATATATAAAATCCTCTGAGGCTGGAAGTTTGTGTAAAACACTGTGCTCCACTGTGCAGCCACCAACAGCACACTTGTCCCTCCGCGTTGACATAATACCGCTCTTCCTCCTTCGCCTGCACTCTCGCATTGTATAGGGACAAGGTGGAGCTAAGGTGGAGCTCTCGAAGTAAACTTACTGGTGGGTGGTAACATTCGCGGTGAAATGCGCATGCTGCCATCATAAGCGCAGGGAATTCAACATCGAGTGTTTTATCGTCTATACTTACACTAAGGGGAACCACGAAAACATGACTGAGTATTATTTTTCCCCACTTTGGCGACTGGTAAGGCCTCCAGAGTCCCAAATATAAGTATTGAAATGATTAAAAAGTTGATTTTGCATAATACGTCCCCTTTAAGTAGCTACTGTGCGATGATTGGTCAGACTGCCGGCCGCTGACTGGCCGGAGTCCCGTCACAGGAAGAGACGTCCCACACACAAATCGCGCCGAACTGTAGATCACTTAAAACTACTTAACCTCTATATTTAACAGCAGTAAAGTCGAGTGGTGTATTTAGGGAAAGCGCCGGCGATCGCGTGCGGGATCACAGACCACTGCCGTTGTAGTCTGTGGTGTAGGAGGCTGTACTCTGGTACTCTGGAGACGTGTGGACAGAAGTCTGGTGTAAAGACTCCGCCTCTAAACTCTCTCTCTCTTCACAGGTAAATCCTTCGACATCACCTACGTCCGCCTCAAGTTCCACACCAGCCGACCCGAGAGCTTCGCCATCTACAAGAGGAGCAGAGAGGACGGACCCTGGGTCCCGTACCAGTTCTACAGCGGCTCCTGTGAGAAGACGTATCACAAACAGAGTCACGTCTTCATCCGCACCGGAGACGACGAGCAGCAGGCGCTCTGCACCGACGACTTCAGCGACATCTCGCCGCTCACCGGAGGAAACGTGGCCTTCTCCACACTGGAGGGACGACCCAGCGCCTACAACTTTGACCACAGCCCCGTCCTCCAGGTGAGGACACTGTCCACACGTCTGTCCTTACATCTATCCACACGTCTGTCCTCACGTCTGTCCTCACATCTATCCACACGTCTGTCCTCACATCTGTCCTCACATCTATCCACATGTCTGTCCACACGTCTGTCCTCACATCTATCCACATGTCTGTCCGCACATATGTCCTCACGACTGTCCACACGTCTGTGGTGTTGTGACGTGTTGCTAGGCCACGCTCCCAGATTTGCCACTGCTCAGTTTGGCTCAGTGACCTGCAGCCGTAGCCCCACCCCCTCATTATGCGTCCACTCCCACATCTGAATTTTGTCTTTATGGGACGTTTGGCCACACCCATTTCTGTGATCACATGACATCATTCCCCTTTCAACGCAAAATCAGATGTCACATAGGACCAGGTCCCCAAAGAAGTCCAGGTCTGCAGGGGTCCTGGTCTGCAGGGGTCCTGGTCTGCAGGGATCCTGGTCTGCAGGGTCCAGGTCTGCAGGTGTCCTGGTCTGCAGGGTTCAGGTCTGCAGGTGCCCAGGTCTGCAGGGTCCAGGTTTAGCTCCAGCTTAGCTGTGAATCTTCTGTGACTTGTCGTCATGAGTCTATTTTTGCTGAAGTCTGTGGCGTCGTCTGGTCTGTGACAGGAAATAACCTGCAGTTCAGAAACCAAACACTGGATCCTGGATCTGAACCTGGACCTGAACTGTATCTGTAAACAAACAACCACAGTCACTGATTTTATCTTAATAATAGAATATATGAAACAATGACATGTGATCTTTTTTGAAATTGCTGATTATTTCTGTCACTCTGCTGCCATGAATGTTTCACTGAAGCTTCAGAAGGTTTTTAAATAAATGAGGAAGAAGATTTAAAGCAAATCTCTACAGAAGATCTCAACTCTCCCACACCAAACCTCATGGAGAAAATCAGTTATTTTACCTGCAGGGACACAGGAGCTGCTGGTCCTCTGCTGCCTCGTGTGGTCACTTTGTATCACTGACGTCAATCTGAACGTTGGATTTCAAACACTGAAGTGACAAAATCAGACATTTGAACTAAGTGATGGAGGCAGCAGAGGATCAACAACTCCTGTGTCCCCGCAGCTAAAATCACTGACTTTCTCTATGAGGTTTGGTGTGAGAGAGTGAGTGATTCTCTGTGTGTAATGCTCTGGTTCTCAGCAGCGGGGTCGTGTGCTTGTGCGTGTGTGTTCTCTGGAGAAAACACATGTTTTCCCCGCTGCAGCACAACATGATTGATGGCAAACAAATGTTGACTTTAAACAGAGTGACATCATCGTTCAGCAGCTGCTGAACACGTCACGTGACTGTGTCCTGCTCCAATCACAGCCAGGCAAGCTCACACGTTACCGATGGCAACGGGAGGTTTCCACAGCAGTGACAGCTGCAAGAACACTGAGAACAATGATGTTGTTGATGGAAGCCAAAGCCCTGGATCCAGACTCCAGGATCCAAAGTCCATGGTCCAGGACTCGGGATCCAGAGTCCATGGTCCAGGACTCGGGAGCGGGAAGTTAGCCTCTTCATAGTGAGGCTAACGTTAGCTAAGTTAGCTTCATCAAACTGAGCCTAACATTAGTTTCTTCAGAGTGAAGCTAACATTAGCTAAGTTAGCCTTTTCAGAGTGAGGCTAACATGGGTAAGTTAGCTTCTTCAGAATGAAGCTAACAATAGCAACACAATAGCCATAACCAGTGTTAGCGGTTCTGTTAGCAGCTGTACCAACGGTGCCTTCTGATTATTTTTTAATATAAGGGGGAGCAGCAGTAACACACGCTGACCTGCAGTAACACGCTGACCTGCAGTAACACACGCTGACCTACGGCAACACACGCTGACCTACAGCAACACACGCTGACCTGCAGTAACACACGCTGACCTGCAGTAACACACGCTGACCTGCAGAGGGAGCAGCAGTTACACACACTGACCTGCAGTAACACACGCTGACCTGCAGCGGGAGCAGCAGTAACACACACTGACCTGCAGTAACACATGCTGACCTGCAGTCACACACGCTGACCTGCAGTAACACACGCTGACCTGCAGAGGGAGCAGCAGTTACACACGCTGACCTGCAGTAACACAGGCTGACCTGCAGAGGGAGCAGCAGTAACACACACTGACCTGCAGTAACACACGCTGACCTACAGTAACACACGCTGACCTGCAGTAACACACGCTGACCTACAGTAACACACGCTGACCTGCAGTAACACACGCTGAGCTGCAGAGGGAGCAGCAGTAACACACACTGCCCTGCAGTAACACATACTCACCTGCAGTAACACACGCTGACCTGCAGAGGGAGCAGCAGTAACACACACTGAGCTGCAGTAACACACGCTGACCTGCAGTAACACACGCTGACCTGCAGTAACACACGCTGACCTGCAGAGGGAGCAGCAGTTACACACGCTGACCTGCAGTAACACACTCTGACCTGCAGAGGGAGCAGCAGTAACACACACTGACCTGCAGTAACACACGCTGACCTGCAGAGGGAGCAGCAGTTACACACACTGACCTGCAGTAACACACGCTGAGCTGCAGTAACACACGCTGACCTGCAGTAACACACGCTGACCTGCAGTCACACACACTGACCTGCAGTAACACACGCTGACCTGCAGTAACACACACTGACCTGCAGTCACACACTGACCTGCAGTAACAGACACTGAGCTGCAGTAACACACTGACCTACAGTAACACACACTGACCTGCAGTCACACACACTGACCTGCAGTCACACACACTGACCTGCAGTCACACACGCTGACCTGCAGTAACACACGCTGACCTGCAGTAACACACACTGACCTGCAGTCACACACTGACCTGCAGTAACAGACACTGAGCTGCAGTAACACACTGACCTACAGTAACACACACTGACCTGCAGTAACACACGCTGACCTACAGTAACACACACTGACCTACAGTAACACACACTGAGCTGCAGTAACACACACTGACCTGCAGGGGGAGCAGCAGCAGCTGGAGCCTCTGAACAGAAAACAGCTGTTGTTGCTCAACAGGAAAGATTTTTCTTTCCCCATCAATCATTTACTCATGATAAACATGATAAAAAACAGTTATTGTTTAACATGGTTTCCTCCTCTTCCTCCTCCTCCTCTTCACCACATTCTTTACATACTGTGGTCGTGGGGAGGAGCTGCTGTTGTGTGTGTGGGAGGTGATGATGATGAAGAGCAGATACAGTACATGGCTTCACATTAGTGTGTGATTGTGTCTTTATCTGCGTCACATGATCGCGTCTTTATCTGCGTCACATGATCGCGTCTTTATCTGCGTCACATGATCGCGTCTTTATCTGCGTCACGTGATTGTGTCTTTATCTACGTTACATGATCGCGTCTTTACGTCACATGATTGCATCTTTATCTGCGTCACATGATCGCGTCTCTCACACACACACACACACACTGCTGCCTCATCACTAAGTTCAAATGTCTTATTTTAATGAGTTCAGTATGTGAAATATTTAATTTAAACTTAACTCAGTGACACAAAGTGACCACACGAGGCAGCAGCTAAAATGAATGATTTTCTCTCTTAGGTTTCGTGTGGGAGTGTGAACAGTCTCTAGAAACAGCTGATGTTGGTTTCCTGTGTGAGGTCATGACCTTGAACACACAGATTAGCGTGAAGACTCATGTTCCCATTAGGCCGAGCTGCTGATAATCTTCTGCTGCCTGTAAACTTTCCCAGCGTTCTTTCTCACAGAGAACAACAGGTGTCTTCCATCTGCTGCTCACTGTGCCAACACCGGCGTTACCATGGTTACCCCACTGCTGCTCAAAACTACAACCACAACCTGTTTTGGTTCAGAACAGGACTCAACAGGACTCAAAGCTAGAATCAGACCCAGAACTTGAACCAGATTCTGAACCCAAGTGGGAACAGAACCAGATTTAGACTCGAAATTAGAACCAGACTTGTACAGAGAATCAAACTCAGAACCAGAGCTAGACTCAGGACCAGGTTCTGTCAGCAGACCACGTTCAGATCATCAGGTTTCACTGCTGTAAGCTCATGAGCAGACGTGCCCTCTGTCTGTGAGTCTGTGGCTGCATCTCTAACATGTGCTGTCTGTCTCAGGACTGGGTGACGGCCACTGACATCAAAGTGACCCTGAACAGACTCAACACGTTTGGAGACGAAGTCTTCAACGACCCCAAAGTCCTCAAGTCCTATTACTACGCCATCTCTGACTTTGCTGTGGGAGGAAGGTAAGGTCACATGACCTCTGTGTGTGTTTCAGGTATAGTTTTTGTGTCAGGAGTAATGTGTGTGTTTCAGTTGTAGTTTGTGTGTGTATGTTTCAGGTGTTGTGTGTGTGCTTCAGGTGTAATGTGCGTGTGTGTTTCAGGTGTAGGGTATGTGTTTCAGGTGTAGTGTGTGTGTGTGTTTCAGGTGTAGTGTGTGTGTGTGTGTTTCAGGTGTTGTGTGTTTCAGGTGTAGTTTGTGTGTGGGTGTAATGTGTGTGTGTGTGTGTGTGTGTGTGTTTCAGGTGTAAGTGTCACGGTCATGCCAGTGAGTGTGTGAAGAACACCGCAGGTCGTCTGGTGTGCGACTGTAAACACAACACAGCGGGCGATGACTGTAACGTGTGCAAAGCGTTTTTTAACGATCGTCCATGGAGACGAGCGACGGCCGACAGCGCTAACGAGTGTTTGCGTAAGTCTGACATTTTATTGCACCTCTGACCGCTTTACTGAACCTCTGACATTTACTGCACCTCTGACCGCTTTACTGCGGCTGCTCCCGCCTCACTCTGCTGTCTCCGCCCCCTCAGCCTGTGACTGTAACGGGAAAAGTTCCGAGTGTTACTTCGATGCCGAGCTCTACCGCGCCATGGGTCACGGTGGTCACTGCAGGAACTGCGCCGACAACACGGACGGCCCCAACTGCGAGCGTTGCCTCGACAACCACCACAGAGACGAGAGCGGCAGCCGCTGTCTGTCCTGCAGCTGCAACGCTGTGGGTGAGTCACCACGGACACGTCTGATGATGTCGTGACCTCAGTATCAGACTGTAACAGTGTGTGTGTGTGTGTGTGTGCGTGTGTGCGCGCGTGTGTATGTGCGTGTCCAGGCTCCATGTCTCCTCAGTGTGATCACAGAGGGATGTGTGCGTGTAAACCTGGTGTGACGGGAGAGAAGTGTGACCGCTGTCAGCCGGGATATCACAGTCTGACAGAGGCTGGCTGCAGGTACTACAACAAACAGACACACAAACACAGACAGACATACACAGTTTCAGTCAGTGTGTGAGTGTTGCCCCCTGCTGGCTAACCTCTCTCTCTCTCTCTCTCTCTCTCTCTGTCTCTGTCTCTGTCTCTGTCTCTGTCTCTCTCTCTGTCTCTGTCTCTCTCTCTGTCTCTCTGTGTGTGTGTGTGTGTGTGTGTGTGTGTCAGAGCGTGCTCTTGCTCGCCTTCTGGCAGCACTCAGGAGTGTGACGTGAACACAGGTCAGTGTCGCTGTAAAGACAACGTGGAGGGCTTCACCTGTGACAGGTAATGTCTGCTGTAGAACCTGATCATTTTTATTTATTTATCTGTATAAACCACTGTATGAGTAATGAAAAACCTGTGTGTTTGTCTGTGTGTCTCTCTCTGTGTGTGTGGTTCAGGTGTAAACTGGGCTTCTTTAATCTGGATCAGATGAACCCTCTTGGATGTACTCCGTGCTTCTGTTTCCAGCACTCGTCTGTGTGTGACAGCGCCGACGGCTTCAGCGTTCACACCATCAGCTCCTCCTTCCACACAGGTAACAGACCACGCCCACCACTGGACATTAGAGTCACCTGTAACCAGCTGTCAATCACTCTCATGTGTCCTCTCTCATGTGTCCTCGCTCTCTCTCATGTGTCCTCACTCTCTCTCATGTGTCCTCTCTCATCCTCTCTCATGTGTGCTCTCTCTCTCATGTGTGCTCTCTCTCTCTCATGTGTCCTCTCTCTCTTGTGTCCTCTCTCGCTCTCTCATGTGTCCTCACTCTCTCTCATGTCCTCTCTCGTTTCCTCAGATGATGAACAGTGGACAGCTCAGCAGCGTGATGGATCCAGTGTCTCTGTCCTCTGGTCACCAAGTGAACAGGAAATCTCCCTCATGTCTGATAATTATTTACCCATGTACTTCATCGCGCCAGGTACACACACACACACACACACACACACACACACAACCACACAGAGTGACTGTGTTGCCGTGGTAACACTGCTGCCGTCACAGGAAAGTTCTTGGGGAACCAGATGCTGAGTTTCGGACAGAACCTGACACTGAGTTTCCGGGTCGACCGTCGCGACACTCGTCTGTCGGCGGAGGATCTGGTTCTTGAGGGAGGCAGCCTGAGAGTGGCCGTCCCCCTTATTGCCCAGGGCAATGCCTACCCCAACGAGAACATGCAGACATACGTGTTCAGGTGAAACAATGTTTCCGATCCATTGGATTAATCTAGTGATCAGATTAATCTGATAATCTCGATTAAGTTTAAATAGTAATTCTGTAAATTCAGGTTTAGTAACTTGTCTTCATTTGTGAAAATAATCTGTGATTATTTTTTTTTTAAATCTGTAATCTATTTTTTTACATCCTGTTAAATTGTAAATCTGGACTAAATTTGAGAACTTTTGGTTCTGGTCCAGGCTCCATGACAGCACAGATTATCCCTGGAGGCCGACCATCAGCCACTCCGACTTCCAGAAACTTCTCCACAACCTGACGGCCGTGAAGATCCGGGGCACCTACAGCGAGAGGAGTACGCCACACAAAACATCGCAACTCTGCGCGAAACATCACAATTCCACACAAAACATCCCAACTCTACGCAAAACATCGCAACTCTATGCAAAACATCGCAAACTATACGCGAAACATCACAAACTCTACGCAAAACATTGCAACTCTGTGCAAAACATCAAAAACTCTACACGAAACGTGGCAACTCCCCGCAAAACATCGCAACTCTACACGAAACATCACAGCTCTACGTGAAACATCGCAACTCCACTCGAAAAATCGCAACACTATGCAAAACACCGCAACTCTACGCAAAACATCGCAACTCTGCACGAAACATCACAGCTCTACGTGAAACATCGCAACTCCACTCGAAAAATCGCAACACTATGCAAAACACCGCAACTCTACGCAAAACATCGCAACTCTGTGCGAAACATCAAAAACTCTACGCAAAACGTCGCAAACTTTACGCGACACATCGCAACTCCCCACAAAACAGCGCAACTCTACACGAAACATCACAACTCTGTGACACATCACAACTCCACGCAAAACATCGCACACTCTACGCGTAACGTCACAACTCTTCGCTAAACATCGTAACTCTACGCTAAACATCGCAACTCCACTCGAAACATCGCAACTGTGCGGGAAACATCAAAAACTGCGCAAGACGTCGCAAACTCTAGGCAAAACGTCGCAAACTCTACACGAAACATCGCAACTCTACGCAAAACATCACAACTCTGCGCGAAACATCAAAAACTCTACACGAAACATCGCAACTCTACGCGAAACATTGCAGCACTATGCAAAACATCGCAACTCTACGCTAAACATCACAACTCTATGTGAAATATCGCAACTCTATGTAAAAACTCTGCACAAAACATCGCAACTCTGCGCAAAACATCAAAAACTTTACGCAAAACATCGCAAATCTACGCTAAACATTCCATCTCTACGCAAAAAATACCACAACTCTACGCTAAACATCAAAAACTCTACGCTAAACATCACAACTCTACGCGAAACATTAACGTAACTCAAACGTCGTAACGCAAACGTTGTGACTCTTCACCAAACTTTGCGACCCATTTAGTGAAATCATTTAATCAGTTATTGTCTCTCCAGGTGCTGGTTACCTCGACGACGTCTCCTTGGTGACAGCAAGGCGTGGTCCAGGTGTCCCCGCCCGTTGGGTGGAGCAGTGCACGTGTCCTCAGGGTTACCAGGGGCAACACTGTGAGCAGTGCACTCTGGGATTCCGGCGTGGACAACCTGAGCTCGGATCGTTCAGCTCCTGTGAAGCGTGTAACTGTAACGGACACAGCGACGCCTGCAACCCTGACACAGGTAAACCTGCTGTAACCAGGCTGTAACCAGGCTGTAACCAGGCTGTAACCAGGCCTTAACCAGGCCTTAACCAGGCCTTAACCAGGCTTTAATCCGGCTGTACCTGTAAAGGTAAGCCTTTAACCCTGTGTTTAAACTGTGGTTTAACTAGTTTAGCCTGATTTAACACAGGTTTCACCTGGTTCAGCATTCGATTATATAGCTTAACTTGTCAAACTGGTTAAACTGTTTATCTTGGCTCATAAATTGTTAATAGTTAGTGAAGTTGTTGTTAATCTGCTTGACCTGTTTGTGTATCAGGAGCATGTGACTGTCAGCACCACACGTCAGGTTTAAGCTGTGAACGTTGTAAAGATGGTTTCTATGGCGACGCCGCTCAGGGAACAGTGGACGACTGTTCGCCATGTCCGTGTCCGACCGGCGCCACCTGTGCTGTCGTCCCCAAGACCAGAGAGGTGGTTTGTACCAACTGTCCTGTGGGAACCACAGGTACGACCTCAGCCACGCCCACTCACCTGTCACTCACCTGTCTCTCACTCATCTGTCACTCACCTATCTCTCATCTGTCACTTACCTGTCGCTCACCTGTCACTCACCTGTCTCTGACCTGTCACTCTCTCACCTGTCTGTCTGTCTCTCACTCACCTGTCTCTCACCTGTCTCTCACTCACCTGTATGTCTCTCACCTGTCAATCACTCACTCACTTGTCTCTCACTCACCTGTCTCTCATCTGTCACTCATCTGTCTCTCATCTGTCACTCACCTGTCTCTCACCTGTCTGTCACTCACCTGTCTCTCACTCACTTGTCTGTCTCTCACCTGTCACTCACTCACCTGTCTCTCACCTGTCACTCACTCACCTGTCCCTGACCTGTCACTCTCTCGTCTGTCTGTCTGTCTGTCTTTCTTTCTTTCTTTCTCTCACTCACCTACCTGTCACTCACCTGTCTCTCACTCACCTGTATGTCACTCACCTGTCACTCACCTGTCTGACACTCACCTGTCCCTCACCTGTGTCTCTCATTCACCTGTGTGTCTGTCTCTCATCTGTGTGTCTCTCTCTCACCTGTGTGTCTGTCTTTCACCTGTCTCTCACCTGTGTGTCTGTCTCTCACCTGTTACCTGTGTGTCTGTCACTCACCTGTCACCTGTGTGTCTGTCTCTCACCTGAGTGTCTGTCTCTCACCTGTTACCTGAGTGTCTGTCTCTCACCTGTTACCTGTGTGTCTGTCACTCACCTGTCATCTGTGTCTGTCACTCACCTGTGTGTGTGTGTGTGTGTGTCTCTCTCTCACCTGTGTGTCTGTCACTCACCTGTCACCTGTGTCTGTCTCTCACCTGTGTGTGTGTGTCTCTCTCACCTGTGTGTCTGTCTCTCACCTGTTACCTGTGTGTCTGTCACTCACGTCACCTGTGTGTCTGTCTCTCACCTGTCTGTCACTCACCTGTCACCTGTGTCTGTCACTCACCTGTGTGTGTGTGTGTGTGTCTCTCTCACCTGTGTGTCTGTCACTCACCTGTCACCTGTGTGTCTGTCTCTCACCCGTGTGTCTGTCACTCACCTGTCTCTCACCTGAGTGTCTGTCTCTTACCTGTCACCTGTGTGTCTGTCACTCACCTGTGTGTCTTTCTCACCTGTATGTCTGTCACTCACATGTCACCTGTGTGTCTGTCTCTCACCTGTCACCTGTGTGTGTCTCTCTCACCTGTGTGTCTGTCTCTCACCTGTCACCTGTGTGTGTATGTCTCTCTCTCTCTCACCTGTGTGTCTCTCACTCACCTGTCACTCACTCACCTGTCTCTCACATGTGTGTCTGTCACTCACCTGTGTGTCTGTCACTCACCTGTGTGATGCCCCGCCCCCTCAGGTAAGCGCTGTGTGCTGTGTCTGTCTCTCACTCACCTATCTCTCACCTGTCACTCACTCACCTGTCTGTCTCTCACCTGTCTCTCACTTGTCTCTCACCTGTGTGTCTCTCTCTCACCTGTATGTCTGTCACTCACCTGTCACCTGTGTGTGTCTCTCACTCACCTGTCCGTCACTCACCTAACACCTGTGTGTCTGTCTCTCACCTGTCTGTCTGTCACTCACCTGTCACCTGTGTGTCTCTCTCACCTCTCACCTGTGTGTCTCTCACTCACCTGTGTCTCTCACTCACCTGTCTGTCACTCACCTGTCACCTGTGTGTCTCTCACTCACCTGTGTGTCTCTCAATCACCTGTGTGATGCCCCGCTCAGGTAAGCGCTGTGAGCTGTGTGATGATGGTTTCTTTGGCGACCCTCTGGGTGAGAGTGGAGTGGTCAGGACGTGCAGAGTGTGTAAGTGCAGTGACAACATCGACCCTAACGCCGTGGGCAACTGTGACCGTGAGACGGGCGAGTGTCTGAAGTGCATCTACAACACGGACGGCTTCTTCTGCGACCGCTGCAAAGACGGTTTCTATGGCAACGCCCTGGCCGCCAACACCGCTGACAAGTGCAAACGTAAGACAGTCATTTATTCTGAAGGCCACAAGAGGGTGCTGCCATTTATCACAGTAACTTTAATTCTGTCTCTCTCCCTGTCTCTCTCTGTCCCTGTCTCTCTCTGGTCCTCAGCCTGCTCCTGTTCTGTCTTTGGGACAGTGGGAGGACAGTTGTCTTGCTCTCAGGTCACAGGACAGTGTCCATGTCTTCCTAACGTGTCTCAGCGTGACTGCAGCGCCTGTGAACTCGGCTTCTTCAACCTGCAGAGTGGCAGCGGCTGTGAACGGTCAGAGCGCCACCTTCAGACCACTCATTCTCCTACACCAAAGCTCATAGAGAAAATCACTGATTTAACATCACACACACACACACACACACACACAGGAGCTGCTGGTCCTCTATGAGCTTTGGTGTGGGAGAGTGAGTGATCAGTCAACTAAGTTAGTGATCAATTAACTAAGTTAGTGACCAGTTAATTAAAGGTTAGTGATTCAAATCAAGTCAGTTAAATTTTTATTTGTATAGCGCCAAATCATAACATACATTATCTCAACATAGACAACATCAAGGAGAGCGGAGAATCCCAACAGTTCACACAATGAGCAAACACTAGCCATCAGTGGAAAGAAAAAACTCCCTCTTAACAGAAGAAGAAATCTCTGACAGAACCAGGCTCAGAGATGTGCGGTCATCTACCTCGACTGGTTGGGGTGAAAGGAAAATGGGGGACAGAGGAGAGGTGGGGGACAGAAAGGGGGGAGAGAAAGGACAAGAGGGAGATGAGGTAGAGACAGAAGAGAGAGAGAGACCAGGAGCAGATACACAACAACTGTATCAAGTTAGAAGTTTATACAGTTAATGATATCGACTTTTAATTATAGCACAATAATAATGGTGATGATGTGGGTAGCCTCGAAAACTGGATCTTGGTCCCGCAACCTGCAAGATGAGAATACAGAGAGAGAGAGAGGGAAGGAAGGAAAGACACAAACTAGGGAGAGAAAGAGACAAAGTTAATGACATATAAAAAGTCATATTCATACCCTGAGTGCGAGAGAGTGAATGTGCAGCACCACAGGAAAATCCCCCAGCAGTCTAGGTCTATAGCAGCATAACTGAGAGCTGGTCTAGGTTTCCCTGAACCAGCTCGAACTATAAGCTTTATCAAAAATAAAAGTTTTAAGTCTAACTTTAAATACAGAAAGAGGCCTGGTAACTGAAGGCTCTGCCTCCCATTCTGCTCTTACAGACTCTGGGAACCACAAGTAAACCTGTATTTTGTGACCTAAGTGGTCTGTTAGGGTGATAAGGTAAGACTAGGTCTTTCAGGTATGGGGGGGCGTGACCATTAAGTGCTTTGTACGTGAGGAGGAGAAACGGCTAGTGATTAGTTTACTAAGTTTGTGTAAAGTTAACTAAATGTTAGTTTAAAGTTAACATGAGGTTAGTGATCAGTTAACTAAGTTAGTGTAAAGTTAACATAAGGTTAGTGATCAGTTGACTAAAGATTAGTTTAAACTCTGATGAACACATCCTGGGTCTGACACGATGTCTCCGCCCCCTCAGGTGTAACTGTAATCCCATTGGCTCCACTGATGGTCAGTGTGACATCATCAGTGGTCAGTGTGAGTGTCAGCCCGGCATCAGCAGCCTCCACTGCGACCGCTGCGAGGTCAACTTCTTCGGCTTCAGTTCGTCCGGCTGCAAACGTAAGATCCCGGTTACCGTGGTAAAGGCAGGTGTGACAGAGGTGGTTCTGACCGTGTGTGTGTGTCTGTGTGTGACCTGCAGCGTGCGACTGTGACCCTGAAGGCTCTCAGTCGTCTCAGTGTAAAGACGACGGTCGCTGCGAGTGTCGGCCCGGCTTCGTCGGCGCTCGCTGTGACATGTGTGAGGAGAATTACTTCTACAACCGCTCAGTGCCGGGATGTCAGCAGTGTCCGTCCTGCTACAGTCTGGTCAGAGACAAGGTGAGGACGCCACAGCGCCACAGGGAGGCGGAGCAGAGGCACGGCAGAGAGTAACGTGTGTGTGTGTGTGTGTGTGTGTGTGTGTGCAGGTGAACCAGCAGAGGCAGAAACTTCACGACCTTCAGACGCTCATCGATAACCTGGGCTCCGGTCAGGAGACGGTCAGCGACGCAGCGTTTGAAGATCGACTCAAGGAGGCGGAGCGAGCCATCATGGAGCTGCTGGAGGAGGCGGAGACTAGCAGAGGTACACACACACACACACACGTCTGACAGGTGACATGTCTCTCTGTCTAAAAACACACACTTTCTTGATGAGGTTCTGCTTCTATGACATCATCAGGAAGTCGGAGTCACATGGTTAATCTGTGTGTGTGACCCATGACCCCACAGATGTTGACCGAGGCCTGCTGGAGCGTCTGAACACCATCAACAACACGCTGACCACGCAGTGGAACCGCCTCCAGAACATCCGCAGCACCGTGGATGACACTGGCGCTCAAGCTGACCGCGCCCGCAACCGAGTCCGCGACGCCGAGAGTCTGATCGACCGAGCGCGGCAGGAGCTCGACAAGGCCAAGGACGCCGTCAGCAAAGTGGTGAGCCAGCCAGCTGTTGTCACGGCAACCGACTGATTTACCGACAGAACACATTAACACACTCTGACCCCGTTTGCAGGACATCAAACCACCAGGAGGCAGTGGCGAGCCCAACAACATGACACTGTTAGCAGAGGAAGCTCGACGACTGGCTGAGAAGTAAAAGGCTCCGCCCACTGTAACTGCACACACACACACACACTCACTCACTCACTCACTCACTCACTCACTGACTCTCTCTCTGCAGACACAAGATGGACGCCGATCAGATCGAGAAGATCTCCAGAGACGCCAACGAGACGTCGACCAAAGCGTACAACGTTCTGCTGAAGACGCTGGACGGAGAGAGCAAGACCAGCCAGGAAGTGGACGAGCTCAACAAGCGGTGAGACAGGAAGTGGTCACTGTCAGACCGGAAGTGGTGGGAGTGGTTTGCCTGACCTGGAGCGTCCTTCTTGCATGTGTCACCAGGTATAATGAGGCGAAGGACCTGGCCAAGAACCTGGAGAAACAGGCCAACAAGGTCCAGGCGGAGGCCGAGGACGCAGGAGACAAAGCTCTGAAGATCTTCGCTAACTTGACCAGTTTACCGCCGTTTGACACAAAAGCTCTGGAGGTAAACGCCGTGAGACCTGACTTTGACCCCATCCCCTCACTTCCTGTGTGAGCCCGTGTGTCTTCTTTTTTGGGGGTTTTTCAGGAGGAAGCGGGAAAGATCAAGAAAGAGGCATCAGATCTGGACAAACTGATCGACAAGACGGAGGCAGAGTACAACGACCTCCGAGACGACCTGAAGCTGAAAGAGCAGGAAGTTCGTAAACTGCTGGAGAAGGGCAAGAGTGAGCAGCAGGTACGTTCAGCACCACCATCAGGAAGCTTTGTTTTACTCACCTGCTGGACTCGCTGATGTCATGTGACACCTACTTCCTGTTTGTGTCTCAGACAGCAGATCAGCTGTTAGCTCGAGCCAACGCCGCTAAAGCGTTAGCTGAGGAGGCGGCGAAGAAAGGACAGTCCACGTTTAAAGAAGCCGAGGGAATTCTCAACGACCTCAGAGGTTTCTGACTGTCCCCCGTCTGTGTGTCTCTGTCCTCTGTCTGTGTGTCCCTGTTTGTGTCTCTGTCTGTCCTCCTTGACTCAGACGTTTTGTCTTGGTTCAGATTTTGATCAGAGAGTCAACGACAACAAGACGGCGGCGGAGGACGCCATGAAAAAGATCCCCGCCATCAACGCCACCATCTTGGCTGCCAACGAGAAGACCCGGCAGGCGGAGGCAGCGCTCGGCAACGCCGCCGCCGACGCCCGGGAGGCCAAGAACAAGGCGGAGGATGCGGAGAAGATCGCCAGCAACGTCCAGAAGGTAAGACATGTGAGCACGACGAGGTCACCGTGCTGTCTCGTGCGCTAACGTGTTCCTGTTGTCGTGACCAGGGCTCCGCCCAGACCAAGGAGGACGCAGAGAAGGCGTTCCAGGATGCCAACAAGCTGGACGACGAGGTGGACGACATGATGGATCAGCTGAGCGCCGCCGAGCAGGAGCTGGCGAGAAAGAAGGCGGAGGCCGACGACGACATGATGATGGCGGGAATGGTATGAACCGTGACGCTCGCTCCGTGACATGCGTTATCACAGTGACATCACAGTGACATCACAGTGACATCACAGTTTCCTGTCTCTGCAGGCGTCCAGCAGCGCCAAGGAGGCTGAGGACAACGCACGCAAGGCCAAGAGCGCCGTGAAGGTGGTCCTGAGCACCATCACCGCCCTGCTAGATCAGCTGGGTAAGAACGAGCTCAATGATGACCAGCGTCCATGTTTGCTTGTGTTTGCTAGTTTTACGAACTCTACCAACTATGCTGACTTGAGCTTAGGTGCTAGCGTTAGCAATATCTGCTAACGTAATTGTGTGGTGCAGGCAACATCGATAAGGTGGATCTGAGCAAACTGAACCAGATCGACGAGTTGCTGAAGAGCGCCAAGAACAAGATGGCCGACAGTGACCTGGACAGGAAGTTGTTGGAGCTGAACGACATGGCGCAGAATCAGGATAACATGATCAAGGAATACGAGATGCAGATCAGCGGCATCCAAAAAGACATCAACAACCTCAATGACATCAAGAACACGTTACCCGAAGGCTGCTTCAACACACCGTCTCTGGAGAGGCCATAAGCCCCGCCCCCTCCCCTCACACGCCCCTCCCCCTCCACATCTAACACTCCGGCAAACACGCTGACTTTTACCAAAACCTTTTTTTTTTTAACTTTTCTTTTCAACATTCTTGTGTTTTCTTTTACGAGAGAGAAACCGACGTTTGAGAAATCCACGGTCGCGTTTTAACGAGAGAAAAGCAGCTGCTGTCGTTTCCACGGCAACCACGCGGTCACAACACCATGAACTCACCGGTGAACAGAGGTCGCGCTGAGGTCAACGAACTTCAGAAAAAAAGAGAAAAAAACACAATCCCGACATGACTGCACCCGCCCGCTCCATGACAGGAAGCTCCGCCCACATAGTGAACCACCACTTCCTGCCGTCAGAGCGTCACACGTGAAGGAATCCTCCAACGCAACGCTTTGCTTTTTTCACCTGCTGTCACTGATGTTGTCTCTTTTGTCTTCTCGTCTTTTGTTGTTGACGTGATCTTTCTTTTCTCTTGTTATCTCTTTTGTCTTCTGTTTTGTTATTATTCTGTGATCTTGTCCCTGAAAGTGACGTGTGGGATAAAAAAAATAACAGGCGACGTTTCCGTGTGTGCCACCATGTGCCCGTGCCGCTCCGTGTGCGTGGCGCCCCGTGAGTGTGTGGCGCCGCGTGTGCGTGCTGCCACCCACTGTGGCTTCCACCAATCACGTGTCGGCGTCTCGTCCTCCAGCTAAAATCCAACACTATGCAACTTTGTACATTTGCGTAGCGAGAGTTTTCTCTGATACACTGGTGCTAATAATAATTATTATTTCAAGTGTTTTTATTTTTGAGTGAATGTTTTTTATTTGTGTAAATATGACGACAAACGTCGCATCACGTTCAATCACAATCAACGGAAACCTCCTGGTTAATATATACATGTTTCTATGGTAACGACGTCTGTGGTATGTTTATTACTATATTATTATTATTATTATTATCAATATTTCATCTGTGTGTTATTGATTATTTTCACACGTTAATTCAACATAACTGATTTGTTTAGCGTTGACCCATTAACCAATCAGTGCACATTTGAAAGTGGCCGTCGTCCACGCCAAGTTATTTTGTAACGAGCTCGGTCACATGTTGCGACATAGTTTCCTGTTTGAATTTGTGTTTTGTGCCTTAATCTAAAGTCGGGTCGTAACCATGGCGACTCCAGCTTCGATGTCACACCGCTCGGTCCGACCGCTCTCTTCTCCCTCCATCCATGCGGTGGCGCTGCACGACGCAGCACACACACACACACACACACACTCATGATGTATAAACAGTATTTTAAGTTATAATGTACCAGTTATTTGTGTGTAACTTTGTGTTTGATGCTTATGTGCTGCGTC
Source organism: Solea solea (assembly GCF_958295425.1). Classification (NCBI taxonomy): domain Eukaryota; kingdom Metazoa; phylum Chordata; class Actinopteri; order Pleuronectiformes; family Soleidae; genus Solea; species Solea solea. Next base: position 24,962,156 of record NC_081134.1, read on the forward strand.
GCCTGCATGGCCCCTCCCCCTCTGTTCTGTCACAATGACATCACGATGATGTCGTCATGTTTCCACCTGTGACGACCCCAGTTTGACCCTGCGTGTCCACATGTGCCTGTAAATCGTAACATTTGAATAATTAAAAGTTTACTACATGAACGTGTGTGTGTTGTATAGATAAGGCACTGCAGACAAGGGACAAGAAAACTTCAAAATAAGAGAGGGCCCTTCACAATAAAATGACACCGACATGACATAGCGAGACGTCAATAGTGATATCAACAAATGACGTCATGAAACAGATTTGTTATTGGAAGAGCTGAGTTTATATTATTAAAGAAAGTTCTTCTTTGTTCAATTTGGAGAAACAAAGAAAAAAGAACATTGTAAAACGACTTAATGGAGCTACTATTGATCATCAAGACCTGATAAATGAGGACATTAGAGGTTTTTTAGCAACTTGTAAACATCCAGGTTTTCTCAAGAAGGTTGAAAAAATAAAGTTCATGACAAGTTCAAGCAACGTATTGAGGATAAGTCTAGAACAGAGCTCGTCTGCAGAGGTCAGAGGTCACCGCCGGTCTGAACGCTTTTTTGGGACGATATCAGAACAAAATCCGTCTCCTGTCATGAAGGTCAAAACCCAACAAAGACCCATCACATTACTGGTTTATTGGTGTTTTTTTTTTCAAAATCCAAAGGAAAGTGGGAGAGATGAGGCGCACGGGAAGAAGCAGGAAAGAGGAAAATATATCAAGGATCAGATTTGATCAAACAGGATTGAACAACATCAATAAACACAATACAGACAGATGTGATCACAGTGAACAGCATGTTCTGACACACTGTCACAGAGAGGTTAAGATTCTAAAGCTAACCTCTCTGTGATGAGGAATTGTGTGTGTTAGGAGTTGGTGGATATATTACAGAACACTGCTGCTGTTGTTGACGCAGCACTAGTCTCCTGGCTCGCGTCATCTGGGTCCTCCGGTACCGGCTGCTGCGCAGCTAACAGGCGGGACTTCACATCTGTTGTACATTTGCCCTTTAGTCAGCGGGCAGCATCCGCGACTGGTTGAATTTCGGCCACAGGAATGTTGCAGTTTTGTGGAGCGGTGTGCATGCAGGGGCGTCAGGTCTGCCCCTCTCCATCAAGCAGGCAGCCAGATTTACTCTTCACCACACTTGAACACCGATAATTCACATCAATCAACATAGAATTTACAACCTGCAAGAAACGTGTTTTATTGAGCGGAAAAAAGGAAGCCTGAGGCCCGACCCGCGGGTCTGGTCGGGTTTTTCGGGCCAGCCCGACCCGTTGAGAACTCTAGTGTGTATGTGTATGCGTGTATGTATACATATACATATATATATATATATATATATATATATAGTTTGTTTTTGTAGTTAAAATAATAATTATCTCTCTCTCTCTATCGATATATACAGTTATGCCCAGAAATATTTGGACAGTGACACAATCTTCATGATTTGGGCTATGCATGCCCCATTGGATTTGAAATTAAACAACTACAACGGAATTGAAGTGCAGACTTTAAGGTTTAATTCAAGGGGTTGAACAAACATATATGATTAAGCATGTAGGAACTGTAGCTATTTTTATACAAACGCTCCTCATTTCAGGGGCTCAAAAGTAATTGGACAAATAAACATAACCCTAAGTAAAATGTTACTTTTCAATATTTTGTTGAGAATCCTTTGCAGGCAATGACTGCCTGAAGTCTGGAACCCATGGACATCACCAAACGCTGGGTTTCCTCCTTTTGTGATGCTTTGCCAGGCCTTTACTGCAGCTGTCTTCAGTTGTTGCTTGTTTGTGGGTCTTTCTGCCTTAAGTTTTGTCTTGAGCAAGTGAAATGCATGCTCGATTGGGTTGCGACCTGGTGATTGACTTGGCCATTGCAGAATATTCCACTTCTTTGCTTTAAAAAACTCCTGCGTTGCTCTTGTAGTATGTTTTGGATCATTGTCCATCTGTACTGTGAAGCGCCGTCCGATCAACTTTGCTGCATTTGGCTGAATCTGAGCAGAAAGTACATCCCTATACACTTCAGAATTCATCCGGCTGCTTCTGTCTTTTGTCACATCATCAATTAACACAAGTGACCCAGTGCCATTGGAAGCCATGCATGCTCATGCCATCACTGCCTCCACCATGTTTTACAGAAGATGTGGTGTGGTTTGGATCATGAGCTGTTCCAATTCTTGTCCAAACTTTCATCTTCCCATCATTCTGGTACATGATCTTAGTCTCATCTGTCCAAAGAATGCTGTTCCAGAACTGGGCTGGTTTCTTCAGGTGTTTTTTGGCAAAGTCATTTCTATTTTTAAGGCTGATTAATGGTTTGCACCTTGTGGTGAATCCTTTGTATTTACTCTCATGAAGTCTTCTCTTTATGGTCGACTTAGATACTGATACAACTACTTCCTGGAGAGTGTTTTTTACTTGAGTGGATGTTGTGAAGGGGTTTTTCTTCACCATGGAAAGGATTCTGCGATCATCGACCACTGTTGTTGTATGTGGACGTCCAGGCCTTTTTGAGTTCCCAAGCTCACCAGTGCACTCTTTTTCTCACAATGTACCGAACCGTTGATTTGGCCACTCCTAACATTTCTGCTATCTCTCTGATGGATTAACTTTTTTTCCAGCCTCAGGATGGTCTGTTTCCCCTCCATTGAGAGCTCCTTTGACTGCATGTTGTGTGTTCACAGCAACAGCTTCCAAATGCAAACGCCACACTTAGAATCAACTCCAGACCTTTTAACTGCTTAATTGATTACAGGTTAACGATGGAATAGCCCATGCAGCCTTGTTTTTTTTTTTTTTTTTTTTTTTTGAAGCCTTCTGAGTCAATTGTCCAATTACTTTTGGTCCCTTGAAAAAGAGGTGGCTACGTATTAAAGAGCTGTAATTCCTAAACCCTTGCTCCGATTTGGATACTCTCAAATTACAGCTGAGAGTCTGCACTTTAAGCCCATATTGATATATGATATAATTGTATCCTGAATATGTTTTTGTCAACAGCTAAAATAACAAAACATGTGTCACTGTCCAAATATTTCTGGGCCTAACTGTACATATATATATATATATACATATATACATAATTATTTTTAATTTTAAGTAATAGTATATATCTACATATATGTATGTATATATAAGTACACAGTAAAAGTACTTTGTTCAGTGGTATATGAATCTTGAACTCCTCACAGTCACTCCCAGCTCTTCAGTGCAGTTTCATTACGATTACCGTAAACATTAGTAGATTCGCGCACTAGAAAAAAACGTGCGTCTGATTTGACCAGGCAAAAGCGAACCACGGCTAGCTTGACCGCAGTCTCAGAGCTGGACAATAACACCAGTTAACTCTGACCGGGGCTATAGGTTTTGTTGAGCCTCCTTTGTACAAAAGCCCTCAGGTCTACTCTTCATGTAATAACTGCGCCACCCTGTGGCCAAACATCAGCACTGAAGTCATAACTTCACAAGTTCTCATTTTCAATGTTATTGATTATTTTCACACAATAATTCAACATAACTGATTTTTTTAGCGTTGACCCATTAACTAATCAGGGCACATTTGAAAGTTATTTCAAATGTTACAAAGTTATTTTGTAACAAGCTCTGTCACATGTTGCGACATAGTTTCCTGTTTGAATTTGTGTTTTGTGCCTTAATCTAAAGTCGGGTCGTAACCATAGCGACGCCAGCTACAATGTCATTAACACTATTATTGTGATTTGAAGCCGTGTCAGTGTTGACTGTGCGTGATGGGGACCTCTGGTGGCAGAACAGTGTGCATTCACACACTCAGATAAAATAATAATAATAATAATAATTGTGTATCACTTCTCCCAAAACAACCAGCTGTTATAGTTTCACTTGACTAAAATAAGAGAACGGTAGCCTAAAATAGTGCATGATAATAAGTTATTATTTTACTTTATTATGTATGATAAGTTATTTTTTTACTTTATTATGTATGATAAGTTATTATTTTACTTTATTATGAATGATAATAAGTTATTTATTTACTTTATTATGTATGATAATAAGTTATTATTTTACTTTATTATGTATGATAATAAGTTATTTTTTTACTTTATTATGTATCATAAGTTATTATTTTACTTTATTATGAATGATAATAAGTTATTTATTTACTTTATTATGTATGATAATAAGTTATTATTTTACTTTATTATGAATGATAATAAGTTATTTATTTACTTTATTATGTACGATAATAAGTTATTATTTTACTTTATTATGTATGATAATAAGTTATTTTTTTACTTTATTATGTATGATAAGTCATTATTTTACTTTATTATGAATGATAATAAGTTATTTATTTACTTTATTATGTATGATAATAAGTTATTTTTTTACTTTATTATGTATCATAAGTTATTATTTTACTTTATTATGAATGATAATAAGTTATTTTTTTACTTTATTATGTATGATAATAAGTTATTATTTTAGTTTATTATGTATGATAATAAGTTATTTTTTTTACTTTATTATGTATGATAAGTATTTTTTTTACTTTATTATGCATGATAATAAGTTATTATTTTACTTTATTATGAATGATAATAAGTTATTTTTTTACTTTATTATGTATGATAAGTTTTTTTTACTTTATTATGTATGATAATAAATTATTTCTTTACTTTATTTTGCATAAGTTATTATTTTACTTTATTATGTATGATAAAAAGTTATTTTTTACTTTATTATGAATGATAATAAGTTATTTATTTACTTTATTATGAATGATAAGTTATTTTTTACTTCATTATGCATGATAATACGTTTTTTTTTGTTTATTATGCATGATAATAAGTAATTTTTTGACTTTATTATGCATGATAATAAGTAATTTTTTAACTTTCTTATGCATGATAATAAGTTTTTTTTTAACTTTATTATTAATGATAATAAGTTGTTTTTTACTATTGTAGCAGCTGTTCCACCCTTTACTTTGTTCTTTGCCTTGGAGCTGCTACTGGTGACTGAGATGGTGTGGTTTTGACGCGTGCAGATGAAGAATGAATGAGATGAAGGTTGATCTAGTTGCTCTTCTAGTGATTTATTGATACAAAGTAGAATGAAAAATTAAAATAAACTTAAAGTCATATGGCTTAACACTGATTCATGGCTTCAACACGGTCAAAGAAATGTTTGCCCTCTCAGCCACTCCCAGCTCCTGTAGGTGGGGGTAAACACCTCTTTGACCAAGTGCTCTTACACAAACATTCACTAAGCCACACACTCTCACACACACACAGGGAAAGAAAACAAAAATTTTACACAAATAAAGTAATTTTAAACAAGTAAAGTATTGAAAATTTAGCTCTGAAATATTGTAACATAAATAAGTTCACTTATCTTCTCTTAATTAAGAGCTTTCACTTCTCTTCATCCCCCTCTAACAGCAGGCAGATCTTAGTGACTGGCCTCTCCAGGACACTTGTCTTGGTTTGCAACTTCACAACCCGTACATGACCTCTGACATCAGGTCTTGCTTCCACAATTCTTCCCATCTGCCACGAACTGCGAGGAGCCGTATTGTCTGCCATCAAGACGATGTTTCCCAGGATGAAGTTTCTTTTTGTTCTTGACCACTTTTGCCTTTCTTGCAGAAGAGGGAGATACTCCAGCAGCCACCTCTTCCAAAACAGCTCAGCTACATACTGGACTTGTCTCCAACGTCTCTTGTGGTATAGGTCAGACTTTGACATGACTCCAGGGGGGAGAACAGGGCTAGTTCGAAGCAGCAGGATATGATTGGGCGTCAGGGCCTCTAGATCCTGTGGGTCGTCAGATGCCCATGTAATTGGGCGACTATTAAGTATTGCTTCCACTTCACAGAAAACTGTGCTTAGGCCTTCATCATCTAGGGTTTGCTGCTTTAAGACTGAACATAAGGTCTGTCTCACCATTCTGATAAGTCTTTCCCAGAATCCACCATGGTGAGAGGCTGTGGGTGGATTAAAACTCTAACGAACCCCATCCTTCATGAGAGTCTGGTGGATTCTTCTTTGGTCAAGAGTACTGAGTGCTACTCTTAACTCTCTATGTGCACCTACTAGGTTAGTGTAGTTGTCTGATCGTATGTGTTTTGCTTGACCTCTTCGACACAGAAATCTTCTAATGGCGTTGATGCACGAGTCAGTGTTTAAAGAACAGGCCACTTCCAGATGGATTGCTCTGCTGGTCATACAGGTAAAGATCACGCCGTACCTCTTTATGGTGATCCTTCCCCTTCTAATCTCGAAGGGACCAAAGTAGTCAAGGCCCACATTAGAGAACGGTGGTAGGTCAGTGGCGAGTCTTTCACTTGGTAGATCGGCCATCATTTGCTCACCTAATTTACCTCTGTTCTTTCTCGGATAGCATATGGTTCGTTCCTCCATGTCCAGTTTGAGCATGTAGGTGGCGAAGGATCAGAGTTGATACGTGGTGGTTTTTGGCCAGGATGGCAGGATGTTTTCTTTCCTCAGGCATTGATGTTCTTCTGAGGTGTCCACCTACTCTGAGAATGCCATCATCCAGCACTGGATCCAGCCTGTAGATGTTGCTCTGCTTTTTCACACACACTGCTCCCTTTTGCAGCATGTTGATCTCCTCTGAAAAAGATTGCCTTTGCACATAGGTGAGTATTGCTCTTTCATGATGTGATTGAGACTTTCATGTCAACTTTGTTGGATTGTCTGTTCGTTACAGTTGTTCTCTTGCTCCTCCCACTTTCTTCCTTTAAGTCTTTTCTTTTCAGTGCCAAATGTTTTAGTCTGGCCTTAACTTTTAAGATCCAGGCAACAGCTACTCTCAATTTAAGCCAGTCTCCGAGTTGTCTTCACAAAGTTGAAATCTGTTCACTTGCTCACTCGGCCATTCGTCTTCAGATGACAACAGGAACTCTGGCCCACGGATCCATCTGGGATTCCCCATGAACCTGTCCAGGCTCACTCCTCTAGAGCAGTCATCAGCAGGGTTTCTTTTTGTGTCAATATATCGCCATTGAGAAATCTTTGTGGTCTCTCTAATCCTAGAGGTTCTATTTGCTACATAGGTGGTAAAGCGAGTGTGGTCATTTGCAATGTACTTTAAGACAGATGTACTGTCAGACCAAAACACGGACTGTGTTGTTGTTGGTGGCATTTCTTGTTGTAGCATCTTATCAACTTTGACAGACAAGGCTGCTGCAGCTAATTCTAGCCTTGGGATGGTTTGCCTTTTTAATGGTGCTACTCTTGCCTTTGCCATCAAGAATGCTACATGAACTTGTTTCTCTGCATTTGTCATTCTGAGGTAGCTGACAATGCCATAGCCTAGTTCGCTTGCATCAGAAAAATGATGAATCTGAGTTTCAATTAACTCACCAAAATCTTGTGACTTGTAACAGCGTGGCACTTCAAAGTCTGCAAGCTGAGTAAGACTGCTGGTCCACTTTGTCCATTGCTCCGACAGTGTGTTGGGAATGGGCACATCCCATCCAAAGTTTCGTCGGCACAGCTCCTGCAACAACAGCTTAGGTGGCAAAGTAACTGGAGACAGAAAGCCCAGGGGGTCATATATAGAGCTTACCATTGACAGGATGCCCCTTCTGGTGTGTGCACGTTCACTGATGGTGATGTTGAACTTGAAGGTGTCACTTTGCACACACCATTGCAGCCCTAAGGCTCGCTCCATTGGTAGCTGGTCTTTGTCCAAGTCCAATGTCTTTACCTCCTTTGCCCTATTTTCTGGTGGAACCGATGCAAGCACTGCTCGGCTGTTGCATATCCACTTAGATAGATGGAATCCTCCTTTTTGGCACAGTGCTGTCAGGTTTGACATAAGCTCCATTGCTTTTTGCTCTGTGGGTAGAGACGTTAAGCAATCATTCACATAAAAGTTCTCCATAACTGTGCTTCCTACCTCTGTAGGGAATTTGTGGGCATTGTCTTGGGTTGTCTTCCTGAGAGCAAAGTTGGCTATGCTGGGTGATGAGACAGCACCAAATAGGTGGACGGTCATTCGGAATTCTACAAGAGCCTCGTCCACCTTTCCTTGTGGCCACCACAGAAAACGCAAGAAATCAGTGTGATTTTCAGTTACTTTCACTTGGTGGAACATAGCCTGTATATCAGCCATCATTGCCACTGGTTGATGTCTGAATCTTGTCAATACTCCTATTAGTGTTTGTGAAGTTTGGCCCTTGAAGCAACTCAGAGTTCAGTGATGTACCTTGAGATACTGCTCCACAATCAAACACTACTCTGATGGTTTTCTTTTTGGGGTGGTACACCCCATGATGAGGGATGTACCAAACTTTCCCTTCAGTTCCTTTTATTTCTGAAGGTGGGATCATTTCAGCATAGCCTTTGCTGATGACATCAGAAAGGAATTCTGTATACTCTTTTTTGTAGTTGTGATCTCTTTTGAACTTTCTTTTTAGATTCAGGAGGCGCTGCTCTGCAACTACACGGTTGTTGGGCAATGTGATGTTACCTGCCTTGAAAGGTAAGTTAATGCAGTAGTGGCCATTTTTGACTTTGACAGATCTGTTGGCAATGGTAAGGAATTGTCTGTCATCCACTGACATTTCAGTCTTCTCCTTGTAAACTTTCTCACTGAAATCTGTGTTGTATTGTTTTACCAGCAACTCTTGTAGGTCGACCAATGAGATCCTATTTGCAGTCACTGTGTTTGCACCTTTGCTGCATCTTCCCAATGGGCCGTTTATCACCCAACCTAATAGGGTTCTTACAGCATATGGTCCATCTTCTTGTGAGTTGATCACCTGCCACAGCTCCATCAAATTTGCTGCATTCATTCCAATTAGAAGCTCAACTTCAGAGTCTATTTGAGGTAGATGTACTTCACTCAGGTAAGGCCATGCCCTTAAATCCTCTCTTGTCGGGATGTTATCCTTTGTCACCGGCATAGAACTTAGTGTGTAGACTGCAGGCAAGGCTATGAATTTATTGCTGTTGAGTTCACTCACCTCCATGCCTGATACCAACATACTTTTAACAGACTTTTCATGGGCCATTGTTCTCAGCAACACAGTTGTTGGTCTCCTTTGTAAGCTCAATTTCTGCGCCAGCTTCTCCGTGCAGAATGTGGCTGAACTGCCAGGATCGAGTAGAGCATATGTTTGGACGATCTTGTTGTCCTTCACAGACTTGACCTGTACTGGCAAAATTGAAAGTGAGCATTTGCGGTTTCCGGCCCCATTGTGTCCACATAAATTGGAAAATACCTTTCTGACCTGCGGTGATTGCTCTGCCCTGGAGGCTTCTCCGTTACCTTGAAAATCTATATGTAGCACACTGGGATGCATTTTGCTGCAGATGGTACATGACATGCGTTCTTTACAATCTTTACTCACGTGACCTTTACACAAGCAACCGAAGCAGAGTCCCTTTTCCTTTAAAAGATTCAGCTTCTCCTGGTGTGTTTTCTTCTTAAAGGCAGTGCAGTGTTCCACACTGTGTGCATCATCACAGCAGAGACAGACAGGGTTTACATTACTGTTTGCACTGGGGGTCAGTGACTTGCACAGTGTCATCACATTGGTTGCATATGAAGACTTGAGCCTACCAAGTGACTTGTTCACAATGAGTCTTTTATTCCGGCCTGCCACAGATTCTTGTATGTCTCCAAATATTGGATTGGAACATATTTTGGTCTGTTTCTCTATGAACTCTACAAGATCAGTGAATGAAAGTAAACTGTCGCTCTCCTCCATTCTCACTTGAATTATCGTTTGCCATTTATCTCGCAGCCTGTAGGGCAATTTCATCACAATATTTTTCAAGGTGGAGGCCACATTTAACTCATTCATGTAATTCAGCTTTGACATGACATTACAGCATCCTCTGAGATATAGCGCAAAATCATTCAATGCCTTTGGGTCCTCAGGCTTTATGTTTGGCCAGTTGAGGACTTTTTCAATGTAGGCAGTTGAAATCTTATACTCATTGCCAAAATGTTCATATAGCAAGCATTTTGCCTTGAGGTACCCTTGCTCTCCACTCATATGCTGGCAACTTCTTACCAGGTCTCTGGCCTGACCTTTTGTGTACTGTTCGAGATAAAACAATCTGTCTTGTCCATTGTCCGTTTTCCTTTCAATGTTATGTTCGAAGGACGTCATAAATGACCTGAACTGTAAGATGTCTCCATCAAAGGTGGCAACACTCTTGGGTGGTAATGAAGACAATTGCTGTTGTTTGAGAAGCATAGATGTAATTTCATTTTGTCTATTCAATATAGCAATTAGACCACTGGATGGCAGTTCATCATGCGGTGCTCTGTGCGGTACCTGCTGTGGCTCCGGCATCACAGGTCCTCCACTGTCTGTAAATTGGACAAGATCATCAACCAGCTGTCTGTATTGGGTACTTTGCTCTTGTATACACGATTCATTGTCAAAACTCGGTTGTGTTAGCCCAGGTAGGCCTACTCTTCCAGCTGTGTTACCTGCCTGTGACAATCGTGGCCTCAGGGCTACTCCTGCAACACCTTGCGTTTCTTGAAGTAACCAGTCTCTACGATCACCTTGGGAATGTGCTTGTGTGTAGGGCATTTGATGCAACGGTAAATGTTGTGCTCTGTCCTTTGGTCGCACACTCCTTTCTTTGTACATTTTGATTTGCGTTCCTGCTTGTACAGTATTGCTACTAACGACTTCTACATTCTCCTCAAAATATTTATTCATGTCATCAACCGGAGTAGAAGAAACATGTTCTTTAGCATCAGTCAACACTGCAAGCTTGGCATCTGTAGCTGACAACTCAGTTTCAAGGTTAAGAGTTTCCTTTTGTCTTCTTATTTCTTCCCTTTCTTTCATCAACTGCTCTTCCTTTTCCTCCAATGCATGTTTTTGTTTTAATGCAGCAGTTTTAGCCAACAATGAAGCCCTCTCTGCCTGTGCAATCTGACGTGCTGAATCAGTGCTTCCACATGAGACTCTGCTAGAGCTAGACTACAGAGACACTGTCCTTTGGACTGACCTCGACTACGTTCTCCTTTTGTGGCAGGGACTGAATAGGGCAGGACTGAATCCACTTCTCCACCTTAGTCTTAAATTCAGTGATATTCATCATCTTTGGCTGATACCATTGCTCAGTGTCCATAATACACTCGTCCTTTGACAACAAAGTTTGAAATTGTTTGTGCAATTCATTGAATTCTTCCAATCTTTCCATATATTTCTGAAAGCTTTCCTTTACTGTGTCCAGATTCAGTGGATCTGACATAAGTTCAGTTATTTTGTTCATCATGCGCGTTAATGAAGCACCTTTACCCTTTCTACTATTCTTTGCTGCTTGCTTAGTTTCAGACATTTCCTGCTGCCTTTGTTCAACTCAACAAACTTAAAGTCCTTTTTTATCTTCAAAAATATAATTCAATATTCACTCAAATAAGTCCTTATAAAGTCACTGATGGGAATAGTTCAAGGTGTTTCTTTCCAAACATACCAGTTTTTGAAGATTATCACAGATCCTGTTTGCCCTTGGCCTTCAGCCTTTCCAGACACATGCCCTTCCTTTGTTCCAGGTCCTTCCACAGAGAGCATTTCTTTGACTTAATTGTAGCAGCTGTTCCACCATTTACTTTGTTCTTTGCCTTGGAGCTGCTACTGGTGACTGAGATGGTGTGGTTTTGACGCGTGCAGATGAAGAATGAATGAGATGAAGGTTGATCTAGTTGCTCTTCTAGCGATTTATTGATACAAAGTAGAATGACAAATTAAAATAAACTTAAAGTCATATGGCTTAACACTGATTCATGGCTTCAACACGGTCAAAGAAATGTTTGCCCTCTCAGCCACGCCCAGCTGCTGTGACCTCAGGTCTTTTAAGGGCTTCTTCCCCCTTGGGCTCCACCTTTGGTCTCCCAGTCCTCCTGTAGGTGGGGGTAAACACCTCTTGGGCCAAGTGCTCTTACACAAACATTCACGAAGCCACACACTCTCACACACACACAAGGAAAGAAAACAAAAATTTAACACAAATATCAATTTGGCTCCTACAACTATATTATGCATGATAATAAGTTGTTTTTTTACTTTATAATGTATGATGATAAGTTATTTTTTATTTTATTATGCATGATAATAAGTTATTTTTTACTTTATTATGCATGATAATAAGTTTTTTTTTTTACTTTATTATATATGATAATAAGTTATTATTTTACTTTATTATGTATGATAATAAGTTATATTTTACATTATTATGCATGATAATAAGTTATTATCTTACTTTATTATGTATGATAATAAGTTATTTTTTTACTTTAATATGCATGATAATAAGTTATTATTTTACTTTATTATGAATAATAATAAGTTATTTTTTTACTTTAATATGCATGATAATAAGTTATTTTTTTACTTCATTATGCATGATAATGAGTTTTTTTTACTTTATTATGCATGATAATAAGTTATTTTTTACTTTATTATGCATGATAATAAGTTGTTTTATTTTACTTTATTATGCATGGTAATAAGTTATTTTTTACCTTATGTATAATAATTACTTCTTTTTTAACTTTATTATCTATGATAATACGTTATTTTTTTACTTCATTATGCATGATAATAAGTTTTTTTTCTTTATTATGCATGATAATAAGTTTTTTTTTACTTTATTGTATATGATAATAAGTTATTATTTTACTTTATTATGTATGATAATAAGTTATATTTTACATTATTATGCATGATAATAAGTTATTATCTTACTTTATTATGTATGATAATAAGTTATTTTTTTACTTTAATATGCATGATAATAAGTTATTATTTTACTTTATTATGAATGATAATAAGTTATTTTTTTACTTTAATATGCATGATAATAAGTTATTTTTTTACTTCATTATGCATGATAATGAGTTTTTTTTACTTTATTATGCATGATAATAAGTTATTTTTTACTTTATTATGCATGATAATAAGTTGTTTTATTTTACTTTATTATGCATGGTAATAAGTTATTTTTTTACCTTATGTATAATAATTACTTCTTTTTTAACTTTATTATCTATGATAATACGTTATTTTTTTACTTCATTATGCATGATAATAAGTTATTATTTTACTTTATTATGTATGATAATAAGTTATATTTTACATTATTATGCATGATAATAAGTCATTATTTTACTTTATTATGTATGATAATAAGTTATTTTTTTACTTTAATATGCCTGATAATAAGTTATTATTTTACTTTATTATGAATGATAATAAGTTATTTTTTTACTTTAATATGCATGATAATAAGTTATTTTTTTTACTTCATTATGCATGATAATAAGTATTTTTTTACTTTATTATGCATGATAATAAGTTATTTTTTACTTTATTATGCATGATAATAAGTTGTTTTATTTTACTTTATTATGCATGGTAATAAGTTATTTTTTACCTTATTATGTATAATAATTAGTTCTTTTTTTACTTTATTATGTATGATAATACGTTATTTTTTTACTTCATTATGCATGATAATAAGTTTTTTTTTCTTTATTATGCATGATAATAAGTTATTTTTAACTTTTTTATGCATGATAATACATTTTTTTTTACTTTATTATGCATGATAATAAGTTATTTTTTACTATATTATGCATGATAATAAGTTATTTTTTTTACTTTATTATGTATGATCATAACTTTTTTTTTACTTTATTATGTATGGAGAAGGTAATCTGTTCCATAAAGTTTTTTTTACTTTATTATGTATGATAATAAGTTTTTTTATTACTTTATTATGAATGATAATACGTTTTTTTATTACTTTATTATGCATGATAATCAGTTATTTTTTTACTTTATTATGCATGATAATAAGTTATTTTTATTTTATTATGCATGATAATAAGTTTTTTTTTTACTTTTTTATGGATGATAATAAGTTATTTTCTTATTTTATTATGCATGATAATAAGTTATTTTTTTTACTTTATTATGCATGATAATAAGTTTTTTTTTTACTTTATTATGCATGATAATAAGTAATTTTTTACTTTATTATGCATGATAATAAGTTTTATTTTATTTTATTATGCATGTTAATAAGTTATTTTTTTACTTTATAATGCATGATAATAAGTTATTTTATTTACTTTATTATGCATGATAATAAGTTATTTTATTATTTTATTATGCATGATAATAAGTTATTTTTTTACTTTATTATGTATGATAATAAGTTGTTTTTTTTACTTTATTATGCATGATATTTTTTTTTTTTTTTACATCTTTCATTTTTGTTTTGTGAGAGCATTACAATACAGCAATGACTTTCATTTCAAATAACATACAATGGTATTTCCACCACTCACAGTTGAAATCTTTGTATACAAAACAAGAAACAAAATACAGAAAGTCAAATGAAAGTATACTTGAGACCTCGAACAAATTGGGAAATATAGATGTATATAAAAGAGCAAATAAAGAAATGTCCACCAGGGAGTTTTTTCTTTTTTTTTTTTTTTATATATAAAATAAAACAATACACACTAGTCGTTAGGCCAAATAAAACATTCAAAAATAAAGCATAAAAATAGCATTACAGGATCATCCATTTAATACTTCTGTCTGTTCAAAACTAACATATCTTACCCATTTGGCCCACAACTCGATAAATATGTTTTTCTGTAGGCGAATGGAGAAGGTAATCTGTTCCATGAGGTAAATGTCACTTACTATACTTATCCACTCCTGTATTGTGGGCGGATCAGGGAGAAGCCAACCCCTTAAAAATAATGTAGAAAACTGTAGATTAGTATTAAACATGCTGCCTGATACTTTGTGAAGCTGTGTCCAGAAGGATTTAACCACTGGGCATTCCCAAAAGATATGCCAATGATTGGCTTCCCGGTGTCCACATAGTCTCCAGCATGCAGCTTCGCTCCAGCAAAATGTGCCTTTTGTTTTGGTGTAATGAAAAAGCGGACCAAACACTTCCAGCCAAACTTCCGCCATACATGAGAGCTGGTAAATTTCCACTGGGATTGGCAAACGCCGAGCCAATCCTCCTCAGATATTGTTAGATTACCCTCTCTCTCCCATTTTTCCTTAACATATCCTGTACTGTGTGTTTTTTTAGACAGTAGACCCTTATAAATTCTAGCGATGACAACCTTATTCGATTTACTTTGGTAAGCACCAATAAAAATGAATTTCTGATATGTTCAAAGTGGTTACGTACCTGGAGGAATAGTATGGAGAGAGTAGTATGTCGTTATCCATGAATTAAATCCCTTATCTATCACGTTAGGCCTAAATTCCGGATCATAGGCACACCATTGGATTATCTGTAATTTATTACTTAATTTATACTCATCTTTTATCATATTCCAGATTTTTAGCTGTGCTTTGATCCATGGGTTCTGTGCCTTGTCTACAAATCTTCCCAGATGTTTGTGCGGTAGTACTGCTTGTATTGAGGGGTCAGAGTGGAGAGTTCGATATCTTTCCATCTGGCTCGAAAGGATGGATTACACAAATTAATCAGGGGTTTAATCTGAGCTGCATAAAAATAATCCTTAAAATTAGGTAGTAGCACGCTACTTTTATTTGGAGGTTGTTACATGCCACTTCCACTTCCGCTCTGTCCGCCGTCATATTAATAAATGAGAAACAAAAAACGAAAAAAGGAATTTGCAAAAAGGAAATCGTTTTTGCAAATCGGTTTTTCCGTATTTGTTTTAAAACGAAAAAAGGAAAATGGGGGCGCTGTTTCCGTTTTTTCGTATTACGGTCAGTGTATCTTTTGGTCATTCGATTTTCAATTCACAAACATATATTTAAAAACAAAAAATGAGTGGTTATTTAATTTTCGCTTTAAAATACAAACATTAAAATTGAATTGCAAGACTTTTTTATTTGTCAATGGCAGAAAGGGATGGACTAAATGTAAAAAATATTTGTTTTTATTTTTTAGTTATAATAACAACATTAGAATCACTAGAAGACAGAAACGGAAAAATTGCAATTTTTTCATATTGTCTGAAGTTGACGTTTTCTGGCAAGATCGTCCAAAGTGGCCTGTGGTTAAAGCTGTGGTTGGCCTTACCCAGGTTCAAATGCCTTTAGAACCTTAGTCTGACATGAATTTAGACATGGAAAAACAAGGCCTGCCATCTGCAGACATCTCTGCACGCACATCGCAGGAAAGTGGGTGCAAGAGAGGATTTTCTGCAAGAAATGTGAGGAGATTTTCAGCTGAAAAAGGCTAAAGCTTGATGGGACTCCCCGATGCACATTTGGAGTTAGAGGTGGTTAAAGCCATAACTGAGATAGGAACCTGCTATATCTCGCCTTTGCTGGGGGTTAGACTGTGTGCCAGAGTATCATTAGACTGTGTGTCAGAGTATCATTAGACTGTGTGCCAGAGTATCATTAGACTGTGTGTCAGAGTATCATTAGACTGTGTGTCAGAGTGTCATTAGACTGTGTCAGAGTACCATTAGACTGTGTGTCAGAGTGTCATTAGACTGTGTGCCAGAGTGTCATTAGACTGTGTGTCAGAGTGTCATTAGACCGTGTGTCAGAGTATCATTAGACTGTGTGTCAGAGTGTCATTAGACTGTGTGTCAGAGTGTCATTAGACTGTGTTTCAACTGTGTGTCAGAGTGTCATTAGACTGTGTTTCAACTGTGTGTCAGAGTGTCATTAGACTGTGTGTCAGAGTATCATTAGACTGTGTTTCAACTGTGTGTCAGAGTATCATTAGACTGTGTGCCAGAGTGTCATTAGACTGTGTGTCAGAGTGTCATTAGACCGTGTGTCAGAGTATCATTAGACTGTGTGTCAGAGTGTCATTAGACTGTGTGTCAGAGTGTCATTAGACTGTGTTTCAACTGTGTGTCAGAGTGTCATTAGACTGTGTTTCAACTGTGTGTCAGAGTGTCATTAGACTGTGTGTCAGAGTATCATTAGACTGTGTTTCAACTGTGTGTCAGAGTGTCATTAGACTGTGTCAACTGTGTGTCAGAGTGTCATTAGACTGTGTGTCAGAGTATCATTAGACTGTGTGTCAGAGTGTCATTAGACTGTGTGTCAACTGTGTGTCAGAGTGCCATTAGACTGTGTGTCAGAGTATCATTAGACTGTGTGTCAGAGTATCATTAGACTGTGTGTCAACTGTGTGTCAGAGTGTCATTAGACTGTGTGTCAGAGTATCATTAGACTGAGATACAACTTGTTTTCAGTTAAAGAATACATTCTTCCCCATTTTCCTGCTGCAGTCACAGACTGATCTGAGCAGATACAGCAATAGTGAGAGACATGGGCCGAGCAGACAGAGGTTTAAATAAAGGCTGGAGACACACACACACAAGTTGCCTTAAAAACATGCATGTTTTTCAGTTTTTATGCAGCATAGGCGACGCGGTTAAGGCGTTTTAGTATAGTGTGCTGGCATAAAATGCCCCTGATAGTGTGAGTGTGAGTGTGTGTGTGCGTGCGTGCGTGTGTGTCTCCAGCCTTTATTTAAACCTCTGTCTGTACATTTTCAGGTAGTGTCACCAAGTTCTGAGAGAATAAACTGTCGTAATGAAAACTTGACAAAGCCGTTTGACTCTCTTGTTCATAAACTTCTCATTTTGATGACACTGGCCGTTTTATTGACAGGAATACTTGCTTTTGCAGGTTATCCACTAGGTTTTGCAGTTTGTGTAACTGCTGTGCAAATGTTAATAGTGATGTGAGAAAAGCACCAAAGCCACTGAGAAACACTGTAACTGTAGCATCACTGCGTCCATCAGCAACACCACACACACATATATAAAATATTAATCATGAGTCAGTGTATCACACCTGTTCTCTGTCCAGCAGGAGAGATTAACACTGTTTATTATGGACTGAATTCTATTGAAGGTGTTCCTTATATTCTGGCCCTCAGTGAGGGGTCAGAATATTAGGAACACAGTCCTGTACAACAACACTGTAAACTACAGCCTCCATGTTGATCATGTGCTTCTCTGACAGTGTCGACGAAACATTGACATTATTAGATTATTGTTTAAAAGACAGAATTCTCCTGTGGTTGTTGTTCAGTGACAGGGTTTCACAGATGTTCACAGATGTTCACTGACGTTCACAGATGTCTGGTGTGGGTGTGTGTGTTCAGTTGTCGTCTCTCTGTGTCGCACACACAACAACATGAGGCTCACTCTTAAAATCAGGGAAGCAAAGATCTGCAGACCTGACACTGACAAACATTCAGTATAAACTTAAGTAACAGTGTTTCCTATGATATTGATGTTGTAAAGTGAGAGCTGTGGTGCAGTGAGTGTGAGCTGCTGGATGAACGTGGACCAGGAGACGTCAGCTGTTGTCTGTTTTACATTAGACACTCTCTGTACTGTAGACACTCTCTGTTGATGTAGACACTATCTGTACTGTAGACACTCTCTGTTACTGTAGACACTCTCTGTAATGTAGACCCTGTACTGTAGACACTCTCTGTTACTGTAGACACTCTCTGTACTGTAGACACTCTCTGTACTCTCTGTTACTGTAGACACTCTCTGTTATTGTAGACACTCTCTGTACTGTAGACACTCTATGTATTGTAGACACTCTCTGTACTGTAGACACTCTCTGTATTGTAGACACTCTCTGTTACTGTAGACACTCTCTGTATTGTAGACACTCTCTGTTACTGTAGACACTCTCTGTATTGTAGACACTCTCTGTACTGTAGACACTATCTGTACTGTAGACACTCTCTGTTACTGTAGACACTCTCTGTAATGTAGACCCTGTACTGTAGACACTCTCTGTTACTGTAGACACTCTCTGTACTGTAGACACTCTCTGTTACTGTAGACACTCTCTGTATTGTAGACACTCTCTGTTACTGTAGACACTCTCTGTATTGTAGACACTCTCTGTTACTGTAGGCACTCTCTGTTACTGTAGACACTCTCTGTACTGTAGACACTCTGTACTGTAGACACTCTCTGTACTGTAGACACTCTGTATTGTAGACACTCTCTGTTACTGTAGACACTCTCTGTACTGTAGACACTCTCTGTTACTGTAGACCAGGGGTCACCAACGCGGTGCCCGCGGGCACCAGGTCGCCCGTAAGGACCAGATGAGTCGCCCGCTGGCCTGTTCTAAAAATAGCTCAAATAGCAGCACTTACCAGTGAGCTTTTATATATATAGATTTATTTATTTAGCTATTCTTGTTTAAATCACACTTACATGTAACTTACAAATGACAATACATATATATAAACACTTAAAATGTAAAGTGTTTTTTGTGTTTAATATAAATTAACTCTGACCTAGTATAGTTCAAAGGTCAGTATTGTGCGCATGACCAAAACGTAGCGTTTGTTGCGCTCTTACAAACAAGCTAACGTTAGCGGACGCAGCGAATATGAGGAGAAGAGTTACCCCAAAAAATGTCAGAAAAAAGAAAGAAAACATATCATTTTCACGACGAATGGGAGGTAGAGTTTTTTTTTACCACTGTGAGAGGATCCTGCGTGTGTTTCATTTGCGGGGCAACTGTGGCAATAGCAAAGCGGCACAATGTGGAGAGACATTTCACTACGTGTCACACAAGCTACCATGCTAACTACCCACCGGGCAGCGCACTGCTCGCAGAAAAGGCCCGCGAGTTAAAGGCAGCTTTGTGCAAACAGCAGTCTTTTTTCACTAGACCGGTTAAAAACTCCCAAAAAGCAACCGAAGCCTCGTTTAGAGCTACGCAATTCTTGATGAAGAAAAAGAAAGCATTTACAGACGGGGAGGTTGTCAAAGAAGCAATGATGATAATTGCTAAAACTGTGCTTGAAGACGAGAAGTATGGAACCGATGTACTCTCCAGTCTCTCCGATGTTCAACTCGGGGCAACTACAATGGTAAGAAGAGTGTCGGCGATGTCTGGGAACTTGACCGACCAGCTGGACCGTGATCTGGCGAGGTGCCGGTGGTTCAGCATCCAGTGTGACGAGTCGGTGGACAGCAGCAGTACGGCGCAGCTGATGGTCTTTATCCGGATGGTGTTTGATGATTTCTCCACAAAAGAAGAACTTCTGACACTACTGCCCCTGAAGACAACTACGAGGGGAGTTGACATTTATAACGCAGTGAAGGAGTTTTTGGTGGAAAAAAAGGTGCCGCTGGAAAAGCTGGTATCAGTGACTACGGATGGGGCTCCTGCTATGATCGGCCGACACACAGGATTCGTTGCTCACTGTAAAGCTGACCCAGAGTTCCCAAACTTTCTGCAGTACCACTGCATCATACACCAGCAGGCCTTATGTGCAAAAGTGATCTGCTTTGAGCACGTAATGACTCCCATCGTAAAGATCATAAACAGCATCCGCTCCAGAGCTAAACAGCACAGAACATTCAAGGTACTTTTGGAGGAGCTGTCAGCTGAATATGGTGACCTGCTACTACACACAGAAATCCGATGGCTCAGCAGGGGACGAATTTTGCAACGTTTTTTGTCACTTTTGGATGAAATCAAAGAGTTCATGCAGTCCAGAGGTGAGGACACCGTGCTGCTGGAGGACACTGAGTGGATACTTGACCTTGCATTTTTAACGGACATTACTGGAAAACTGAACAGTTTGAACTGTGAGCTGCAAGGCAAAGGTAAAACTGTCGCCGATATGATAAGTGCTTTAAATGCATTTAAAGCTAAGATGAACCTTTTCTCTGTGCATTTACAGAGAAAAAAAGTGCCGCACTTTCCCTCTGTGCAGATGGTGCTGAAAGACAATGCTTCTGCATCTGAGGCTTTTGACAAAGTTGCAGAAAAGTACTCTCAGGTCATAAACAGAGTTGGGCAAGAGTTTGAGAACAGGTTTTGTGACCTGGATCAGCTTGAGCCATGTGTGTCGTTCATTTCTAATCCGTTCATGAACGTGGACATATCATGCATTGCTGAGCAGTTAAGTGCAACATTCAGCCTGGATGCTGAACAGGTGGAGATTGAAATTGTAACACTGCAAAATGACCTCCACCTCAAAGCCCACCAGGCTGCACCAAACTTTTGGTGCCTTGTTGACACAGAAAAGTACAGTGGTGTATGCGCAGCAGCTATGAAGGTTGCAAGCCTGTTTGGTTCAACTTATCTTTGTGAATCAGCCTTTTCTGACATGAACTTCATCAAGAACAAACACAGAACAAGCCTCACTGATGCACATCTGCAAGACTCACTCAGAGTTGCAGTGTCAAGTTACACACCAGAGTACAACACACTAGTTGACAGCATGCAATGCCAGGCTTCCCACTAACTGACAAAGAAACAGATAACAGATTTGGTGTCCAGTTCAAAGTGTGACATGATTTATTTAAAAATTTGAGAGTTGACTTTTGTATTTTACATGAGTTATTATTTGTACAAACATGGTGCAAAGTAATTCATGATTTGTTAAAAAATGTTAGTGGCTAGCTGGTTAAAATGGGATATTGTGATTTCACAAGACTGTCTTAGAAGTGATCATTTGAAAATGTTCAATTTGAAAAATGTGCACTTAGAGAAAATATAAAAATAAAGTGTTGCATGTTGATATTTATCTGTTTCTATATATATTTATTGTGAGAAATCATTGAGATGATCAGTGTTTCCACAAAGATAAATATTAATTATTAATAATAACATAGAGTTAAAGGTAAATTGAGCAAATTGGCTATTTCTGGCAATTTATTTAAGTGTGTATCAAACTGGTAGCCCTTCGCATTAATCAGTACCCAAGAAGTAGCTCTTGGTTTCAAAAAGGTTGGTGACCCCTGCTGTAGACACTCTCTGTACTGTAGACACTCTCTGTACTGTAGACACTATCTGTTACTGTAGACACTCTCTGTATTGTAGACACTCTCTGTACTGTAGACACTCTCTGTATTGTAGACACTCTCTGTACTGTAGACAGTCTTTGTTATTGTAAACACTCTGTACTGTAGACACTCCGTGTTGTAGACACTCTCTGTACTGTAGACACTATCTGTAACTGTAGACACTCTCTGTATTGTAGACACTCTCTGTACTGTAGACACTCTCTGTTACTGTAGACACTCTCTGTACTGTAGACACTCTCTGTATTGTAGACATTCTCTGTTACTGTAGACACTCTCTGTACTGTAGACACTCTCTGTACTCTCTGTTACTGTAGACACTCTCTGTACTGTAAACACTCTCTGTTACTGTAGACACTCTCTGTACTCTCTGTTACTGTAGACACTCTCTGTACTCTCTGTACTGTAGACACTCTCTGTACTGTAGACACTCTCTGTACTGTAGCCACTCTCTGTTACTGTAGACACTCTCTGTTACTGTAGACACTCTCTGTACTGTAGACACTCTCTGTTACTGTAGACACTCTCTGTATTGTAGACACTCTCTGTTACTGTAGACACTCTCTGTACTCTCTGTACTGTAGACACTCTCTGTACTGTAGACACTCTCTGTTACTGTAGACACTCTCTGTACTGTAGACACTCTCTGTTACTGTAGACACTCTGTACTGTAGACACTCCGGTAATGTAGACCCTGTACTGTAGACACTCTCTGTGTTGTAGACACTCTGTTACTGTAGATACTCTCTGTACTGTAGACACTCTCTGTATTGTAGACACTCTCTGTTACTGTAGACACTCTCTGTATTGTAGATACTCTCTGTTACTGTAGGCACTCTCTGTACTGTAGACACTATCTGTAATGTAGAACCTCTCTGTACTGTAGACACACTCTGTACTGTAGACACTCTCTGTTACTGTAGACACTCTCTGTATTGTAGACCCTCTCCGTTACTGTAGACACTCTCTGTACTATAGACACTCTCTGTTACTGTAGACACTCTCTGTACTGTAAACACTATCTGTTACTGTAGACACTCTCCGTATTGTACACACTTTATGTATTGTAGACACTCTCTGTTACTGTAGACACTCTCTGTTATTGTAGACACTCTCTGTTACTGTAGACACTCTCTGTTACTGTAGACACTTTCTGTAATGTAGACACTCTCTGTACTGTAGACACTCTCTGTTACTGTAGACTCTCTCTGTTACTTTAGACACTCTCCGTATTGTAGACACTTTCTGTATTGTAGACACTCTCTGTACTGTAGACACTCTCTGTTACTGTAGACACTCTCTGTACTGTAGACACTCTCTGTATTGTAGACACTCTTTGTACTGTAGACTCTCTGTACTGTAGACACTCTCTGTTATTGTAGACACTCTGTACTGTAGACACTCTGTGTTGTAGACACTCTGTGTTGTAGACACTCTTTGTACTGTAGACACTCTCTGTATTGTAGACACTCTCTGTTACTGTAGACACTCTCTGTATTGTAGACACTCTCTGTTACTGTAGACACTCTCTGTACTCTCTGTACTGTAGACACTCTCTGAGTTGTAGACACTCTGTTACTGTAGATACTCTCTGTACTGTAGACACTCTCTGTTACTGTAGACACTCTGTACTGTAGACACTCTCTGTAATGTAGAACCTGTACTGTAGACACTCTCTGAGTTGTAGACACTCTGTTACTGTAGATACTCTCTGTACTGTAGACACTCTCTGTTACTGTAGACACTCTCTGTATTGTAGACACTCTCTGTACTGTAGACACTATCTGTAATGTAGACACTCTCTGTAATGTAGATACACTCTGTACTGTAGACACTCTCTGTTACTGTAGACACTCTCTGTTACTGTAGACACTCTCTGTACTGTAGACACTCTCTGTACTGTAGACACTATCTGTTACTGTAGACACTCTCCGTATTGTAGACACTTTCTGTATTGTAGACACTCTCTGTTACTGTAGACACTCTCTGTTATTGTAGACACTATCTGTTACTGTAGACACTCTCTGTTACTGTAGACACTCTCTGTAATGTAGACACTCTCTGTACTGTAGACACTCTCTGTTACTGTAGACACTCTCTGTTACTGTAGACATTTTCTGTATTGTAGACACTCTGTTACTGTAGACACTCCCTGTACTGTAGACACTCTCTGTAATGTAGAACCTGTACTGTAGACACTCTCTGTTACTGTAGACATTTTCTGTATTGTAGACACTCTCTGTTACTGTAGACACTCCCTGTACTGTAGACACTCTCTGTAATGTAGAACCTGTACTGTAGACACTCTCTGAGTTGTAGACACTCTGTTACTGTAGATACTCTCTGTACTGTAGACACTCTCTGTTACTGTAGACACTCTCTGTACTGTAGACACTCTCTGTATTGTAGACACTCTTTGTACTGTAGACTCTCTGTACTGTAGACACTCTCTGTTATTGTAGACACTCTGTACTGTAGACACTCTGTGTTGTAGACACTCTGTGTTGTAGACACTCTTTGTACTGTAGACACTCTCTGTATTGTAGACACTCTCTGTTACTGTAGACACTCTCTGTATTGTAGACACTCTCTGTTACTGTAGACACTCTCTGTACTCTCTGTACTGTAGACACTCTCTGAGTTGTAGACACTCTGTTACTGTAGATACTCTCTGTACTGTAGACACTCTCTGGTACTGTAGACACTCTGTACTGTAGACACTCTCTGTAATGTAGAACCTGTACTGTAGACACTCTCTGAGTTGTAGACACTCTGTTACTGTAGATACTCTCTGTACTGTAGACACTCTCTGTTACTGTAGACACTCTCTGTATTGTAGACACTCTCTGTACTGTAGACACTATCTGTAATGTAGACACTCTCTGTAATGTAGATACACTCTGTACTGTAGATACTCTCTGTTACTGTAGACACTCTCTGTTACTGTAGACACTCTCTGTACTGTAGACACTCTCTGTACTGTAGACACTATCTGTTACTGTAGACACTCTCCGTATTGTAGACACTTTCTGTATTGTAGACACTCTCTGTTACTGTAGACACTCTCTGTTATTGTAGACACTATCTGTTACTGTAGACACTCTCTGTTACTGTAGACACTCTCTGTAATGTAGACACTCTCTGTACTGTAGACACTCTCTGTTACTGTAGACACTCTCTGTTACTGTAGACATTTTCTGTATTGTAGACACTCTCTGTTACTGTAGACACTCCCTGTACTGTGGACACTCTCTGTACTGTAGACACTATCTGTTACTGTAGACACTCTCTGTTATTGTAGACACTCTGTACTGTAGACACTGTCTGTACTGTAGACACTCTGTATTGTAGACACTCTCTGTACTCACTGTTACTGTAGACACTCTCTGTATTGTAGACACTCTCTGTACTCACTGTTACTGTAGACACTCTCTGTACTGTAGACACTCTCTATTACTGTAGACACTCTCTGTTGATGTAGACACTATCTGTACTTTAGACACTCTCTGTTATTGTAGACACTCTCTGTTACTGTAGACACTCTCTGTACTGTAGACACTCTCTGTAATGTAGACACTCTCTGTATTGTAGACACTCTCTGTTATTGTAGACACTCTCTGTACTGTAGACACTCTCTGTATTGTAGACACTCTCTGTTACTGTAGACACGCTCTGTACTGTAGACACTCTCTGTTATTGTAGACACTCTGTTACTGTAGACACTCTCTGTATTGTAGACACTCTCTGTACTGTAGACACTCTCTGTTGATGTAGACACTATCTGTACAGTAGACACTCTCTGTTACTGTAGACACTCTCTGTACTGTAGACACTCTCTGTTACTGTAGACACTCTGTACTGTAGACACTCTCTGTAATGTAGACCCTGTACTGTAGACACTCTCTGTATTGTAGACACTCTCTGTACTGTAGACACTCTCTGTTACTGTAGACACTCTCTGTAATGTAGACACTCTCTGTACTGTAGACACTCTCTGTACTGTAGTCACTCTCTGTTATTGTAGACACTCTGTACTGTAGACACTCTCTGTTACTGTAGACACTCTCTGTATTGTAGACACTGTACTGTAGACACTCTCTGTATTGTAGACACTCTCTGTATTGTAGACACTCTCTGTTACTGTAGGCACTCTCTGTTACTGTAGACACTCTCTGTACTGTAGACACTATCTGTAATGTAGACACTCTCTGTACTGTAGACACACTCTGTACTGTAGACACTCTCTGTTACTGTAGACACTCTCTGTTACTGTAGACACTCTCTGTACTGTAGACACTCTCTGTTACTGTAGACACTCTCTGTTACTGTAGACACTCTCCGTATTGTAGACACTTTCTGTATTGTAGACACTCTGTTACTGTAGACACTCCCTGTACTGTAGACACTCTCTGTACTGTAGACACTCTCTGTTATTGTAGACACTCTGTGTTGTAGACACTCTCTGTACTGTAGATACTCTCTGTATTGTAGACACTCTCTGTACTCACTGTTACTGTAGACACTCTCTGTAATGTAGACACTCTCTGTACTGTAGACACTCTCTGTATTGTAGACACTCTCTGTTACTGTAGACACGCTCTGTACTGTAGACACTCTCTGTTATTGTAGACACTCTCTGTTACTGTAGACACTCTCTGTATTGTAGACACTCTCTGTACTGTAGACACGCTCTGTACTGTAGACACTCTCTGTTATTGTAGACACTCTCTGTTACTGTAGACACTGTCTGTATTGTAGACACTCTCTGTACTGTAGACACTCTCTGTTGATGTAGACACTATCTGTACAGTAGACACTCTCTGTTACTGTAGACACTCTCTGTACTGTAGACACTCTCTGTTACTGTAGACACTCTGTACTGTAGACACTCTCTGTAATGTAGACCCTGTACTGTAGACACTCTCTGTATTGTAGACACTCTCTGTACTGTAGACACTCTCTGTTACTGTAGACACTCTCTGTAATGTAGACACTCTCTGTACTGTAGACACTCTCTGTACTGTAGTCACTCTCTGTTATTGTAGACACTCTGTACTGTAGACACTCTCTGTTACTGTAGACACTCTCTGTATTGTAGACACTGTACTGTAGACACTCTCTGTATTGTAGACACTCTCTGTATTGTAGACACTCTCTGTTACTGTAGGCACTCTCTGTTACTGTAGACACTCTCTGTACTGTAGACACTATCTGTAATGTAGACACTCTCTGTACTGTAGACACACTCTGTACTGTAGACACTCTCTGTTACTGTAGACACTCTCTGTTACTGTAGACACTCTCTGTACTGTAGACACTCTCTGTTACTGTAGACACTCTCTGTTACTGTAGACACTCTCCGTATTGTAGACACTTTCTGTATTGTAGACACTCTGTTACTGTAGACACTCCCTGTACTGTAGACACTCTCTGTACTGTAGACACTCTCTGTTATTGTAGACACTCTGTGTTGTAGACACTCTCTGTACTGTAGATACTCTCTGTATTGTAGACACTCTCTGTACTCACTGTTACTGTAGACACTCTCTGTAATGTAGACACTCTCTGTACTGTAGACACTCTCTGTATTGTAGACACTCTCTGTTACTGTAGACACGCTCTGTACTGTAGACACTCTCTGTTATTGTAGACACTCTCTGTTACTGTAGACACTCTCTGTATTGTAGACACTCTCTGTACTGTAGACACGCTCTGTACTGTAGACACTCTCTGTTATTGTAGACACTCTCTGTTACTGTAGACACTCTCTGTATTGTAGACACTCTCTGTACTGTAGACACTCTCTGTTGATGTAGACACTATCTGTACAGTAGACACTCTCTGTTACTGTAGACACTCTCTGTACTGTAGACACTCTCTGTTACTGTAGACACTCTGTACTGTAGACACTCTCTGTAATGTAGACCCTGTACTGTAGACACTCTCTCTATTGTAGACACTCTCTGTACTGTAGACACTCTCTGTACTGTAGACACTCTCTGTACTGTAGTCACTCTCTGTTATTGTAGACACTCTGTACTGTAGACACTCTCTGTTACTGTAGACACTCTCTGTATTGTAGACACTGTACTGTAGACACTCTCTGTATTGTAGACACTCTCTGTATTGTAGACACTCTCTGTTACTGTAGGCACTCTCTGTTACTGTAGACACTCTCTGTACTGTAGACACTATCTGTAATGTAGACACTCTCTGTACTGTAGACACACTCTGTACTGTAGACACTCTCTGTTACTGTAGACACTCTCTGTTACTGTAGACACTCTCTGTACTGTAGACACTCTCTGTTACTGTAGACACTCTCTGTTACTGTAGACACTCTCCGTATTGTAGACACTTTCTGTATTGTAGACACTCTGTTACTGTAGACACTCCCTGTACTGTAGACACTCTCTGTACTGTAGACACTCTCTGTTATTGTAGACACTCTGTGTTGTAGACACTCTCTGTACTGTAGATACTCTCTGTATTGTAGACACTCTCTGTACTCACTGTTACTGTAGACACTCTCTGTAATGTAGACACTCTCTGTACTGTAGACACTCTCTGTATTGTAGACACTCTCTGTTACTGTAGACACGCTCTGTACTGTAGACACTCTCTGTTATTGTAGACACTCTCTGTTACTGTAGACACTCTCTGTATTGTAGACACTCTCTGTACTGTAGACACGCTCTGTACTGTAGACACTCTCTGTTATTGTAGACACTCTCTGTTACTGTAGACACTCTCTGTATTGTAGACACTCTCTGTACTGTAGACACTCTCTGTTGATGTAGACACTATCTGTACAGTAGACACTCTCTGTTACTGTAGACACTCTCTGTACTGTAGACACTCTCTGTTACTGTAGACACTCTGTACTGTAGACACTCTCTGTAATGTAGACCCTGTACTGTAGACACTCTCTCTATTGTAGACACTCTCTGTACTGTAGACACTCTCTGTTACTGTAGACACTCTCTGTACTGTAGACACTCTCTGTAATGTAGACACTCTCTGTTACTGTAGACACTCTCTGTTACTGTAGACACTCTCCGTATTGTAGACACTTTCTGTAATGTAGACCCTGTACTGTAGACACTCTCTGTATTGTAGACACTCTCTGTACTGTAGACACTCTCTGTTACTGTAGACACTCTCTGTAATGTAGACACTCTCTGTACTGTAGACACTCTCTGTACTGTAGTCACTCTCTGTATTGTAGACACTTTCTGTATTGTAGACACTCCCTGTACTGTAGACACTCTCTGTACTGTAGACACTCTCTGTTATTGTAGACACTCTGTGTTGTACACACTCTCTGTACTGTAGACACTCTCTGTATTGTAGACACTCTCTGTACTCACTGTTACTGTAGACACTCTCTGTATTGTAGACACTCTCTGTACTCACTGTTACTGTAGACACTCTCTGTAATGTAGACACTCTCTGTACTCACTGTTACTGTAGACACTCTCTGTAATGTAGACACTCTCTGTACTGTAGACACTCTCTATTACTGTAGACACTCTCTGTTGATGTAGACACTATCTGTACTTTAGACACTCTCTGTACAGTAGACACTCTCTGTAATGTAGACACTCTCTGTACTGTAGACACTCTGGTATTGTAGACACTCTCTGTACTGTAGACACTCTCTGTATTGTAGACACTCTCTGTAATGTAGTCTAACTGATGATATCACTGTGTTAAACAGCTGTTTTGTTATTTATTTAAGTGATCAAGAAAATAGAGACTGAATAGACCTTTGATAAACTTTGTGCTCTTAGTTCCACCTACCACACATGTTCAGACGATCTCATGTTCAAGGGACACTCACTCACTCACTCACTCACACACTCACTCACTCACTCACACACACACTCACACACACACTCACTTACACACTCATTCACTCACTCGTTCACTCACTCACTCACTCACTCTGTGGCTGTGTGTATCTCTGTGTGAGTGTGTGTTTCTGTGTGTGTGTGTGTGCGTGAGTGTGTGTGTCTGCGTGTGTTCCTCGTTGTTTCGCAACGATCTCATGAATATGAATGAGTGGGCGTGTCCTGCTGTGTATATAGAAGCGGAGTTTCCTCGCGGACTCAGAGTTAAAGATGTCTCCGCTGCTGCTGCTCGTGCTCGGCCTCGTGTTCCTGCTGCTCCTGATGATCCGGACCAGGACCAGGACCAGGTGAGTGTCTGTCCACCATACACACACACACACACTGCACGCGACCTCAATCACGTCCGCTGCACCGTCTGTTTGAAAGAGCAGCTGCGTCACTTCCTGTTTATACTTTCTTTACTTTTTTAAAAGGATGAAAACATGAATGACGACATTATTATTGATCCTTCCTTAAAGAACAACACGGAGGTGCAGGAAGAGAACATTATTAGTAACACTTTCAGCTCTGACGTGACTTTTTATAGCTTGTCTGACGTCACATTTGACCGCATTCACTGAAAAACGACCTGCGTCAGCTTCTTCTTCACGATCATCAATAATTCATTTATCTTCATTAACTTAATGTTAAGTTACATTAAGTTAATGACTGACACAGCTGTGAATGGCAGCAGCTTCATCATCAGGTCTTTCAATTGAACCCAAAGTATATGTCTCTCTGTCTGTGTCTGTGTCTCTGTCCGTCTGTGTCTCTCTGTCTGCTTCTGTCTCTGTCTGTCTGTCTGCGGTTTTTCTCAGGGCAGTTTAACTTCTTTACGTTGTCATGATTAATACGACAACAGTTAGTTTATTTGTGTCTCTTTGACAAACACACAAACTCCAGATACGACAACAGTTAGTTTATTTGTGTCTCTTTGACAAACACACAAACTCCAGATACGACATTAGTTCGTTTATTTGTGTCTCTTTGACAAACACACAAACTCCAGATACGACAACAGTTAGTTTATTTGTGTCTCTTTGACAAACACACAAACCCCAGGCTACAACTGTCCAAACCCATGATTAACCCTGTCATCATTTTAACACAGTCTGTGTTTGACATGAAAACATGAACAGTTCAGTGTATACATGTGAACGTGTTCTGTGACTCAGTGACATCACATAACCCCGCCCACAAAACCTGAAAAAGTCAGCATGCTCCTGAGGTTGACTGTGTTAACCACTGTGTTGTTATAGTACAGTAAAAATCAACGTCTTCAAATCTTAGTAACGATTTTTGAAAACCGGAAGTGATCTCACTCGGTGTCAAACTAGCGCTGACATTCTCAGTCGACTCCCAGCATTCACCGTAATTTTGACGACACAGGCGCAGGATGTGAAGACGAATGACGGCTCACCTGACCGCATTTTTCTGTCAAAACCAAAATAAGGGTTTGGGTTAATAAATAACCCTAACCCATAAGTAAAAAAAATACTTATTATCATGCATAATAAAGTAAAAAAACAACTTATCATTCATAATAAAGTAAAAAAATAACTCATTGTCATACATAATAAAGTAGAAAAATAACTCATTATCATACATAATAAAGTAGAAAAAGAACTAATTATCATACATAATAAAGTAAATAATAACTTATCGTGCATAATAAAGTAGAAAAATAACTCATTATCATACATAATAAAGTAAAAAAATAACTCTATCATACATAATAAAGTAAATAATAACTTATTATCATGCATAATGAAGTAGAAAAATAACTAATTATCATACATAATAAAGTAGAAAAATAACTCATTATCATACATAATAAAATAAAAAATAATAAAACTCACTGTAGTCTAGAGTCATAGGCACACCCAGCCTCACTTTCAACATAACACACACTCGTATTCTAAAATGGCCATTAAATAATATGAAAACAATATAAAACATCTTTCAAAAAGAGAAAAACAAGATGGCTGTTGATCTCGTTTATTTAGTTTAAATGGATAAAGGTTATTGTTCAGCTTTCAGAAATGAAAGGCTGGCCTCATCTCTTCCTCATCCTCACAGCTCTCCATTAAAGCAACCTCCAGTGACGTGAGCGCGCACAGAGCTCAGAGCCAGACAATAACACCAGTTAACTCTGTTGAGCCTCCCTCAGGTCTACTCTTCATGTAATAACTGCGCCCCCTTGTGGCCAAACATCAGCACTGAAGTCATAACTTCACAAGTTCTCATTTTCAATGATTATTAACACTATTGTGATTTGAAGCCGTGTCAGTGTTGACTGTGCGTGATGGGATTCTCTGGTGGCAGGACAGTGTGCATTCACACACTCGGCTAAAATAGTAATAATAATAATAATTATGTATCACGTTCTCCCAAAACAACCAGCTGTTATAGTTTCACTTGAGAATAAATGTCAGCGATACATGGCTGTAGAAAGAGAACGGTAGCCTATAATAGTGCATGATAATAAGTTATTATTTTACTTTATTATGTATGATAATAAGTAATTTTTTTTACTTTATTATGTATGATAATAAGTAATTTTTTTACTTTACGATGTATGATAATAAGTTTTTTTTCTTTATTATGCATGATAATAAGTTTTTTTTTACTTTATTATGTATGATAATAAGTTTTGTTTTTTACTTTATTATGCATGATAATAAGTTATTTTTATTCTTTATTATGTATGATAATAGGTTATTTTTATACTTTATGTATGATAATAAGTTATTTTTTACTTTATTATGCATGATAATAAGTTATTTTTTACTTTATTATGCATGATAATAAGTTATTTTTTTACTTTATTATGCATGATAAGTTATTTTTTTACTTTATTATGTATGATAATAAGTTATTTTTTTACTTTATTATGTATGATAATAAGTTATTTTATGCTTTATTATATATGTTAGCACACTACTTTTATTTTGAGGTTGTTACATGCCACTTCCACTTCCGGTCTGTCCGCCGTCATATTAATAAATGAGAAACAAAAAACGAAAGAAGGAATTTGCAAAAAACTAATTTGGGCCGTTAATTAATTGTTTTCGTTTTTTGATGTTGAGAGCAAAATCTGTTTTTCTGTATTTGATTTAAAACGGATTGGATTATACTTCAGTACCCTGACCATATGCTATATATGTATGATTTACATATATTTTTATGGTTTATTGTCCTTTCCACAGTTTCACATTATATACAATAGTTAAAGTGAATAACACACTGATTAACTACTGTTACAATAATATGCAGATATATTTGAATAGCTACATTATGTTGAGCTGTACTAAAGTGTTTGTCCATTTTTCAGATCTTGTTCAAACTTATATTCCACACGACTCCTCTACTTCTCTTGTCCAGGTTTGTGATAGGCAGCAGGCAGCTGTGTGATAATGAGTGATAAATAAACATTCTCCAGGATCCTTCTTAACAGCAACACACTGAATATTTATCATTTATTTATTCAAGGCTCCAGAATATAAAGGCATAGTGCTCAGTACAGTGGTGTTATTAAGGGCTTGTGTGTTTGTTTGTACATCAATGGGGCGAGTTGGCACAGTATCTACATGCGGATTATAGTGGACCAGTCTGGACCAAGTCCAGGGCCAAATGTTTGTCCCAGTCCACCCCTGGTCTCAGAAATGAATGTTCATCACATAACCAGAAACTGGCTGCAGTCTGGTACTGTCATTATGGGATTATGGGATTATGTAAACAAACGTGTGTCGTGTGTTTGTCTCAGTCTCTGTCTGTGTCTCTGTGTGTCTGTCACAGTTTTAAAGGTTCCTCTCTCTGCTGTTTGTCTCGGGGCAGTTTAACTTCTTTACGTTGTCATGATGGTAAATATGACAACAATCCATTTAATTGTGTTTGTCAAACAAACACACAAACTCTCCTGCAGAGAACAGGAGTTTGTGTGTTTGTGTTCTCTGCATGCTGATAGAAGTGTTTCTTCATGATTGATATAAAGTTTGCTTTGGTCGTTGTCGTGAATCTTGTCGTTTTAATAAGATTGGGATTTAGCTGATCTGTTAAACATGTTCTGTCTCAGTGAGAACAAGGAAATCAGTCAGAAATAATACAGGTCCTAATATGGATCCTTGAGGTGCACCCTAGGGCCCGATTGGCAGGGGGCCCAGACAGAGGGACAATCAAAACCTAAAAATTGGTCCGCGTTTCAAGACGATTTACGCTTCTCAGGGCGTTCTGAGGACAGTCTGCTCCGATCGACAGTCGTGCTGGGGGCAGGCGGGCGGGAGAAGCCGCAGCGAGTGCACATGATAAATAATCTACCAGCTGATCTTAATCTCTGCAACACTGAGAATAACTCCCATTCCACTGTGTAATATTCACAGGAATGTGAATGATAAAAATCTGAATATGATGTTTTTGTTGACTTCACATAGACTGAATAACATAACATACATGTTCTGTGACGCCTGCACCCATGGATGTTTGAACATTTCATATTTGTCTTTCTACTTTTTGTTTTGGTGACGCGACGTGTTTTTGTGTTAGCGCGATGACGATGATCTCAGATACAGGAGTGAGTTCTGAAGCCTTTATTCTGACAAACGTGACCATCGTCTGCCTTGTGGGCGTGGCCTCCTCAGTCTCCACATGCTTGTGGTCAAGTTTCAGCTTTTCTTTTTTTGGATTCTCTCCTCAGGATCAGATCACTTCTCAAAGACCGGTTCTCCAAATAATCAGCTGTTGGCTTCATGTCCTTGTGGGTGTGTTGTATACTGGAGTTCAGGTCCCACATGAGCAGGTTCTGCTGCAGGAGATCACATGTCTGTGCGAGCTGATAAACTCCTCAACACTTAATGGAACCTTTAAATGTTTAAAAGTCAACGTCCTGTTGTTGTTGTGGTTGTGGAGCTGAATATTCTTCAGATTATTCTGAACTTAATCTGGTGCTCGAGTCTGTAAACCACATCAAACCTCACACAGGGGTTTCCTCTCACGTGGGTTTCAGACGTGCTGGTGAACCACCGTTGATTGACAGCTGGATCCCGTTCTTGGGAAAAGCTCTGGAATATCGAGCAGATTCCCGGAAGTTTCTGGAAGAAAATTATAGAAAACATGGAGACGCGTTCACGGTGCATCTCGCCGGTGAGTCTTTAAACTCCGCCCACTCCTGATTGATTGATTGATGGATGGATGGATGGATGGATTGATTGATGGATGGATGGATGGATGGATTGATTGATTGACTGTGCTCTCCCTGCAGGTCGGTACATCACCTTCGTCATGAATCCTATACTGTATCCGTACATCATTAAACAAGACTCTCAGCTGGATTTCCACGAATTCTCCGACCAGATTTCTTCGTTTGCGTTCGGGTACACGCCGCTGTCTCACTGTGGCGTTCCCGGCCTGGAGGATGAGATTCAGCGAGGCTTCCAGTTACTGAAGGGAGAAAACCTGGACTCCACGTTAGAGGCCGTGAGCGCCAACCTCATGCAGGTGCTGCGGCAGGACCACCTGGGGGCGGGGCCTGTGGGGGCGGGCAGCTGGAGGACCTCCAATTTATACGAGTTCTGTGACTCCATCATGTTCGAAACCATCGCCCTCACGATGTTCGGGAAGCCGCCGGGCGCCGGTTACCGTGGCGACATCCAGGCTTTGAGAGAAGACTTCCACAAGTTTGACGACATGTTTCCGCTGCTTGTGGCGCGCGTTCCTGTGAGGCTGCTCGGAAATACCAAAGCCATCCGCGACAAGTTCCATAAGTACTTCCTGCCGCAGAGGATGAAGGCGTGGTCCAACGGCATGCGCTTCACGCAGACTCGAATGGAGCTGTTTGACGGCTGTGACTCCATGAAGGACACAGACAAAGCAGGTACAGTGAGGACTACACTACCCACAATCCCCAGCTGCTCCTGTTGGGGCACGAATGAAAATAGTTGAGTTCCCTGAGTGTTTTTACAAAATACAAGTGAACATGAGTGGATTCAAAAGATGAGTTCACAGAATTGTTCAGTGTTTCCTGCATGAGCACGGTCCCTGAACTAAAATACCACTGAACGTCTGACACTGAACTGAAATACCACTGAACGCCTGACGCTGAACTAAAATACCACTGAACGTCTGACACTGAACGTCTGACACTGAACTGAAATACCACTAACGCCTGACACTGAACTGAAATACCACTGAATGCCTGACACTGAACTAAAATACCACTGAACGTCTGACACTGAACGTCTGACACTGAACTGAAATACCACTGAATGCCTGACCCTGAACTAAAATACCACTGAACTTCTGACACTGAACTAAAATGCCACTGAATGCCTGACAATGAACGCCTAACACTGAACATCTGACAGTGAATACCTGACACTGAGCGCCTGACAGTGAGCGCCTGACACTGAGCGCCTGACACTGAACTGAAATACCACTGAACGTGTTTATATTGACATGTTTTTAGGTGGACACTGTTGGCTTTGATCCTTGTGTCGGACGTCACGCTCACATTAGCCAGTGTTAGCTTGTCCCTCGCTGTTGTCGTTGTTTATGTCATTCATGTCTCAGGATGTGAACAGCGCCCTCTTCTGTTTGTCCTCAGCTCATCACTTTGCCATGATGTGGGCGTCGGTGGCGAACACCATCCCCGCCATCTTCTGGAACTTGTACGGCGTGATGAGCGACCCGTCGGCGATGGCGGCTATTCGTGAGGAGATGCGTGACGTTCTGGGACTGAGCGAAGACCAAGTCAACAGACCTGACACTGACCTGACACTGACCAGAGAACAGCTGGACAAACTCGTCTGTATGGGTACGTGACGTTCACTGTCGCACACACACACACACACACACTAACCATAGGTCTGACCCCGTCCCCACAGAGAGCACCATCTCTGAGAGTCTCCGTATGTCCACGTCCTCTGTCACCCTGCGCCTGGCTACTGAAGACACCAAGATTCAGCTGGACGAGCGTCGCTGGTTTAACGTGAGGAAAGGAGACATGGTCGCGATGTTCCCTCAGACTCTGCACATGGACCCCGAGGTTTATGGCGATCCTGAGGTACGATCAGTCACCGATCAATCACCGATCAATCAGTCACCGATCAATCACTGATCAATCAGTCACTGATCAATCACCGATCAATCAGTCACCGATCACGTCTTTCTCTCACTGTTAGACTGCAGTTTGTAAACCACTCACTCCCCCCCCCCCACACACACTGCTGCCTCCATCACTGAGTTCTAATGTATGATTTTAATGAATTCGGCTTTTAAAATATTTTATTTAGACTTAACTCAGTGACACAAGTGCTGGTTCTCAGCAGCAGGGGGCACTCACAAAAACATGACAGGAAGTGAAGTAAAGTTCATATCCAGATATAATGTGTTAGTACGTAAGTAAACAATCTAAATGTGTTGTTGTTGATGTTGTTGTTTGTATCAGACGTACAAGTTTGACCGCTTCGTTAAAGACGGTAAAAAGAAGACGGACTTCTACAAATGCGGTCAGAAGCTGAAGTACTTCCTGTTGCCATTTGGTTACGGCTCGTCACGATGTCCGGGTCAGTACATGGCCACGTACCTGATGAAGCTGCTGCTCTGTGTGCTGCTGCTGCACTTTGACTTCCTGGTGGACCCGGGTCAGTCCACGCCGCCTCTGGACACCAGCAGAGCTGGGCTGGGGACGCTGCCACCCAGCAGCGACGTCCGCTTCAGATACAGGCCGAGGACACGCCCACCTCACTGATGCGTGTGTGTGTGTGTGTGTGTGTGTGTGTGTGTGTGTGTGTGTGTGTGGCCTTTTCCCAAACGACAGGACGCCGTCGACACTTCGCTGGGAAAAGGAAGTGAGCGTTACCACGGTGACTTGTGACAGCAGTCACCGTGGTAACTGTCCGCGACAAATAAACAAATCCATGAAACACAATCTCAGCACAAAGACTTTTATTTGTAGTGAATGCAGAGAATCAACTATACATCCCATAATAACCACAGGAGAGGAGGAGCTGAGGGAAGGAGAGTAAGAGGAGGATGAGCTGAGGGAAGGAGAGTTAGAGGGGGAGGAGCTGATGGAAGGAGAGTCAGAGGGGGAGGAGCTGAGGGAAGGAGAGTTAGAGGGGGAGGAGCTGAGGGAAGGAGAGTTAGAGGAGGAGCTGAGAGAAGGAGAGTAAGAGGAGGAGGAGCTGAGGGAAGGAGAGTTAGAGGGGGAGGAGCTCAGGGAAGGAGAGTTAGAGGAGGAGCTGAGGGAAGGAGAGTTAGAGGAGGAGGAGCTGAGGGAAGGAGAGTAAGAGGAGGAGGAGCTGAGGGAAGGAGAGTAAGAGGAGGAGGAGCTGAGGGAAGGAGAGTAAGAGGAGGAGGAGGAGCTGAGGGAAGGAGAGTTAGAGGGGGAGGAGCTGAGGAAAGGAGAGTTAGAGGAGGAGGAGCTGAGGGAAGGAGAGTTAGAGGAGGAGGAGCTGAGGGAAGGAGAGTTAGAGGGGGAGGAGCTGAGGTAAGGAAAGTTAGAGGGGGAGGAGCTGAGGGAAGGAGGTTAAAGTATAAATAACAATATAATAATAAAGACATTTAAGACGTTATTATCTGAACTCATGTCTGCTTTGTTTGAAGACAGATCAATTAGTGTATCAAATATTTAATGAATTAAATAATGATTTTTGATTTAAAAGAAACACTTCCTGTCAGTGACATCACTTCCTGTTTCACTGGAGAAGAAGAAAACATCCCTTTTTAAAATGTTTTTGTTTTTTCATGTGAAAACATTCATTCTTTATTTCTGTCAAATATGTTCTAAATTTAGCTTAGCCTAGCTTAAGCGCTAGCCTAGCATAAGCGTTGGCCTAGCATACGCATGTACAGTCATATTTATCATAATTAGTTTGATCAAACTTTTTCTGACAGTTTTTATTATTAATAACAATAATAATAATGATAATAATAATAATAACTGTTTGTTGTCTGGACTGGAACAGAAAATGTAGCGGTTACACAGAACCAAAGCTTTAAGCTCAGTTTTAACTCATGAAGGTGAGCTGGTTTAACTGAGCTAATATATGAATATTTTTATATTTTATATATTTTTATAATATATTTTTAGCAACTTAACTAAGTTTAATTTTAGGTTTAACTCTACTTCAAATGAGGTTTAACTCTGTAACTCGGGTTTAACTCTTCTTAAACTCAGGTTTAACTATTCTTAAACTCAGGTTTAACTCTTCTTTAAATGAGGTTTAACTCTTCTTTAACTCAGGTTTAACTCTTCTTTAAATGAGGTTTAACTCTTCTTTAACTCAGGTTTAACTCTTCTTTAAATGAGGTTTAACTCTTCTTTAACTCAGGTTTAACTCTTCTTTAAATGAGGTTTAACTCTAACTCAGGTTTAACTTATCTTTAAATTAGGTTTAACGCTTTAACTCAGGTTTAACTCTTCTTAAACTCAGGTTTAACTCTTTAAATGAGGTTTAACGCTTTAACTCAGGTTTAACTCTTCTTAAACTCAGGTTTAACTCTTCTTTAAATGAGGTTT
Organism: Solea solea; assembly: GCF_958295425.1. NCBI lineage: Eukaryota > Metazoa > Chordata > Actinopteri > Pleuronectiformes > Soleidae > Solea > Solea solea. Next base: position 25,001,427 of record NC_081134.1, read on the forward strand.
AACGCTTTAACTCAGGTTTAACTCTTCTTAAACTCAGGTTTAACTCTTCTTAAACTCAGGTTTAACTCTTTAACTCAGGTTTAACGCTTCTTTAACTCAGGTTTAACTTGGGTTTATCTCAGGTTTAGGTTGTGGTTGAACTCGGGTTTAAGTTTAAGTCTGTGGAGGACGACTGACCCACTGGTGTTTGAGGGCTGAGCTTAACCAGCAGAAGACTCTGTGTGTTATTGTGTGTTTTATGTGTGTGTGAAGCTAAAGAAGCTAACGGCTAAAGACAACAGAATGTTTATTATAATTCATCACATGACACGGAATAAATATACTGCACACACGTAATAACATCATCAGGGAGTTCTGTTATTCCTCTGATGTCCACATGACCTTTGACCTCTGCACCACAACTCTGATCGACCTCTGTGTGTGTAAAATCTAAAACTTATACTTTATTAATCCCCTTAGGGAAATTATTTCTTTGCATTTGACTCATTCTAGAATTAGGAGCAGTGGGCAGCCACACTGAGTAGCGCCCGGGGAGCAATGGGGGTTGGGTACCCTAACCCTTTTCGACCTGGTGGGGACTTGAACTGGCCAGTTACAAGCCAAGTTCCCTTTCCACTTGGCTACAGGCTGCCCCAATATGATGATGTGTCTGTTATGATGACGTGTGTGTGTGAGAGAGTGTGTCTATGTGTGTGTGTGTGTGTGTGTGTGTGTGTGTTATGATGTGTGTGTATTATGGTGTGTGTGTGTGTGTGTGTGTGTGTCACACTCCCAGCAGGATCCCAGAGAACAGAGACTCGGGCAGAACACTGATGGACGATCCACTGGCATTGTCCACAAACACAGAGACGTACTCTTCAGTCTGTAACACACACGCGCACAGATTTCAAAATAAAAGCCCCAGCAGCATTTGTGCCTGATGATTAAACATGGAAATATGTTTGTTTTACCTGAAGAAACAAAGTTCCTGTTAATAAGATGCTGAAGGTCCCGCCTACTGCAGCCACGCCCACTACTGACTCTACAGAGCTACAGACAGAGAGAGAGACACACACACGCGCACATCATAACACAGATACACAGAGAGAGAGAGAGACACACACATACACAAAGAGAGAGAGAGAGACATGTACACACATCATAACATACACACACACACACACACACACAGAGAGAGAGACACACACAGAAAGACACACACAGACACCCACAACATAACACACACACACACACACACAGAGACACACACACACAGAGACAAAGACACACACACACACCATAACACAGAGAGAGAGAGAGAGAGAGAGAGAGACACACACACACACACACACACCATAAGACACACATCACAACACACACACACACACACACACACGCGTACACACACACACAGAGAGAGAGAGAGAGAGACACACACACAGAGAGACACACACAGGTTAATTTCAGGTTAAAGTCTGCTTAATCTCAGGTTAATCCCAGTTTAAAATCAGGTTAGGCTCAAATTAATCTCAGGTTAAACTCTGGTTAAAGTCAGGTTATTTTAGGCTAAAATCAGGTTAAAGTCCAGTTAATCCCAGGTTCAAGTCAGGTTAGTCCCAGGTTAATGTTAGGTTAAAGTCAGGTAAACTCAGGTTAATCTCAGGTTGAACTCAGGTTAGGATCAGGTTAATCTCAGGTTAATGTCAGGTTAGTCCCAGGTTAATCTCAGGTTAAAGTCAGGTTAAACTCTGGTTAGTCTCAGGTTAAACTCAGGTTAAAGTCAGGTTAATCTCAAATTAATGTCAGGTTAGTCCCAGGTTAATCTCAGGTTAAAGTCAGGTTAAACTCTGGTTAATCGCAGGTTAAAATCACGTTAATCTCAGGTTAATCTCAGGTTAATCTCATTTTAAAGTCAGGTTAATCTCAGGATAATCTCAGGTTAAACTCAGGTTAAACTCAGGTTATTCTCAGGTTATTTTTAGGATAATCCCAGGTTAATCTCAGGCGAAAGGCAGGTTAATCTCAGGTTGAAGTCAGGTTAAAGTCAAGTTAATCTCAGGTTGAATGAAGTCAGGTTAATCTCAGGTTAAACTCACAGGTTGTTCTGACACAGGGACTCGATGCAGATCGCAGCTCTCACGCTGTCTCTGAGACGAACCTGCAGCCTGTCACCTGACTCTGACACACACACACACACACACACACAGTTACAGTGTGTCGTGTGACTGGTAGCAGTGAGCTGATTGGCTGCTGCTGGTGTGTCTCACCTATCAGGAGGCTGGTGGTCAGTTGGTAGAATCCAGACACAGACGCTGTGAAACGACCGCTGCTGCTGTTGAAGCTCTGACCTCTCTGGAGGCTCCGCCCAGAATCAGGGGGCTGCACAGGTCAAAGGTCATGGACTGTGTGTGTGTGTGTGTGTGTGTGTGTGTGCGTGTGCGTGTGCATGTGTGTGTTACCTGGATGAATGGCTGCAGCTCCACCAGGCTGCGGCGTGGAATGTTGATTGGCTGCAGGAGGCGACTGAGGAAAGAGGCGGAGACACGAGGACGGTCACATGGTACACACACTCCTGCCAGGTCTGGGGGGGAGGGGGTTAAAATATTAAACTAAATGATTAAACTCCCTCACACACTCACTCACTCACACTCACTCACTCACTCACTCACTCCCTCACTCACACATTCACTGACACTCACTCACTCAGATACTCACTCACTCACTCACACACTCACTTACTCACTCACTGACACACTCACTCACTCACATTTTGAGATTTTTTGATTGGTCAGTAACTGGTCAGTGATTGGTCAGTAACTGGTCAGTGATTGGTCAGTGATTGGTCAGTAACTGGTCAGTAACTGGTCAGTGCATGGTCACCTCTCAGTTTAAGCTGCAGCTCCTGGATCAGCTCCTGCTGTTGGGGTAGGAGGGGGGTTGGGGGCCCTGGAGGCCCCTGAGGTCCTGGAGGTCCTGGAGGTCCTGGAGGTCCTGGAAGTCCATGCTGCAGTGATTGATAGAGATTTACAGATGTGCCAGCTGTTATCATGTGACCTCTTGTGGAGGTCGTGTCTCTGACCTTGGACGTGCGTCTGGACCCTCGGCTCCTCCTGCTGTTGTCTCCTCTGTGGGAGTTTCTCCTGAAGATCAGCCACGAGCTCAGAGGAGACACTCTGGACATGTCAGAGGACGGCGGCTCCTGGCGGACACGATGTGATTGATTAGTTAACAGGTAACCATGGCAATCATCCTGACCACACAGATCTGAGCCATGTCCATGTTTCACATGATCGCGTCTTTATCTCCTCCCTCATATTGGGACTGACTCATCTTTTAGCACAAGAGCTTTAGAAGCACCAGGTGCACAGTTAGACAGTTTCTCCCCTATAGATCTCCCTGAGTTAACATCATTAGTTTCATCATCCAAGCCATCAACCTGTCAGTTAGATCCTATCCCCACCAAACTGTTTAAAGATGTGTTTCCTTTAATTAACAGCTCTATATTAACTCAAATAATCTATCCTTATTAACTGGATATGTGCCCCAAACGTTTAAAATAGCAGTTATTAAACCCCTTCTCAAAAAAGCGACCCTTGACCCAGATATTTTGGCTAACTACCGACCTATATCTAATCTTCCCTTTGTTTCTAAGATCTCCTCTTGGCTTCAGATAATGGTCTGGTCTCTTTACTTGTCCTGTTAGATCTTAGTGCTGCATTTAATACCATTGATCACAAAATTCTACTGCAGAGATTGGAGCAGACTCTTGGTATCACAGGTGCTGCCCTCTGCTGGTTTAAATCATACTTATCTGATAGATTCAAGTTTGTTCATGTTAATGATAAAGCCTCACTACAAACAAAAGATAATTGTGGAGTTCCACAAGGCTCAGTGCTTGGGCCTATACTTTTTACCTTATATATGCTTCCTCTAGGGAACATTATTAGAAAGCACAACATACACTTTCATTGTTATCCAGATGACACACAGCTATATTTATCAATGAGGCCGGATGAAATAAATCAGGTTGTTCAACTCCAGGAATGTCTCCGAGACATTAAGTCCTGGATGACCTGTAACTTTCTACTTTTAAACTCAGAAAAAACTGAGGTCATTATACTCGGCTCTAAACACCTCAGAGAAAAACTTTCTGAGCACATTGTCACTTTAGATGACATCACCATGGCTTCCAGTTCTACTGTGAGGAACCTTGGAGTTACTTTTGACCAGGAAATGTCATTTGATTCACACATAAAACTAATTTCCAGAACAGCCTTCTTCCACCTGCGGAACATTATGAAAATTAGAAACATTCTGTCTTTACAGGATACTGAAACACTAGTTCATGCTTTTGTTACATCTAGATTAGATTACTGTAACTCCTTATTATCAGGATGTTCCAACAAGTCTGGTAGAACCCTTCAGTTAATTCAAAATGCTGCAGTACGAGTTCTGACAGGAACTAGAAAGAGAGACCATATAACTCCAGTGTTAGCTTCTCTACACTGGCTCCCCGTACAGTTTAGAATTCAATTTAAAATCCTCCTCCTCATGTACAAAGCACTTAATGGTCAGGCCCCTTCATACCTGAAAGACCTAGTCTTACCTTATCACCCTAACAGACCACTTAGGTCACAAAATACAGGTTTACTTGTGGTTCCCAGAGTCTGTAAGAGTAGAATGGGAGGCAGAGCCTTTAGTTACCAGGCTCCTCCTCTTCTGTGGAACCAGCTTCCAATGACAGTTCGGGAGGCGGAGCCTCTCTCTGTATTTAAAGTTAGACTTAAAACTTTCCTTTTTGATAAAGCTTATAGTTAGAGCTGGTTCAGGGAAACCTGGACCAGCTCTTAGTTATGCTGCTATAGAACTAGACTGCTGGTGGATTTTCAATTCAATTCAATTCAATTCAATTTTATTTGTATAGCGCCAAATCATAACATACATTATCTCAAGGCACTGTACATAGACAACATCAAAGAGAGCAGAGAACCCCAACAGTTCACACAATGAGCAAGCACTAGGCATCAGTGGAGAGAAAAAACTCCCTCTTAACAGGAAGAAATCTCTGGCAGAACCAGGCTCAGAAATGTGCAGTCATCTGCCTCGACCGGTTGGGGTGAAAGGAAAGGTGCCTCCTGTGGTGCCGCACATTCACTCTCTCACACTCAGAGTATGAATATGACTTTTTATGTCATTAACTTGAAACTGTCTCTTTCTCTCCCTAGTTTGTGTCTTTCCTTCCTTCCCTCTCTCTCTCTCTGTATTCTCATCATGCAGGTTGCGGGACCAAGATCCAGTTTTCGAGGCTACCCACATCATCACCATTATTATTGTGCTATAATTAAAAAGTCGATATCATTAACTGTATAAACTTGTAACCTGATACAGTTGTTGTGTATCTGCTCCTGGTCTCTCTCTCTCTTCTGTCTCTACCTCATCTCCCTCTTGTCCTTTCTCTCCCCCACCTCTCCGCTGTCCCCCATGTTTCCTTTCACCCCAACCGGTCGAGGCAGATGACTGCACTTCTCTGAGCCTGGTTCTGTCAGAGATTTCTTCTGTTAAGAGGGAGTTTTTTCTCTCCACTGATGCATAGTGCTTGCTCATTGTGTGAACTGTTGGGGTTCTCTGCTCTCCTTGATGTTGTCTATGTACAGTGCCTTGAGATAATGTATGTTATGATTTGGCGCTATAGAAATAAAATTGAATTGAATTGAATTATCTGCGTCACATGATCGCTTCTTTATCTGCGTCACATGATCGCTTCTCTATCTACGTCACATGATCGTGTCCTTATCTACGTCACATGATCACGTCTTTATCTACGTGTGAGTGTGTGAGTGTGTGAGTGAGTGAGTGAGTGTGAGTGAGTGAGTGAGTGAGTGAGTGAGTGTGTGAGTGAGTGTGTGAGTGAGTGAGTGTGAGTGAGTGAGTGTATTTTGATCTTACAGTCCCGTCCTCATCCAGGATCTCCTCGCTGTCTTCAATCTCTATGCCTTCGGCGCTCACTACCTCCACCGCCATCATCATCATCATCATCATCATCAGTGTGAGCAGCTGTAGCTCTCTGGCTCCGCCCACAGAGCTTCTTCTCTGTGAAAACCTGCCTATCATAATGAGTGGGTGTGGCACAGGTGGATGTGGACGAAAGAGAAGTTCAGGTGTGTCGTTATGAAGCTAAGACATTCCCATGATGCACCTGTGCAGGTCCGCTCCTCTCACATCAGCTGAGTTTGAAAAGGTAATATTTTAAGGTCCCACGTCGTCTCCGTGTCTTTGTCCTTGTCTGTCTCTCGTGTTAGTTTTCCGTTGTCAATGACTCAGTGAGTCTAAGGAAACTTTCTCTCTGTAGCTGCTTTGTTTCTTCGTCTCCTCCTCTTTTTCCAGCTCGTCCTCTCTCTCTCTCTCCCTCTCTCTCTCTTGGTCTCACTCTGAACGTTTCTTCTCAGTGAGTCTGTTTTTTTATCTGCCTTACTAACCCCTCCCCCTGTCCCTCAGGCTCCTCCCCCTCTGTCTCTGTCTCTGAAGCTGTCACTCTGTCTGTCTTCAGGTCTTTTCTAATGTCTCCACAGTGTCTGTCCGACTGTCTCTCACTCTGTTTTATCTCCTTTCCCATCATTTGTCCTTTTACACACACACACACACACCCTGTCTGATAAGGTGGGCGTGGCCTTCAGTCTGACAGGATGATGAAAGTTTGTGTGGTTGGCGTCTGTGTTGAAACCGTTTCCTGTGAATCTGATACACACACACACACACACACAGACACACGCAGAGACACAGACACATACACACACACACACACACAGACACACGCAGAGACAAAGACACATACACACACACACACATACCGCACACAGACAGACACACAGACACACAGATGCACACACACAGAGACACACACACACACACCTACATACACACACACACGCACACACACACGTTGGACATTCATGACTTGAGGGGACATTGCATTGACTTACATTCATTTCGTGGATACTTACTCTAACCCTTAACCACGATCACTACTGGCCTAATCCTAACCCTAACGTTAAAACATATCTTCACAAACAACAACAATAAACAACAACACACACACACACACACACCTGAGCAGCAGTGTTGTTGTTTATTTCTGCAGAGCTTAGATAAACTAATCAGTAAGTGACAAACGTGTCTGAGGCCGACAATGAATGATGATGAAAGTGATGATGTCATCACATGATGCAATGACACAAATGATGTAATGACTCGTCAGTTTCTCTGTAACAGTGATGAAATATTCATGAGTTCATCAAAAGCTGCAGGTGTCAACAATAAATGACACATAAATTCAACGTTGTAACAAGGTAAAAATAATGAATTCATCCCACTGAAAACAGGGAACCCTCTGAGAACAGGGAACCCATGGAGAACAGGGAACCCTAAGAGAACAATGAACCTGCAGAGAACAGGGAACCCTCGGACAACAGGGAACACTAGGAGAACAATGAACCTGCAGAGAACAGGGAACCCTCGGACAACAGGGAACACTAGGAGAACAATGAACCTGCAGAGAACAGGGAACCCTAGGAGAACAATGAACCTGCAGAGAACAGGGAACCCTCGGAGAACAATGAACCTGCAGAGAACAGGTACCCCTGGACAACAGGGAACACTTGGAGAACAGGGAACCCTCGGACTACAGGGAACACTAGGAGAACAATGAACCTGCAGAGAACAGGGAACCCTAGGAGAACAATGAACATGCAGACAACAGGGAACCCTCGGAGAACCATGAACCTGCAGAGAACAGGGAACCCTAGGAGAACAATGAACCTGCGGAGAACAGAGAACCTAGGTCAGAGGTCACACATCACAATCAAACTTCATGTTGAACATGGTATGTTGTTTAAAATGAGAAACACAATGTAAATGAGGAGGGAGGAGTCACAATGTGATTGGTTTATCAGTGACACGCCCAGTTTCACTTTGTTTATGTTTACATGATGAGTAAAAACCAACAACAGAGAGCCAAGTCAGTCTGATTGTAACGTATGGATTTAATAACAATATATGTTCTATATGTCACACATGTTCTCCATATTATACATGTTCTACAGTATATGTTGTATGTGTATGTTCTGTATGTTACATGCTGTTTATGTTCTGTATGTTACATTGGTATGTTCTATGTTACATGTTGTTTATGTTCTGTATGTTATATGTTTATGTTCTATGTTACACGTGTATGTTCTATAAGTTACATGTTTATGTTCTATGTTTAAGTTATATATGTTACATGTGTATGTTCTATATGTTACATGTTTGTGTTCTATATGTTACATGCGTATGCTCTATATGTTACATGTTGTTTGTTCTGTATGTTCTATGTTACATGTGTATGCTCTATATGTTACATGTTTATGTTCTATATGTTACATGTGTATGTTCTATATGTTACATGTTGTTTATGTTCTATGTTACATGTGTATGCTCTATATGTTACATGTTTATGTTCTTTATGTTCTATGTTTCAAGTGTACGTTCTGTAGGTTATATGTTTATGTTCTATATGTTATATGTTTAGGTTCTATATGTTACATGTCTATGTTCTGTGTGTTATATGTTTATGTGACATGTGTATGTTCTATATGTTACATGTTGTTTGTGTTATGTATGTTACATGTGTATGTTCTGTTACATGTTTATGTTCTGTATGTTACATGGAGTTTGTGTTATGTATGTTGCATGTGTATGTTCTATGTTACATGGGTATGTTCTGTATGTAACGTGTATGTTCTATATGTCACATGTGTATGTTGTGTATGTTACATGTGTATGTTCTATGTTACATGTTGTTTATGTTCTGTATGTTACATGGAGTTTGTGTTATGTATGTTCTATGTTACTTGGGTATGTTCTGTATGTAACGTGTATGTTCTGTCACATGTGTATGTTCTGTATGTTACATGTGTATGTTCTATGTCCCATGTGTATGTTCTATATGTCACATGTGTATGCTCTATATGTCACATGTGTGTTCTGTATGTTACATTCATATGTTCTATTGTTACATGTTGTTTATGTTGTGTATGTTACATGTTTACATTCTGTATGTTGTGTATGTTGTGTGTCACATGTGTATGTTGTGTATGTTACATGTGTATGTTCTATTGGTACATGTTTATGTTCTATGTCATACATGTTCCGTATATTATACATGATCCTTATGTTCTACATTATATGAGACACATTATGTTCTGTTACATCTTCTGTACCTTAAACATATATACATAAAATATACTTTATATGTTTAGATAAAATGATCACTCGTTTACAAACCTGAAATGATCAGATCAATAATCTGAGATCAATACATTCATTGATCATGTTCACACAGATGTTAAAATGTGCTTTTATATCTATCTATCTATAAACATACGTATATAGATATGACAGGAAGCAGGACACAGAAAAACCTTCAACAAACCTTCACAATAAAAGAACATTTCCAAAACAAAAAAGACCATCAAAATAAAACCAGTCTTTCAAAATAAAGAACAGACTGTCAAATAAAACGGAACTTTCCAAATAAAACCAAAAACTTGACTCAGTTGCTGTTCCTCTCTTCACCTGCAGGAAGCAAAACACTGACATATTTTGGTAAATCAGTGCAGGTGAGCTTCCTGTCTGCAGGTGATGAAGAACATCAGTAGCAGCTTCAGTGGTTGAGGGTTTGGGGACATCTAGTGGTGATGTTGTACATTACAACCAAACACTGCCATGAATATTGCTTTCTTTTTCCACAAAACTCAACCCTTTCACAATAAAAGTCATCAGTGCACTTTCTGGACTTTGTGAAATAATTCTGTTGACATGGTGCAAACAACAGGAAGTGGTCTGTGCTGCAGGTGGGTCATACACTATGACATCACTGCTGGGCGTGGCTAAAGGTGCTGTGAAGTTTTATGGCTTTAAATTTATGAGTGGTGTCATTAAAGGGTTGTGCTCTTCATCTCCACCGCCTGTGGCCCCGCCCACTGTCACACGTCGCCCCCGTCGAAGGCCCGCATCAGCAGGTCCAGGTCCCCGCTGTTGGCGGCCTGGAACAGCTCGGGTTGGTCCATCATGGAGACGGCGACGCGCAGAGCAGCCCAGATGTTGGCCGACATCTGCTGGTGGCTGCAGAGCTGACTCCGCCTCTGCTGGTTCAGGGCTGTTAGGAAGTTACTGACCGCCTCCCTGCAGGACCAGGACCAGGACCAGGAACAGAAACAGAAACAGAAACAGAAACAGGAACAGGAACAGGAACAGCACCAGCACCAGAACAAGGAACAGGAACAGGAACAGGAACAGGAGAAGAACCAGGACAAGAACCAGGAGCAGGAGCAGAACCAGGGATGGGACAAGAACCAGGACCAGGACCAGTACCAGGAACACAACCAGGGAAGGTTCAGAACCAGGACCAGGACCAGGAAAAAGACCAGGAGTAGGAGCAGGAGCAGAACCAGGGATGGGACAAGAACCAGGACAAGGACCAGGATGAGGACCAGGAGCAGGACATAAACACAAAGGTCTCCTGTTTAACAGTGCACTTGGTTGGTAGGTGGATAGAGAACAGGTCACATGACCCAGGTGTGTTTCCTGTTACCTGTGCGCCCCCAGGTTCATGCAGCTGATTCCCAGGTTGTACCTGGACCGGATGAATCCGGGCTGGAGCTCCAGAGCTCGCGTGTATGCCTCCACCGCCTCCTCGCTGCGGTTCCCGTTTGCCAGTGTCGCCCCAAGACGGTTCCACAGCAGGTAGTCCTGAAGAGACGGCAATGATGTCATCAGACCACACCTGTGACCGTGTGTGTGTGTGTGTGTGTGTGTTACCTGGGGTCTGACGCTCAGCGCCGCAGTAAACGCTGCCACTGCTTTGTTGAAGTCAGAGCTGAGGTTGAAGAGGACACCGAGTCCAGTCTGAAGGTCTGGATCCACAGAGTCTATGTTCTCCTGAGACGCTTCCTGAAAGAGGAGGAGCACATCCTGGAGCTCCGCCCTAAACACACACACACACACACACACACATATATTAACCTCAAATGAGATATGATATGACATGGTCTCCATGGTAACCACTGAGCGCCACAGTAACGTCTGTACCTGGGTGGTGTGAGCGTGTGGGGGTCCCTGCGTGGTGTGGCTGGGGAACCCTGTAGTGGACTCCTGTGGACCAGGACCAGTTGTTTGTACCGCGGGTTGTGACTGATCCAGCGCCGCAGGGAGTCACATGCCTCCTGCTGGAGACCGATGTTAGTGAAGCTGACGGCGAGCGCCATGAGAGCCTCAAGGCTGTTAGGGTGGAGCTCCACACACCTGAGAGAAAGACAGGTGAGACACACACCTGAGAGACAGACAGACAGGTGAGACACACACCTGACAGACAGACAGGTGAGACACACATCTGAGAGACAGACAGGTGAGACACACATCTGAGAGACAGACAAACAGGTGAGACACACACCTGAGAGACAGACAAACAGGTGAGACACACACCTGAGAGACAGACAGGTGAGACACACACCTGAGAGACGGACAGGTGAGACACACACCTGAGAGACAGACAGACAGTTGAGACACACACCTGAGAGACAGACAGGTGAGACACACACCTGAGAGACAGACAGACAGGTGAGACACACACCTGAGAGACAGACAGACAGGTGAGACAAACACCTGAGAGACAGACAGACAGGTGAGACACACACCTGAGAGACGGACAGGTGAGACACACACCTGAGAGACAGACAGACAGTTGAGACACACACCTGAGAGACAGACAGACAGGTGAGACACACACCTGAGAGACGGACAGGTGAGACACACACCTGAGAGAGAGACAGGTGAGACACACACCTGAGAGACAGACAGACAGTTGAGACACACACCTGAGAGACAGACAGACAGGTGAGACACACACCTGACAGACAGACAGGTGAGACACACATCTGAGAGACAGACAGGTGAGACACACACCTGAGAGACAGACAAACAGGTGAGACACACACCTGAGAGACAGACAAACAGGTGAGACACACACCTGAGAGACAGACAGGTGAGACACACACCTGAGAGACGGACAGGTGAGACACACACCTGAGAGACAGACAGACAGTTGAGACACACACCTGAGAGACAGACAGGTGAGACACACACCTGAGAGACAGACAGACAGGTGAGACACACACCTGAGAGACAGACAGACAGGTGAGACAAACACCTGAGAGACAGACAGACAGGTGAGACACACACCTGAGAGACGGACAGGTGAGACACACACCTGAGAGACAGACAAACAGGTGAGACACACACCTGAGAGACAGACAGGTGAGACACACACCTGAGAGACGGACAGGTGAGACACACACCTGAGAGACAGACAGACAGTTGAGACACACACCTGAGAGACAGACAGGTGAGACACACACCTGAGAGACAGACAGACAGGTGAGACACACACCTGAGAGACAGACAGACAGGTGAGACAAACACCTGAGAGACAGACGGACAGGTGAGACACACACCTGGGAGACGGACAGGTGAGACACACACCTGAGAGACAGACAGACAGTTGAGACACACACCTGAGAGACAGACAGACAGGTGAGACACACACCTGAGAGACGGACAGGTGAGACACACACCTGAGAGAGAGACAGGTGAGACACACACCTGAGAGACAGACAGACAGTTGAGACACACACCTGAGAGACAGACAGACAGGTGAGACACACACCTGAGAGACAGACAGGTGAGGCACACACCTGAGAGACGGACAGGTGAGACACACACCTGAGAGACGGACAGGTGAGACAAACACCTGAGAGACAAACAGGTGAGACACACACCTGAGAGACTGACAGGTGAGACAGAGACAGGTGAGACACACATCTGAGAGACGGACAGGTGAGACATACACCTGAGAGACAGACAGGTGAGACAAACACCTGAGAGACAAACAGGTGATACACACCTGAGAGACAGACAGGTGAGACAGAGACAAGTGAGACAGGTGCGTTGTGTTCTTCAGTGTCTCACCTCTGCAGAGACGTGATGGCCGCCTGCTCGTTCTCGTTCTCAGCCAGAGTTTTTCCCAGAAGCTGCCAGGCCTGAGGACACATGAAGAGACAATGTCCAACATAGCATCTGTGTGTGTGTGTGTCCATGTATTACTAATGTTGTGGGGACCTAAACCTGTTTCCACAGTCACATTATGGGGACTTGTCTTCCTTGTGGGGACAAAAATCAAGTCCCCACAACGTAAATGACTACATTTTAAGGTAAGGATATGTTTTAAGGTCAGGATGAGGATAAGGATTAGGTCAGTAGTGATTGTGGTTAAGGTTAGAGTAAGTCTCCAGGAAATGAATGTAAGTCAATGCAATGTCCCCTCAAGTCATGAATGTCGTACGTGTGTGCGCGCGCGTGTGTGCGCGTGTTTGTGTGTGTGTGTGTGCGTGTCCACCTCATGGTCCTGAGGGTCCTGTAAAATGGCCGCCTCCAGCAGCAGCACAGCAGCGTTCAGGTCTCCTTCTCGTGATTTCTCCTGACCCTCGGCAAAAGCATTAGGCCACTCCCTGTACGGGTTATCTGTGTTAAAGTGGTACACCTGCACAAAGGTCAGAGGTCAGAGGGATCAACCCTCTGTTAGCAGCTACATTAGCTTTCGCGTCTGATCTGTGATTGGCCTGAAATGTGTGAACAGATGTTCAATAACGTGTTGACGTCACAGTGTTGCCATGGTGATATGGGATTACTGAGTTAATCTGGAATCAGAGGATTAAGATCTGTGCTCTCACAGCAGAGGGTCTCTGGTTCAGGACCAGACGTGGGACGTGAGGTCGCTCCCAGTTGGAAATCTATGTCCACAGGAAGTAAAACAGGAAGTGACTGAATGCACCTCAGATATAAACTCATCCCAAAGAGACCGAGTGTGTCTGTGGACCAGGTTCTGTGGGCCAGGTTCTGTTGACCAGGGTTTGAATTCACTCACCTTCTCCACAGGTGAGACTGTGGGCGGGATCGGCTGCTGATCCTCAGACTCCTCGAGCCAATTCCTTCGAGCAAGCTCCTCCCACTCTGCCTGCATCTTATCCCAGAACTCAGTGTCTGACTGTAACACACACACACACACACACACACACACACACACACACACACACACACACACAGTCAGGCCTGGTCTGATCTGGTTCAGACCTTCAGGATCTAGTCTTGCTGCATGATCCTCCTCCTCCTCCTCACATGATTGGCTATTTTTTTCACAGCAGCCATTTTGAATTTACACCTGTGATGTCAAAATGGCTGCCATGGAGAAGGACCACTGATCTGAGTCAGAGGACAGGAAAGTGCCGTCTCACACACACACACACATGGAATATGATCGCCATCATCATAAGTGTGAGTGTGTGTGTGTGTGTGTGTGTGTGCGTGCGTGTGTGCGTGTACCTCCACAGCAGCCTTTGCTCTCACAAACTCGTCCTCCAGAGATTCGTTTCTGGTCAGACGTGAACGAGTCTGTCTGCGATGTTTGAACGCCGCAGACTCCTGAACACATGACCTCATTATAATAGTTTTACAGTACTACTATACTACTACAGTACTAGTACTGCAGTAGTACTGCGGTAGTACTAGTACAATACTACTACAGTAGTACTGCAGTAGTATTGTAGTAGTACTGCGGTAGTATTGTAGTAGTATTGTAGTAGTACTGTCATAGTACTGTAGTAGTACTGTAGTAGTATTGCAGTAGTACTGTAGTAGTACTGCAGTAGTACTGCAGCAGTACTTCAGTAGTATTGTAGTAGTATTGTAGTAGTACTGCAGTAGTACTGTAGTAGTATTGCAGTATTATTGTTGTAGTATTGTAGTAGTCATGCAGTATTATTGTAGTAGTACTGTGGTAGTACTGAAGTAGTACTGCAGTACTGTAGTCTGACCTGTGGTGACGTCTTAAAGACCAGGTCATCGTGGAGGTCAAAGGTCTTGCTCAGAGCATCTGTTTTAAAGTCTGCAGACCTGCAGGGAAACACAAACATGTGTCAGCGCCACCTGGAGGCTGCAGGCATCATTACACCACTGACATACACACCACAGCAGTTCACTGGACGAGTGGTGGGAGGAGCATCTCTTCTCAGGTGTCCTCGTGCGTCCTCCGTCCACCTCGTCCCAGTGGTCCAGAGGAGGCGACAGACTGACTGTAAACATGACAACACATCAACAGCATGAGATGACTGACAGCATGCTGATGCATCGCAGAATGAAAACAGTTGCCATGGAGACAGAGGAGAGACAGGAAGTTGTCTTTACCTGAGTCCAGATGCTCCGCCTCCACCCTGATCAGCTCTGTGTCCTCAAGTGTCACCCGGCGTCGAGGACTCATCGAGCTGCCCTTCCTCCTCAGAGGGCTCCGCCTCCGCTCCTTGTGACTCCACCCACTGCTATGTCCTGGCTCACTGAGGTCGACCAGGTCCAGAGAGGACACGCCTGTGGGAGGAGACACCAGGGGGCACACTTACAAAACATTTCTCCTTCAGTTCACCAGGAGGAGGAGACACGAGGAAACAGGAGGAGACGATAGGAGACGACAGGAGACGACAGGAGACGACAGGAGGAGAAAGGAGGAGATGACAGGAGAAAACAGGAGGAGACAGGAGGACACAGGAGGACACAGGAGGTCTGGTGTTTATTAATGACCTGCTGAGTTGGAGGACAGATGGAGCAGAGAAAAAAGGAGGACAGACAAGGTGAGTGGTGGGGGAGGAGTCACAGAGGAGGTCAGAAAATTAGAAAAGAACAATGAGAAGTGAAAGAGAGTAGGAGGCGGAGCAGGAGGAGGAGTCTTAGAGAGAAATGATTTAGATACTAAATACTGAGTAAAAATACAGCTGGGTCAAATGATGTTACCATGGCAACAGTGATATGACTTTTAACTACAACTTATCAGGGCGGGGAGGATACCTGCTGTGTTGGAGGTGGGGGGGCAGGCAGAGGAGGAGGAGGGGGCGTCGCTCCGACTCTCTGACAGGAAGTCGTCGATGGAAGGACTCAGCAGGGGGCGACTCTCCTGCTGTTCACCACCCAACTACAAGAAGAAGAGGAGGAGGTGATGAAGATGATCAAAAACATTATGTGACAATAACCAAATCAATCAATCAATCAATCAATCAATCAATCAATCAATCATCTGTATTTGTCTGAGCAGTGTGAGATGGTCGTCGTGCCAACCTTGGTTGTCACGGTGAGGAGGGTGTTTCCTTCACTGGACGTCTTTTTACCAGGAAGCTCCTTCAGCACCATGGCAACGACCCTCTCACCTTTGCCCTACAACAGGAAGTGATGTCACTGCGTTAAACAACAAACACGTCTGAGCACAAGGTCTCAGTCATCATTGTCACAAACATGAGTCATGTGACACACCCCCTCAGGGCGGAGCTAAGAGGCCATATGAAGATTGGTTTGGGGTTTTTTCAAACAGGAAGTGCCCATGTTTGGAAGTGTGGGGGTGGAGCCTGACTGAAACCTGGACTGTACCTGCTGTCAATCACAGGACATGTCTCCGCCCTAATGACTAACTCCTCCTAATTATCCGCCCACAATCAGATCAGACATTTACACACACACACACACATGCCTTGCTCAACCATCCTGGGATTGAGTCATCAACCTTTCAGTTACAAGCCCACTTCGTTTCCTGTTGACCATGACAAATCTAAATAAAATGATGTGAAATCTATTGATCTGTGACTCTTCCTGTTGTGATGCTGACTCAGCTGAAATCTAATGCTAACTCAGCAGCAGCAGCAGAGAACATTTCACCCTGGAGACTTCCAGATATTTATATCTGCAGCTGAGAGGGAGGGGGCGAAGCCAAACACCTCTGAACATCATATGGCGGGAGGGAGGGGGCGGAGCCCAACACCTCAGAACATTCTTTATCTGAGGACAGGAGGGAGTGGGCGGAGCCAAACACCTCAGAACATCATTTATCTGAGGACAGGAGGGAGTGGGTGGAGCCAAACACCTCAGAACATTGTTTATCAGAGGACAGGAGGGAGGGGGCGGAGCCAAACACCTCAGAACATTGTTTATCAGAGGACAGGAGGGAGGTTCTAGTTTCCTGCTGGTAAAGACCTGAGGATCTGTTTACACCTCATCAGACCATGACCTCTGGCCTCTGACCTCCTGACCCTGGCAGAGCAGCTGAGGTCAGAGGTCAGAGCAATGACAGCCATGATTCCAGACCAGGATCCTAAGATGAGTCTAAATTAAATGGAGATTGATGACATCATAGCAGGGAGGCGTGATGGACCCCTACCCCATCACATGTCTACCTGTGAGTGAGGACATAACTCCGCCCCCTCTCTAACTTTGATCTGCACATGTGAAAATGTCCACACACACAAATCTGGACAAACAAATCTTCACGCCTGGACAAACTAATAAGGAAGGCAGGCTCTGTTTTAGGCACAGAACTGGACAGCCTGACATCCATAGCTGAGCGACGCACACTCAACAGGCTCCTGTCCATCATAAACAATCCACACCATCCACTACACAGCACCATACACAGACAGAGGAGCAGCTTCAGTGACAGAATGCTGTCAATGTCCTGCTCCACAGACAGACTGAGGAGATCATTCCTCCCCCATGCCATTAGACTCTTCAACCTGCATCATACATATTTCATATTATATTTAGACTGTACTCTGCATGCCTCTGATGTTTCTATTTTGTACCATATTCTTTGAGCTGCTGGACTGTGAATTTCTCTGTGAGATGAATAAAGTATCTATCTGTCTGTCTGTCTGTCTTTTCTGACATGCCCTGAAGGATCCAGGGGGCGGAGCCGTCTTGAATTCACTGTGATGCTAATGCTAACAGGTTAGCTGTGCTGCAGTTAAGACATCATGACGTCTTCACGTCATCAAACCCTGTTTCACTTCATTCATTCATTCATTCATTCATCACAAGATTGATTATTGATTGATTCCTGGTCAGGACTGAACCCTGTGTGTGTCTGAGTTTATGTGTGTAAGTATGTGTATGCGTGTGTGTCTGCGTTTATGTGTGTGTCTGTGTCTTTCTGTCTATGTGTGTGTAAGCGTGCGTGTGCGTGTATGTATGTGCATGTGTTTGTGTGTGTGAACCTTTTCAAATGATGAATACATAATCTGCAGATTTAAACAGATTACTTTAGTTTTAAACAGATTAATCTGTGGGTTTTAATATAATAACTATCAATATTATTATTAGTATCAATAATACACCATCGATCAGTGACGTCATTGTCAACTTTTGATGTTAGTTTATTTTTATTGATGAACTTCTTCTTAGTGACCGACACAGTGACGTCATCATGGTGCGATCACGTGAGAGGTGGAGAAAAAAGGTAAAGGCTCACCTGGACCTGGTACATGTCAGCGGGACGCAGGTGGAGCTGGAGCCGCCGGGAGCGCACCGCAACCCGGCTGCGCTGCGTCCAACTGCCCGGTGACTGAGACCTGAGGCGACTGAGCACCACTCCGGGTCCTGGTTCTTAAACAGAGCGGGGTCCTGCTCTTGAGCGGGTCCAGATTCTGTGTGAAATCCTGATCTTGAGCAGGTCCCGGTTCTGTGTGAGGTCCTGGTCTTGAGCGGATCCCGGTCTTCTCTGTCCGATACTGAAAACTCCAGTCGCCTCGGGATTCGCTTTTCATCTCGCTCCGTTCGCAGGAGGGCGGGATGAAAACAAACCGAGCAGAGCCGAGCAGAGCCGAGCTGCTCCGAGTCTAGCTACTTCCTGTAGAGATTTTCAGAATAAAAGTTTTGGGGCAAACTTCAGAAGGTCAGAGGTCAAAACTCTGATAAAAATGAAATATAAACAGATGTTTAAAAAATGAAACACAGATTTGACTGATGACCTCTGACCTCTGATTGACCCCACCAAACTCAAGGTCAAAACTCCCAAAGCCGTCATTGATTTATTTTGCAAAAAACCCAACAACAAATAATTCATCAGTGACAGGAAGTGACATCACTGTTTTTTTTTTTTTTTACATAATAACGATCTTTTCTGAGGGTTAAATTTAAAATATATAATCAACATCAACATCGTTCAACAATGATTACTGAAGCTGTGAGCCAGTCTGACTATGTTATAATAAGAACATATTCACGTCTTTATCTCAATGTTAGACTTGATATTATTATATAAGCTGCCTGTGATCCTGACAATAATCACTTTAAAAAAGAGAAAAACATTAAAGGTAAAGTTCAACCATTTCAGTTATTATTACTCAATAATCACATGAAGTCTTCCAGTCTTATGTTAAGAGAGAGAAGACAGTCCACCTACTGGCTGTTCAAGGGAAATGTTTGTGTCCTGCAGTGGTGACAAAAAAGAAACAGAAAACAGAGAAACAGGCCGTTTCTCTGTATGTACTTGCTTACTTGGGAAGTATATACTTGAGAAATACACTGGGAGTATATACTTGCCAAGTACGATTATGAATATGGAATTTTGCCAATAGAATCAATAAATGTATAATGAAGTACATATTCTCTCTATTTTTAGTTCTATAAAAGCAATATACCACATTCTACCATAATAAAACAAAGTCTTTATAAATATGGTCAGTGAATCTGCTGAAGTTTTGCCAAAAATGATCTGGTGTGTGAACAATACCAATACCAAAACTGTTTCCTTCATGCGTGGCCGACGTTTTCCTGTTTTTGAACGATGCATCTGTGTATCCCAGAATTCTTTCAGCTGAACATGTGTTTATTTGAAACAATGCGAGACAAACCCGTGGAGACAAAGACCACAGTATTATTTTTCTACTCTTAGTAGTACTATTCTTTTATATTGGTAACATAGTATTAGTGTGCATCTATATTTTTATATTCTGTTCCTCTGTGTGCTCGTCTGCATATTGTGACAATATAATAATCTTTCATCTTTAAACAATGAATAAATAAATTTTTAGTTTTATCATCTTATATTGACATGTATGATCCAAAATTAATCTATAAACAAAAACAAATAAATGTTTGATAATCCTGACAAACACTGATCACACACGAGAGCTTCAAGTTTCAGAAAATGTTGATCAGTGTTTGTCAAACCTGGAGAGGTGATGTTCTCTAATGTCTTGTTTGATTTAGTTTGAATGATTTCTTTGTTTTATGGAGCAAAAAAAAAAATGTATTCACAGTCAAGAACCTGTTCTTATTTGGAATCGTTCGTTGCAGTTCTATTATCGTTACTATAGTAGTTGTATGCCCTAACCCCCCCCCCCCCCCCCCCCCACACACACACACACACACACACACTCACTCACTCAGTGTCAGACTGAAACAACATGGCGGCGGTAGCAGCGGTAGCTTCTTCCTCTGTGCCCGTCGTCGTGTGAGCCTCCGCGGTCTCGTCAGAATGAACCTCTGTGCTCAGTTGCTCCGGTGAGTTCACGACAGTCACCGCGCGGGGACCCGGGTTCACATGGAGGCCCGGGTTCACATGGATCCTCCGGGGGAACAGTTTGGTTTGGCTGTGGTGGCTAACGCTAACGCTAGCATGCGTGTGTGTGTGTGTGTGTGTGTGGGGGGCTAACAAACAGCTAGCTTCAGACGTCAACAAACCGCATTGTGCGGCTCCTCGCGCACACGCAGTCGATTTTCTGTGGATTTTGACTCCCGTGGCTTCAGTTTGTGTTCGTTTCGGATGTTATTTGTCTTTATTTTTCGGTGGATTTAACGTTAAAGTCGCGTTCACGCGGCACAGAGTCGCTGTGTTATTGCTAGTTAGCGCTAGCCTGCTAGCGTCTGTTTAGGTACGCACGTCAGGTTAGCATGAGCTAGCGGAGAACATGGACATCTGTTGTCCATGAAGACAGAAGACAGTTAATGTCAACGTTTGTGTCCAGGTGATAGTCAGAGCGATGTTAGTGACAAGTGTGTGTATGTGTCCAGGTGATAGTCAGAGCCATGTTAGTGACAGGTGTGTGTGTCCAGGTGATAGTCAGAGCCATGTTAGTGACAGGTGTGTGTGTGTCCAGGTGATAGTCGGAGCCATGTTAGTGACAGGTGTGTAAGTGCATCAGCTCTGTGGACTGTGAGTAATGAGGAAGTGTGAGCTGAAGCTGTCTAACTCCTCCTCTTCCTGTGTGTTTACTTGTGTGCAGACAGGCAGAGGCCCTGAAGGCTGACATGACAGGTAAGTGTAATGTCACGCCACTCTCTGCACGTGCACTAGATTAACATGTACACACTTTTTTTTAAGTGTAACTGAAACACTGTTTTCAGGTGCGTCATAACAGTTTGAATTTCCCAGATAAAAATGATGAAACATTCAAATATATTTAAATATTAAAGGGGACATATTATGCAAAATCAACTTTTTAATCATTTTAATACTTATATTTGGGACTCTGGAGGCCCTACCAGTCGCCAAAGTGTGGAAAAAGAATACTCAGTCATATTTTCGTGGTCCCCCTTAGTGTAAGTATAGGCGATAAAACACGCAATGTTGAATTCCCTGTGCGTTATGACGGCAGCATGCGCATTTCACCGCGAATGTTACCACCCCACCAGTAAGTTTACTTGGAGAGCTCCACCTTAGCTCCACCTTGTCCCGATAAAATGCGAGAGTGCAAGCGAGGGAGGAAGAGCGGTATTATGTCAACGCGGAGGGACAAGTGTGCTGTTGGTGGCTGCACAGTGGAGCACAGTGTTTTACACAAACTTCCAGCCTCAGAGGATTTTATATATGAAGCTAATGTGCCGGATAAAGTCAGCAAACGTGTGTTTGTGTGTTCGCACCACTTCACATCAGACTGCGGCCAGCGGTCGCTGTATTTAGTCAGCGACCGTATTTCACCGACGTACAAACACACACATTTTTAAGAAAAGGTCACATAGAGCTCATAACTGACCATTCTGACACGTCCTAATTAAAAATATTTGTTCAGTACGTCCTCCTAGGGACAGCCCGTGGCCAAGTGGAAAGGGAACTTGGCTTGTAACCGGAAGGTCGCCGGTTCAAGTCCCCACCAGGTCGAAAGGTCTGGGGTACCCCTGAGCAAGGTACCCAACCCCCATTGCTCCCCGGGCACTACTCAGTGTGGCAGCCAACTGCTGTCCTAATTCTGCTCCTAATTCTAGGATGGGTCTAGGATGGGTCAAATGCAGAGAAATAATTTCCCTAAGGGGATTAATAAAGTCTATTCTATTCTATGACCGGAGCACACACTCAGTCACATACAGTGGCAGTTTATGCAGCTCGGTGGCAATCAGCAGTGCTGTCCCTAAGTGTTTTTAACTGATTTACAGTTCGGCAGTGTTCAGCTTGATCCTTGTGTCGGACGTCTCTTCCTGTGACGGCACTCTCGCTGTTTTCCGCGCACGCTGCCATGTTGATATTGTCAGAGAACTAGTGGAGGGAGGGGGAGAGCAATGGAGCGGGGGGAACAGGAGCTGAGTGAGCGCAGTAAAAAGGACAAATCAGAAACCCCCTGGAAGAAGTGGGAGTGTGTTTGCCTGTGTCTCATTTGCATATAAAGGGACCATGCACGAAACCGACCGTTCTGAAAGTGGTGGTTTTGGCAGGGTTATTGAACTGCTATGGTGCTTCATCCTTATGGTATTTTGACCAAAGCATGTCACAGACATGTTCATTAGGACACCAGGGAACTATTTTAACTTGGGGAAATAGGGTATAATATGTCTCCTTTAAAGATATGGTGTGGGAGGTCTCAAACACAGACGTTTGAATGTGTTGAGGTCACTGTCTTCACTGTCTTCACTGTCCTGCAGATTCAAAGCTGGGCGTGGCAGAGGTGTGGACGTCTCGCCAGGCTCTGCAGGACGTCTACCAGAAGATGCTGGTCACTGACCTGGAGTACGCTCTGGACAAGAAGGTGGAGCAGGACCTGTAAGCTACGCATGCACACACACACATACACACGTTGGACATTCATGAATTGAGGGGACATTGCATTGACTTACATTAATTTCCTGGAGACTTACTCTAACCTAAGCCACAATTACTACTGGCTTAATCCTAATCCTGACCCTAACATCAACCAAACCTTAAAACATATCATCACCTTAAAATGTAGTCATTTACGTTGTTGGGACTTGTTTTTTGTCCCCACAAGGAAGACAAGTCCCCATAATGTGACTGTGTTTTAAACAGTTTTAAGTCCCCACAACATTAGTAATACCCACACACACATATATACACACACACACACACACACACTCGTCTCACTCCTGTGTCGCCCCCTGCAGGTGGAATCATGCTTTTAAGAACCAGATCACCACACTGCAGAGCCAGGCCAAGAACCGAGCCAACCCCAACCGCAGCGAGGTCCAGGCCAACCTGTCGCTGTTCCTGGAGGCAGCCAGTGGCTTCTACACACAGGTGAGAGTCATGTGACTGTCAGATGAGAGTCATGTGACTGATACCTGAACTCAAAGCATCACGATAGAACTTCCACTCGGTTTGTCTCTTTTTAAGATAACAGTAGCAAATAAATCAGATTAAAAGCGTCAACGTTGTCTTTCAGTAGCTGTGATAGTCCAGAGAGATTCAACATGGTCTCACACTGTGTTCACACCCAGAGCCATTTGTCTGTGTGCAAACGTCTGCAGAGAAGAAGCTGATGTGTGAAAAATATACTGAGAACATGATCATGGATGAGATCCACACGAGTCTCTCTGTAGATGAAGAGCTGCTTTCTTCAGCTCAGAGACTTCCAGGACGTGGTGTCTTCTCCTCACGTGTCCTCTTCTGTGTTTCAGTTACTGCAGGAGTTGTGCACCGTCTTCAACGTGGACCTGCCGTGTCGCGTCAAGTCGTCTCAGCTCGGCATCATCAGCAACAAACAGGACGGCAGCGGCACCATCGTCAAACCTCAGCCCAGCTCCTGCTCCTACATCTGCCAGCACTGCCTCGTCCACCTTGGAGACATTGGTGAGACACCGGGACCAGATCTGGACCACGTGTCCTTCACCAGCTGATTCTCACCGTCTCTTTATCTGTGTCCGTGTTTCAGCTCGTTATCGTAACCAGACCAGCCAGGCGGAGTCGTACTACCGTCACGCAGCTCAGCTGGTCCCTTCAAATGGTGAGTGTGACACACCTCCACTGACATCTGTCAGAGACACCAGTCCTCCTCTGTGAGTGTTTGTGTCAGATTATAATCTGAAGAAGTTACAAAGCAGACCAGAGAATAATCTCATCACTTTATTATATTCTCTCTGATTGTCTGTAAACTCTTGTGTGGTGTCTGACATCTATTGTGTGATTGGCCAGGAATGTGAAGTGGGCGTGGTTTATGCAGATATGTTGTTCTCAGGAGTTCTGCACAGGTCTCCTCCATCAGTGATTGACACCTGGTGTGTTTTTTTACTTCCTGCTCTGACATGTGACGTCATCAGACTGCCGGCCTCTGATTGGTCAGAGAGTGTCGTCGCTATAGAGTCATGAGTGTGACGTCAAAGCAACAATGTCCAACTGTGGATCAGAGTGAAAAAGACTTAAAAATGCTGTAACATGGTGGATTTAGAACCACGTTCACTGGTATTTCACTTCAGTGACTGAAGGACTGAAGGACTGAACTAATGATTCACTTTCATTGGAACGACAGCATTTTTGAGCATCGATTGTCGAGGCTAACGTGTCGAATTATTGTGTGTGTGCTGCAGGTCAGCCGTATAACCAGCTGGCGATCCTGGCCTCGTCTAAAGGAGACCACCTCACCACCATCTTCTACTACTGCCGCAGCATCGCAGTGAAGTTCCCGTTCCCCGCCGCCTCCACCAACCTGCAGAAGGCGCTGTCCAAGGCTCTGGAGAGGTGAGACCAGGAAGAGTCCACCTCTTTGTCCTCACTGCGGTAAAAAGTCACGTCTGACGGCGTTTCCTCTGTGTCTGTGCAGTCGTGACGAGGTGAAAACCAAGTGGAGCGTCTCTGATTTCATCAAGTCCTTCATCAAGTTTCACGGTCATGTGTACCTGAGCAAGAGTCTGGACAAGCTGGACTCACTGAGGGAGAGACTGGAGGACCAGTTTCAGGTAACAGGACACAAACCAGTGTGTGTGATTTTCCAGCTTCTTAATCCTTGTGTTACGTCCTGTCGTGTTCGTCACAAGCGTCCAATCACAGACAAGATTCACCGTCACACGTCAGGACTGAACGTTTGAATAACTGCCAGTGAAATGGAACAGCCACAGAATCTAAATAAATCCAAAGTGTCATGATGATCAGAAGAAGGTTTAATGTGAATATTTCCTGGTTTCTTTGCTCCATAAAACAAACGCGTGCATGCGTGCGTCCAGGTATTACTCTAAACCTGTTTACTCAGTCACATTATTGTCTTCCTTGTGGGGACAACAATCAAGTCCGCGCAATGTAGATGACTACATTTGAAGATGAAGATATGTTTTAAAGGGGACATATTATGCTAAATCAACTTTTTTATCATTTCAATACTTATATTTGGGACTCTGGAGGCCCTACCTTTTGCCAAAGTGTGGAAAAAGAATACTCAGTCAATGTACAATGTTACCACCCCACCAGTAAGTTTACGTGGAGAGCGCCACCTTAGCTCCACCTTGTCCCTATAAAATGCGAGAGTGCAAGCGAGGGAGGAAGAGCGGTATTATGTCAACGCGGAGGGACAAGTGTGCTGTTGGTGGCTGCACAGTGGAGCACAGTGTTTTACACAGACTTCCAGCCTCAGAGGATTTTATATATGAAGCTAATGTGCCTGATAAAGTCAGCAAACGCGTGTTCGTGTGTTCGCACCACTTCGCATCAGACTGTGGCCAGCGGTCGCCGTATTTAGTCAGCGACCGTATTTCACCGACGTACAAACACACATATTTTTAAGAAAAGGTCAAATAGAGCTCATAACTGACACGTCCTAATTAAAAATATTTGTTCAGTACGTCCTCCATGACCGGAGCGCAGACTCGGTCTGATACAGTCACATACAGCGGCAGTTTATGCAGCGATCAGCGTTGGCGATCAGCGGTGCTGTCCCTAAGTGTTTGTAACTGATTTACAGTTCGGCAGTGTTCGGCTTGATCCTTGTGTCGGACGTCTCTTCCTGTGATGGCACTCTCGCTGTTTTCCACGCATGCTGCCATATTGATGTTGTCAGAGAACTAGTGGAGGGAGGGGCAGAGGAATGGAGCGGAGAGCACAGGAGCTGAGTGAACACAGTAAAAAGGACAAATCAGAAACCCCCTTGAAGAAGTGGGTGTGTGTTTGCCTGTGTCTCATTTGCATATAAAGGGACCATGCACGAAACCGAGCGTTCTGAAAGGGGCGGGTTTAGCATGGTTATTGAACTGCTATGATGCTTCATCCTTATGGTATTTTGACCAAATCATGTCACTGACATGTTCATTAGGACAACAGGGAACTATTTTAACTTGGAGAAATAGGGTATAATATGTCTCCTTTAAGGTTAGTTTGAGGTCAGGGTTAGGATTAGGTCGTAATTATGGTTTAGAGTAAGTCTCCAGGAAATGAATGTAAGTCAATGCAATGTCCCTCAATTGTGTGTGTGTGTGTGTGTGTGTGTGTGTTCGTGTGTTCGTGTGCGTGCAGAGGCTGATCTTGCAGAAAGCCTTCAGTTCTCAGCAGCTCGTCCACATCACAGTCATAAACCTGTTTGAGCTTCACCACCTCAGAGACCTGAACACTGATGGAGAGCAGAGCTACAGCAGTGAGCAGCAGCTCAGCTGGTTCCAGCTGCTCGGACTCTTCAGTAAGACACACACACACACGTACACACACAGAGACAGACACAGATACACACAAACGCACGCACACAAACACACAGACACTGTTCAGCACCTGTGTGGTGCATTTGTGTCTTTATACACGGGGGAAGCTCTCTTCTGACAACCAGGCTCATATTTGTAATGTTTTAATGACAAAGAATGCAACATTAGTATTTGTAAATAAAGTAAATAATTATTTGTACATTGAGTACAAATGACCCCTAGCTATTTGATTTCCATAAACACTACACAGTGTGTGCCTGTACACTCATGTAGAATTGTACTTAACAGTTGTGCGTGGTCTTCATGTCACGTATTTGA
The DNA here is from genome assembly GCF_958295425.1 of Solea solea. Classification (NCBI taxonomy): domain Eukaryota; kingdom Metazoa; phylum Chordata; class Actinopteri; order Pleuronectiformes; family Soleidae; genus Solea; species Solea solea. The sequence goes on from NC_081134.1 coordinate 25,028,526, forward strand.
TGCGTAGTCCACCCGTCACGCACCTGCCAGGTAGGCGTATGTGCAACAACGCGTGTGCAGCGTCTGTGTGACGTGTATTTAATGAGTATTTAAAAACCTCAAGGTATCCCGAGGAGCGGATGTGCTAGGGCAGGTTGTTCCCGAGCCTGGGGCTGCCGCCGCAAAGGCTCAGTCACCTTTGGTATTTAGCCTCATTTTGGGGGTGGTCAGTAACAGCTGATTGGCAGATCTCAGTGTTCTGGCAGGGGCGTGAATACGGAGGAATTATTGGGGGGGGCTAAGCCATTAAGAGCTTTAAAAACAAGCAATAAAATTTTAAAATCTATTCTAAAAGCAACCGGGAGCCAGTGCAGCGAAGCTAAGACAGGGGATATGTTGTCACGTTTGCGTTTGCCAGTGAGGAGGCGGGCAGCTGCAGGCGGTGCAATAGAGAGTGGTCTAGGCCAGCATACAGTGAGTTGCAGTAATCCAGTCGTGAGTTAACAAAAGCATGGATTACACCTTCGAAATCTCTGTGCTTTACTTTCGATAAAATCTTTAAATGATAAAAGCAGTTTTTCACGACAGAACTAACCTGGCGATCAAATTTCTGCTTGTCATCAACACCAAGATTTTTTACTGAAGACCGGATGTTTGGTATAAGGGGGCCTAGAAAGCAAGCAGACAGACAGACAGACAGACACACACACAGACAGACAGACAGACAGACACACGTACATGCACACACACACACAGACAGACACACGCACACACTGACAGACACACATACACGGACACACGCACACACTGACTGACACACATACACGGACACACACTGACAGACACACATACACGGACACACACACACACACACAGACAGACAGACAGACACATGCACACACACACAGAGACACACGTACATGCACAGACAGACAGATGCACACCCCTGAAGGCTTCTACATGGCGTCTGATGTCACTTCCTGTCTCCTCAGTGTCCTTCCTGGGCGTCATGTGCAGCCGTGTCCTGCTCAATAAGAGCAGAGGAGAGGAGGTGATGGGGGAGTGTCCTCTGCCGGCCGTCAAAGTGTCCCTGGACTGGCTCAGACTGAGACCCAGCGTCTTCCACGAGGCTGCCGTCCACCAGAGGCAGCAGTGAGTATGACGTGTGTCTGTCACAGTTTGAATATGAGACTCTGTTGCTGAAACTATAGCTCCTCCTCTTCCTGCGTCTCTCTCTCTCTTTCTCTCTGTCTCTGTCTGTCAGTGTTTGGCCGTGGCTCGTCTCCATCCTCAACGGTTTTCATCCCAAAGAGGACAACGTGTCCTCGTCCTCAGGTAGGACACCTGCACTCACATTATTGATACACTTGGATCTGTGATCCCAGTCCTGATCAGGTTACAGTCTGGAAGAACCTGTCATCAGCTGTAAAGCTTAAAGGCAGAGTTCAGGTTTTTCACCGTGTTGTGAACCAGCCTGAGACACAGAGACTCAGCTGATTAAATCTATGTCAGTTTAAGTCTATGAGATCTACGTCACATGATCACGTCTTTATCTCTCTGTGAGACTGGAGTGTGTAAACCACTCACTGTCCCATACCAAACCTCATAGAGAAAATCAGTGATTTTAACATCACACACACAGGAGCTGCTGATCCACTGCTGCCTCCATCACTAAGTTCAAATGTCTTATTTTAATGAATTCGGCATTTGAAATACAGTCCCTGACAAAAGTCTTGTTGCTTGGGTACAAGTTGACCTTAAGTGCCCCTCAAATATATGTCTAATCAATTTTTTTTTGACAAGAAATGGCTAATTTCAATCCCAACAGCTTTTGAAATAATGTTTTGGTGCCAAACGAAAGTGCTGAAAAGTATTCTAACGTTCACAGCTTGGTAAAGCCCACTGAGTCCGTTTTTGCAAAGACAAAAGTCTTGTCGCCTCGTCATATGATGCACCCAATCCTAGATTACAGCCTCACCTGTGATCAATAATTGATCAATCAATTAGTGGGTGTGTATAAAAAGAACCTGCAACTTGACCTCTGACAACATGCCTAAGATTCACCCTGAGACCAAAGCGTTGTTTATCAAGAGGCTGAAGACCAGATCCACTGCTGAGGTGGCTGACACCTTCAATGTGTCTCAGCGTCAAGTACAAAGAATAAGAAAAAGATTTGAAGAGACTGGAGATGTTTTTGATAAGCCCAGGTCCGGCAGACCCCGCAAGACAACTGCTCGGGAGGACCGTTTGTTGGCTCGAAAATCCAAGGCCAGCCCCTTTTCCACTGCAGCAGAGCTCCACCTCAAGTCCCCGTGTCAACCAGAACAGTTTGTAGAATTCTGTCTCGAAAGGGCCTCCATGGTCGAATCAGTGCCCAGAAACCAGCACTAAACAAAAGGCAATTAAAAAACCGTGTGGCATTTGCCAAGGCCCACAGCCTGCCAAAAGGATGGATGCTGAAAAGGTGGATTTCTCAGATGAATCTTCGGTTTAATTACATCACAGCCGCCGCAAATATTGCAGGAGACCTACTGGAGCCCGCATGGATCCGAGATTCACCCAGAAATAAGGTAAAGTTTGGTGGTGGAAAAACCATGGTCTGGGGATACATCCAGTATGGGGGTGTGCGAGAGATTTGCAGGGTGGAGGGCAATATCAATAGCCTAAAATATCAAGAAGTATTAGCTACCTCTTACATTCCCAAACATAAAAGGGGTCAAATTTTGCAGCAGGATGGTGCTCCATTGGCGCATACTTCCATCTCTACATCAAAGTTCCTCAAGGCGAAGAAGATCTAAGTGCTCCAGGACTGGCCAGCCCAGTCACCAGACATGAACATCATTGAGCATGTCTGGGGTAGAATGAAATAGGTAGCATGGAAGACGAAACCAAAGACTCTTGATGAACTCTGGGAGGCATGTAAGACTGCTTTCTTTGCTATTCCTGATGACTTCATCAATAAATTGTATGAATCATTGTCGAACTGCATGGATGCAGTCCTTCAAGCTCATGGAAGTCATACAAGATATTAAATATGGATCTCACAGCACCACTACTTAATTCACTGATGTTATGCATCATATTTTTGTATTTGAAGTAAATTATTTGTTCAATTTTCACATTACTCTCTGTAGGTGACAAAACTTTTGTCTTGCCAAAATCTGACCTTCTGTGCTATTAAATGATCAATCTTTCTTCAGTGAAACAAATTTATTTTAGTATATTAAACATAATTTGGGAGGGTTTTAGCTTTCATATGAGCCATTTCTAAAACCAATGGATTAATTAAAAGTCAGGTTATAAGCTGTTGTTTCTAGCAGAGGACCAGCAGCTCCTGTGTTTGGTGTGCGAGAGCGAGTGCTTTACACACTTCAGTTTACTGTGTAACAGTGAGATAAAGACGTGATCATGTGACGTAAACATCGTACAAAGTTAAACTGAGTCACATTTTTTAGTCTTTTGTTAAGTGGATACAATCTGTGTGTGTGTGTGTGTGTGTGCGCGTGCGTGCGTGCTCAGTATGTGTGTTTATTTCCTCCACAGTTACACCGCTGCCTGAGGAGTTTGAGCTCCAGGGATTCTTGGCTCTCAGACCTGCTCTGAGGTACAGACCTGCTCCATCACTGTGTGTGTGTGTGTGTGTCTGTGCGCGCGCGTGCGTGTGTACACATGCTCATGTCTGCTGCTGTTTCAGGTCTCTGGACTTCACCAAAGGTCATCAGGGCATCCTGGTAGACAGAGCGGGCCCGCTGGTCCACGCCCGACACCAGAGACTCATCAGTCTGGGAAAATGGGTGGCGGACAACCAGCCATGGTGAGTGTGAACATGCAGCTGTGTCTGTGTGTGTGTGTGTGTGTGTACCTGACAGCCTCCTGTCTTCTCTCTACAGCCTGATTCAGTACAGAGTCATCAAGGACGGCCTCCTTCTCTTCATCACCGACATTCCTGAGCAGGCCATCGAGGAGCCGCAGGAGAAGGAGATGCCGGTGCTGCAGGAGTCATCCAACGGTGAACAGACGCCCAGCGATGGCGGGAATTCCGGTCTGAAGTCGGTGCTGTCGGCGGGGAAGACACAGAACTCGTGGCCCGATGGCAGCGACAGACCCGTCGTCACCTTCAAGGAGAACATCAAACCTCGAGAGCAGAGCCGGGACATGACACGGAGCCACCTTCAGAAAGACGGCAAAGAGCGCCGGGACTTCACCAAAGGCAACGGCGCGGCTGGGAAAGCAGAGCCGAAGAGAGACGGGAAGAGGAAGAGCGAGCCGAAGAAGGGCGCTCACGAGAAAACCAGCGATGCAGGAAAACAGGTAGAGACGAGCGAAGTTCACATACATGCTGAGGCTGTGAGTGTGGAAGCAGCTGACCACCAGGTGTCACTGTTTCCTGTGGTTCAGGTGAAGGCTCAGACCGAGCTGAGGAAGACTCCGGTGTCTGAGGCCAAGAAGATGCCTGTCACTCAAACTCAAACCACCTGCTCATCACAGTTTATCCCCATCCATCATCCTGGAGCCTTTCCCCCACTGCCCAGCAGACCAGGTACACACACACACACACACACACACACACACACACACACACACACAAACAGACACAGAGACACACACACACACACTGAGACACACAGACACACACACAAACAGACACAGCTCACACACACACTGAGACACAGACACACACACACACAGACACAGACACACAGAGACGCACACACACACAGAGACGCACACACAGAAACACACAGAAACACACGCACACACAGACAGAGAGAGACACACACACACACACACAGACATACATGTGTAAAATACTGGCTCTTGATTGGCTCTCCTGCAGGTTTCCCTCCAGCGTATGTGATTCCTCCTGCTGTGGCGTTCCCGGGGCTCCAGGTGAATCCGGGCTTCACCTTCTCCACCGGAGTGTCCATCCCTGGACCTTTCCTCCAGCCGGCCGTCCACGCCCAGGCCGGCACACAGGTGCAGGCCGGGAAGCAGTCCCACATTCCCTACAGTCAACAGAGGCCCTCCGGGCCGGGGCCGGGTCCAGGTCAGGGGTCTTCGGGTGGCATGAGCCAAAGCCCCTCCCAGGGTCAGCAGCCGCAGTCTCAGCCCTCTTCCCAGCAGCCTGTGCAGATGCAGGTGCAGTCGCCGACCAAACCAGTGCAGCAGCAGCAGCAGCAGCAGCAGCAGCAGCAGCAGGTGGGGATGGGGAAGAGTCCACCTCACCTCCCGGCCCTGCAGCAGGTCAGACCTCATGCTTCTGTTCTACACTGGACCATGACTCATCCATTTATCTGTTCATTCTTTTCTCAGTCAACATGATTCAGGCAAAGAAAAGCTGATGGACAGGTGAATGGAGGATGTGAATGAATGTTGCACAAACTAGTCCTCATGTCATATGTGTTTCCATCTGGACTCTCAGTACATGCAAGTCCAGGACTGGAGTCAGGCTCAGGCAGCTCTGCAGAAGCTCAGCCCCATCCCAGTGTCCATGAAGCAGCAGCAGCAGCAGCAGCAGCAGCAGCAGCAGACCTTCTACATGGCAGCACAGGATCCTCTGAAACTGTACGAGCACCAGCCGCCTCCTCCGCTCTCCAGCATGGACAAGAAGATCAAGTACGCTGACGTGAAGATGCAGGACTTCTACTGGGAGCCATCCTACAGGATGGGCGACGGCCTCGCCGTCATGGCAGACAGGATGAAGAGGCAGCCGGGCGGCATGTGCTCGGAGCAGGATGCCCCGCCCACTGGGCCCCGGGGACAGCAGTATGAGGTGAGGGAGGAGGTGGCTGACATAGGGAGTGAGGCGGAGTCGATTGATAGTTTTTGAGTCGTCTTAAGAGTTACAGTGAAGAGAAGGACACATTTCACTTCACTCAGTCGTAGTTTTCTGCTTCAGACAAGTTGAGCTTGAATTAGAGATGCACAACATCATCGTCCGATGTCCACGTGATAATGATCAGACAAACAAAGATCCTCCCATGTGACGAATAAGCTCTTCTCGAGGAGCGGTTCAGGGACAAAACTTTTTTGTCAGTAGTTGCTGGTGTCATCGGCATAATCCGGCATATTTTATATTCTTATCATGTTTGATAAGAGATTAAAAGTACAACTATCTTGACTTTGGTAATAGTTGAAGTCACTTTTTTTATAAAATAACTGAAGTAAAAGTCTTAAAGTTTATGAAGTTTACAAAGTATCATTTTCTGATTTAAAATGTGCTTAAGTTTTAGAACTAAAAGTATTAAAAAAGTCAACTGGAAGGTTGAGGGTTCAATTCCTGGCTCTGCTCGTCTGTATGTGTGAAAACTGTAGTGTGAAGCAGCTCATCACGACGAGAAAAGCTCTTCATGAATACAGACCATAATAGCAACTCTTCTTTTGATGTGTATTTATATATGTGTGTGTATATATGTATATATATATATATATATATGTATATATATATATGAACCAGTGCGCATATATATATATATATATAAAAATAATGTAAATAACGAAGTAAAGTAGAGAATTGTAGACTTGAATACACAGATGATTAAAAGTGAACCACAGCACCACCTTCAGGCTGCAGGTGGAAGTGCAGACAGTGATGTTGTCGCTGTAGCTCCTGCTCTCTCTGCATCTGTCCTCTGTGTCCGGGCTCTGTCGTTTATAGCCTTACTTTTCTTTTTCTCTTCTTCTGTTTCTTCACTCTCCTTCTCCTCCTTCTCCTCCTCCTTCTTCCTGCTTCTCCTCTCACTAGGACAACAAGAGCTCGCCTCTTCTCCCTCCTGACCTGTTAAAAACTCTAGCAGATTTTGAGGAGGAGGAGCTCGTCTTTTCTAAGCCTCCTGATTTCTTCCAGGCCATGGCTGCTCCTCTTAGCTCTGCTCCTGGACCAAATATATTTGTATGTAGCCCCTCCCTCCACATACAAGCCACCCCCCCCCACACACACTAGGGCTGGGCGATATGGACTAAAAGTCATATCTGGATATTTTTTCTGTCCCCCAAAGCATTATAGCATATTAGATCAAATGTTTACCCGTTGAAAAATAAACAAACAGTCCTTTATAAGCCACATGCTAAAGTTCAGTGGTCACTGAAATTAAAATTAAACAAATCTCTTTCCTGCATGACAATAATATACAGTCATTAATTCACCCACATCCCCTATGGGTGCGACGCCCCGGTGTGTGTGTGTGTGTGTGTGTGTGTGTGTGTGTGTGATATTCAAATATGGAGATATCCAAATATGGAGATATCGCCCAGCCCTGCCCCACACCACCCCCATGACCCCTGACCCCTGTAGTCACACTGCTAACACCATGTCTCAGCCCAACACAGAGACACTTTAACCTTCATGATGCTTTTACTGTGAAACTCCTGTCCATCTGTCTGTCCACATCCTGTCTGTCTTCTGTCTCTGCAGCTGTCCAACCAGACGAGGATGGACAGTGGTCCGGAGGTCATAGGTCAATCCTCTTCCCTCTTGCCCATGTCTGGGTTCCCCATGCAGGTGAGAGTAAAGTGGGCAGTTCCAGTGTAGTTCTGTGGGAAGTGAAGATGTGGGCGTGGCAGTGACAGTGTTTGTCCACCAGAGGGCAGAGTGTCTGTGTGGACACATGAATAATGTGTGTGTGTGTGTGTGTGTGTGTGTGTGTGTAGGAGTACAACCAAAACAGCATCTTCAGTCAGGCCTACGGTAAGAATCTGCCGCCCAATGCCAAGCCCGACGTTCCCATGATTCACCAGGAGCCGTCGCTCTACTCTCTGTTTGAAGGGACTCCGTGGTCACCCTCTCTCCCCGCCAGCTCAGGTTTGTGTGTGTGTGTGTGTGTGTGTGTGTGTGTGTGTGTGTGTGTGTGTGTGTGTCTCACCTGTAGTCACATGACACAAGCTCACGTCTGTCACATGTCTCTGATGTGAGTTGCACTCTCATTGGCAGATCACTCCACCCCAGCCAGCCAATCCCCTCACTCCTCCAACCCCAGCAGCCTGCCGTCGTCCCCGCCCACACACAACCACGGAGCCACGCCCTTCTCTAACTTTGGACCCATCGGCACGCCGGACAGCCGCGACCGCAGGGTGATGGACCGCTGGAAGGCCGACAAGACCGGTGAGGGGTGGGGCGGGGGAGAGAATTGGGGGTTGGGGGCAAATGCCTATTTATCTAAAGTGGATGTAGTTATGTTCTGTACTGTTTCATTTGAATTGTATATCTCTTTGTTAAAAAGGAGTGTTGTTAAGCAATAATTTTGCCTTCATAACATTTTTTTTAAATGAAAATAACGCTACTGTAAGCTTGTCACAGTACACTTAATGAACATCAGCAATTCTTATGTAATCTAATCATCTCAAAATCATCTAAAATTCATTAAACCAGGAAATATTTACATGTAGCTTGGCTTTATTAATAAAAACTGTTTATGCTGTTTGCAGTTGCAAGGCGACAGTGTGCTAATGCAGGATATTTAAAGGGGACATATTATACCCTATTTCCCCAATTAAAATAGTTCCCTGTTGTCCTAATGAACATGTCAGTGACATGATTTGGTCAAAATACCATAAGGATGAAGCATCATAGCAGTTCAATAACCCTGCTAAACCCGCCCCTTTCAGAACGCTCGGTTTCGTGCATGGTCCCTTTATATGCAAATGAGACACAGGCAAACACACACCCACTTCTTCAAGGGGGTTTCTGATTTTTCCTCTTTACAGTGCTCACTCGCTCAGGTCCTGTTCCCTCTGTTCCATTTGTCTCCCCCTCCCTCCACTAGTTCTCTGACAATATAAACATGGCAGCGTGAGCGGAAAACAGCGAGAGTGCCGTCATAGGAAGAGACCGCTGCCACCGCTGATCGCCAGCGGCAAGCTGCATAAACTGAGCATACAGTCACCGGTCTGATACAGTCACATACAGCGGCAGTTTAGCCGCTGGCAATCAGCGGTGGCGATCAGCGGTGCTGTCCCTTCTTAAAAATGTGTGTGTTTGTACGTCGGTGAAATACGTTCGCTGACTAAATACGGGGACCGCTGGCCGCAGTCTGATGCATTACATTACATTACATTACATGTCATTTAGCAGACGCTTTTATCCAAAGCGACTTACAATGGAATCAAGTACAATTAGCCAGGGGTGGAATCGAACTTGCAACCATGATGTCTTTCGTACACAAGGTAGGGTCTTAACCACTGAGCCTCTCCACCCCCCGCGAAGTGGTGCGAACACAGAACACACATTTCCTGACTTTATCCGGCACATTAGCTTCATATATAAAATCCTCTGAGGCTGGAAGTTTGTGTACACTAAGGGGGGACCATGAAAACATGACTGAGTATTCTTTTTCCACACTTTGGCGACTACTAGGGCCTCCAGAGTCCCAAATATAAGTATTAAAAGTTGATTTTGCATAATATGTCCCCTTTAATATGGACGTTAGTAAAGTTATGTTACTGTCGTCAACGGAGGTCGCAGTGGAGCTTTGACCAGAAACGTTAGCACTCATACGCAGGTGGTCAAACTCATGACATTCTTGGTATTTAATGCCATGCTGGGTTGACAAATCTTTCAACATGTTGCTAGTATTTGCACCCTTACACAATTGTACAGACTATAGGGATCTTAGGTGGCAGCAATCACTTCAGGGTGTCCGGTCAGGACACTGTTGTACTGTTCTGATGCGTGCATTAATAAGAGGCAGAGTCCTTTAATACAGTTCAAGCTATTTATCGAAGTTTGTGTGAGGGTGTGTGGTTGCTGCAATACAAGCACAACACAATATTGACTGATTACAAAATAAAGCACAACTTCGACATAGAAATACACCGAGCTATCCCGATAACAACAGAAATATAGCTACATATAAACAACAGGGATTAGCCATGCAGATTAGCAATACAGCAACATAAACTTATCTGATTATTGCTTGTTAGCAGCTAGCCCCACGTTACTCATTAGTGACTAATTACTCATCACACCACATAACTGATGGTAAAAAAACAACTGCCAGGTCATCAAACAGATCCATGGACAAACCCAAACACCAACACAGTGCAACACACAACCAAAACATTGCAACTCACGGCTTCATGGACGCACACACCACAGAGATCGTTCAGCAGACACTCACTCTGAGCCGAACAGCACGTCGACGGTGCGTTCAGAGACCTCAGCAGGGTGGGAATTCCCGTAAATGTACCGTAACGCAACATTTCGGGGAAACCGGAAAAAAACGGTGTCCAGTGAAATGAGAGAATCGTTAAGAACAATTGATAACGTTGGAGGCGTACAATTCCGATGGAATCGGTCAGTTGGAACTGGTTCCGACTCGGAACCGGTTCTCGATACCCATCCCTAGTTACAAGAGCATGGTATTTTTATTGTATGAGTTGAAAGAGGATCTGAAGTCACTGAGCTCTGTGTTGTTACATTTAGAACAAATTAAATTCTATTTTTATTTCTTATTTCTACTTGTATAGCGCCAAATCACAACATACCTGGTCTCTGTATGTGGACAACGTCATGGAGGACACACAAACCCAAACTCTAAAAAAAATTCCCTTAGTTAATGGTTGATGACCTGTGTGTTCCAGGTGCGGTCAGTGGCTTCGGTCTGGACTATCTGCCGGCCGCGGCCTCGACTGCTGCGTCCGACACCAGCTGGCACCAGACCGGACCAGGCGGCAGCTCCTGGACCAATCAGGAGTCTCCGATGGAGGAGTCGTCCTCCACTGTGCTGCTCGACAGCCTCAAGGTGTCACAAAGTTCTATTCACTTCACTTGTTAAAGGGACAGTTTATCTCACTGTTAGACATACTCTTCCGACAGGAAACTGAAGGTTGTGAACCACTCACTCTCCCACACCAAAGACCATAGAGAAAATCAGGTGTGGTCACTTTGTGTCACTGAGGTTAATTCAAACGTGGGTTTTCAAAAGCAGAAATCGCAAATCTGAGACATTTGAACTTAGTGATGGAGGCAGCTGTGTGTGTGTGTCTGTCTGTCTGTCTGTCTGTCTGTCTGTGTGTGTGTGATGTTAAAATCACTCATTTTCTCTATGAGGTTTGGTGTGGGAGAATAAACTTCCGTCTAACAGTGAGAGACTCAGGCTGGTTCTCAGCAACAGGGGGCACTCACAGCACAGTCACTACAAAAAAAACAAAACTATGCCTTTATTTTGACTCTTGTGTGTTGTTGTCCTCTGGCTCCGCCCCCTTCTTGTCTCCAGTCCATCTGGTCCAGTTCCATGATGCAGCCCGGCCCGTCGGCGCTGGAGCAGCTCCTCCTGCAGCAGAAGCAGAAGCAGCAGCGAGGTCACGGCGCCATGAACCCGCCTCACTGAACGTCAGCCCGAGGATGTGGAAACGACCTCCACCAGGAAAACCAACAGGAAGTTTGACGTGCTCCATAGGAAACGGTAAATTAAAGTGGCGAGAGGCGGTGGAGGCTTTGGAGGCGACGCGACCTCCAACGAGGCTGAAACACCAAACCCCACCCCCTCGGCTGTCGAGGAGTGGTGACGCCCCTCCTGGACCGGAGGGTGCGGGATCTCTTCAACCCGTGATGTTAGGCCACTGCCGGGTTTTCTTCAAACCCGCAAATCTGAAACATTGAGGAACACGCCCCCGCTCACCACGGCCCCACCCTTGTTTTGGACAGACACCACAGCGACCTCCTGACCTCCTGGACGTCTGAGCGGCCTGATGGACGAGCGCCAGTTTTTAGCGTTTCTGCCGCCGCCACGCTGTGAGAGAGCGAGGACGGTGTGGTGGTCGGGTTCAGGGAGAGGTCATGTGACTCAGCGGGGGACATATTAACAGACTTCATATTCTTTAGTGAGGAGGAAGAGGCTGTGATTGGCTGAATGAAGGACAGTTCTATAAATATATAAATAAAATGTAGTTGGACTTTGTGGTGCCGCAGGCGCTTCCTCGCCTGGACTGAGGGGGCGGAGCCGTGAGGCTCTAGCTGGCGGCGGTGCGGAGGAATGATGACGTAAAAAAAGGGAGGGCTAAGAACGGACAAGTCTGTCGGTCTTAGCGACATTAGCATTAGCTTGAAGAGAGTTTGTGATTTTGTTCGTAGCAAATTTAGCTTTTAGCCTCCGCGCAGAGAGAGAGAGAGAGAGAGAGAGAGGGAGGGAGAGAGAGACTGTATTGATCCCAGAGAAGATCAAACAGTGACTCAGCAAATCTAAAAATAATATTGACCTTTGACCTGGAGATGATTGGAATTTGAAGAAATAAGAATTTGTTTTTACGAAAACAGTAAATTGACGATCGACCGATACAGCTGCTGATCATTGATCTGCTTCAACAGGCTCCGCCCCCTGACGTCCTGTGCCGCCACGTTGGCTTCAGTTTCTGACAACATTCCTGTGCAGGAACTGGGCGGAGCCAATCATTGTCAGAGCCAATCAGAGCACAGCGAGTGACGGCGGTGTTTTTATTTCCTGTTGTTTGATAAACGTGTGATGGTGTTTTCATGTTCCATTTACAATCTATTAGAAAATAGCGACAGATGAAAGGGTGAATGTGAGGATGGAGACGCTGGTCCTGGTCCTGGTTCTGGTTCTGGTTCTGAGCTGGACGACTTCTTCTGTTGCCTGTTTTTTTTTTTGACGTTAAAGGACCGCCCTGTAGTTGTGGAAGGTTTGAAAGTGGGCGTGTCCTGACCTTTAAATAAAGGATTATTCTGTTCTCCTGACAACGGCGTCCATCTTGATTTTCTCTGTCTGCTTCATAAGATCATGTGACCTTCATTCTGTTTGTGATGTTGCGTCCCATCAGATAAGCCAAACCCCCCCCGCCCCAGCGGTTTGAAGGTGAAAACCTTAGACCACGTCCAGGTGCACTTTGTCTTCTCGCTATTGACAAACAATTCAACAGTTTTTGTACGAGTGTTTATCGCTGTGTCTCGACCACAGTGACACAACCAGACCTCACACTGCTATTAAAACCACCTCTGGTTCTGCACAGGGTTCCCACGTCCTCTCAGGGTCTCCACATCCTCTCAGGTTCTCCATGTCCTCTCAGGGGACCACATCCTCTCAGGGTCCACATCCTCTCAGTGTCCACATCCTCTCGGGGACCACATCCTCTCAGGGTCTCCACGTCCTCTTAGGGTCTCCACGTCCTCTCAGGGTCCAGGTCCAAGTCCTCTCAGGGTCTCCACGTCCTCTCATATCCATGTCCTCTCAGGGTCTCCACGTCTTCTCAGGATTTCCACGTCCTCTCAGTGTGTGTGTGTGTGTGTGTGTGACTGTGAGTGACAGGGTGTGTGTGTGAGACAGGGTGAGAGTGTATGACAGGGTGTGTGTGTGTGACAGGGTGAGAGTGTGTGGAGTGTGAGAATGTTCATATAACCTCTAACCACAAATAGAAAAGACAACAATAAATGCATATTAAGTTTCAAAGCCAAAGTTGATTTAATTACACTTAACACTGATGCTCCAGTATTTATGCACATAACAATGATAATCTATGATGTGAACTCCCAGTATTCAGTCACAAAATATTGATGATCCATAGTGCAAGCTAATACATTAGACACACATTTCTCTTGATAGCTATTATCTTATTGTGCACAAAGTATTTTACTGCCTTCCATTCTCTTCCTTCTTCCCGGAGAAACTGATTTTAAACATTGTCGACACTCCAATTTTCCAGGGACATTCATTTTTTGAAGGAAGTCATAGAAATGGTGTTCAATGATGAGTTTCTTGGGTCGGGACCAGGGATTTCTGAATTTCCCTATAAATAGAAAATAAATAAAAAAAAAAAAATGGCCACCATTAATTCTTAACAAATGTCAAGGTTTCCATGGATACAGAGTCAACAGAATGACCCGTTTTTATGTCCCCAAGTGCCTTTCTTGAGGTAGAAGCCCTTTCTTCAGACTGTTTTAGATATCGGCCCTTCCTCTAGAACAGAGTTAACACTCCTGGTCCTGCATGTTTGAGATGTTTCCCTGCTCCAAAACACCTGAGGGAAGGTCAGCACCGATGATCTTCTGTGCAGACCTGACTGGCCAGTCTGGTCCTGTCTTGTTTTGTGGCTGAGATGGATGTGCACAGGACAGACCAGCAGCTCCTGTGGCATGGTTTTACTTCCTGAGTTGCTGCAGGACGTACAGTCTCTGCTGGGCCTTCTTCCTGACAGTATCAGCACGTGAGGACCACCTCAGATCCCGTGAGAGGGTGGTTTCTAGGAATCTGTGGCACTCCACTGTTGACACTGTTGTTGAGGATGATGAGACGGTGAGGGGAGGGTTTCTCCTGAAGTTCACTGTCATCTCCACCGTCTTGAGCAAGTTCAGCTCCAGGTGGTTCTGACTGCACCAGTGGAAGGGCTGGTCCACCTCCTGCCTGTATGCGGACTCATCATCGTTGTGTAGAGGGAGAAGAGCAGTGGGGAGAGAACACATCCCTGGGGGGCGCAGGTGCTGATGGATTCTGGTGATGATGTGACGCTCCCTAGCTTCTGTCTGTAGCTCGTCTTAGCTCCCCTGATCTCCATGGTCAGTTTGTTCCTGGACTGCTTGTATTTTTTCTAAAACAAATGACAAGTAATATTTGAACATTACATTGTATTTACATATAATATGGGCTACATTAATGCTAGCTGCATCAAGTGTCAAACTTGACTAAGATTGGTTAGATAAATAATCTCACAATTCTTAGAGTTTACTTCTTCTTCAAGGATAGTTAGTCACAATTATTAAATAACACAATTGAATTAAGAAAAGGCTTGCTTTGAAAACAATTACTCTAGCCTATTAATATGATTACATTCTGTACATTATAATGACTAGTCATTTAAATGTTCATTTCTTCTTGAGGTTGTTATGAGAATATCAGTATCATTCTTACACAAACCAACCACAACACTATGCTGATAAACTATTGAATTCATATATTTAAAAAGTATCAACGTTTCAGTCATGAAGACCTTTCTCGTGAAGTGGCACAGCGCTTCAATAGGTAGGTCGTCATAGGAGGTTCATAGTCACATATACAGCAGTTTCCTCATGTAAATTCTTACTTTATACATTAGGCCTGCACGATTCGGGGAAAAATATGAATCACGTTTTTTTAGCTTAGAATTGATATCACGATTCTCTGGCACAAAGTTTATTGCACACGTGAACCGTGACAAAACAAAACAAATTGACAGTACCACTGATGGACAATGACAATGGAGATTCTGGATTCTGCATTCTGGATGAAATGGAAACTTTACAAGTTCAATTCAATTCAGTTTTATTTGTAAAGCGCCAAATCATAACATACATGATCTCAAGGCACTGTACTAAGACAACATCAAGGAGAGCAGATTGCCCCAACAGTTCACACAATGAGCAAACACTAGGCGTCAGTGGAGAGAAGAAGAAATCTGACATAACCAGGCTCA
Organism: Solea solea; assembly: GCF_958295425.1. NCBI lineage: Eukaryota > Metazoa > Chordata > Actinopteri > Pleuronectiformes > Soleidae > Solea > Solea solea. The sequence continues at coordinate 25,043,901 of NC_081134.1, forward strand.
GAGATGTGCGGTCATCTGCCTCGACCGGTTGGGGTAAAAGGAAAATGGGGGACAGAGGAGAGGTGGGGGACAGAAAGGGGGGAGAGAAAGGACAAGATGGAGATGAGGTAGAGACAGAAGAGAGAGAGAGACCAGGAGCAGATACACAACAACTGTATCAAGTTACAAGTTTATAGTCAATGATATAGACAAGTGTTGCAAGTAACCGTCTTGTCGTCTTTTGGTGAGAATATAACCACACTTTAGAGCACTTCTGCCTCAGTGCCATGTTTGATGCCTTCTGAACCAAAACAGCGCAGCTCATGTGTGACGTCATGACGCATTTGCAACGAAACACAAAGCAAGTGGTGTGTGTGTGTTGTCCTCTCTTTATCTTACCAATGACAGTCACACATATGATACCATGCTTCATATATTGTAACAATATACCACTTCCTGCCTAACAATTATCAGAATTCATCCGAGTTTCTTTTCTATGACATTTTGTACTAACAAGCAGTATTGATAAGATAACCCTTTATTCTAAAAACATACCTTTTTCCTTGTTGATGAATTTCTTCTGAAATGTGTCTTTATCTTGTCCAGAGGCAATGAAGTGCAGGATAAAGTGTTTTCAGGATAAACCCTCCTGGGTCTCATTTTTCTGCGAAACATTTGAGAACATACATAATACACTGTCTTGACCAACAACCATTTAATTTAAAATGGTACATGATGAAAAACAGGATAATTTGAGTAACTCTGGGAAAGGCCATGACGCTACCAGTATTTTTCAACATAGTTATACCAACACACTGAATTGACAGATCCATACAAGGGTAATTTGTAAAGATTTGGAACTTACCTCTTGTTTTAAAGATTGAAGACAGAAATCGAGAAGATGTAGTACAAGGTTGAGTTTCCGTCTCCAAAAACTTGCAGTGGTCAAAATGTTGCACCAAAGCTTGCTGTGAACCTTCTGTGAGGAGTATACATACTCAGTCCTTGGCTGTCAGGATCAGACATCAACTGCTGTCTATTGATGAAACAGGAATGCAAATGTTCTCTGGCCATGGAATTGTGAAGCTTCCTCCATGTAAATGAACGGTGCATCAGAGCAGGTCAGACATGCTGCTCTCAGCTCTGTTGTTCTGAAATGGGCCGTTATCTGGCCAGACATATGACAGTTTCCTCTGCACGAGACAGAGACGCTGAAAATTCTTCAATTTACTGAGACTGTTAACAAGTAGTGGAAAAGTTAGAGACTGAAACACTTAATCCGACCAATAAATTGCTGCAGCATAAGATATTCTGTGGCTGATGTGGGCAATTGGAATAAAAATGTATGATTCAAGACAGAAGGGCTTGCATGGCCACCATGAGCATATTACTTATGTCTTAATATTAACCTGAAAACTTAAATCCCACTCTTAAAAGAAATGTGTCTCTTAAAGTAGTAATGTAAATGTTATTTAGTTGGTTGTTTTTTGTAAATAGAGTAAAATATGATTTATCCTCTTTGTTTATGTTTCATATAATTACTTACTGTAGTTAATTGTGGATAGAAAAAAAACTACATAGAAACAGTGAAGTGACTCTAATCTTTAATGTTGAATTGTGGTGAGTGCTGTAATGTATGCAGCTATACATGTTTCCAGCCTGCTCTGATCTGTCCTATTGAATCACTTACAATCTGTCAGAGCTGGTACAACTGTAAAGACGACTCTTCATGGAGAATTCTGTTAGAACTCAAACTCGGAAATAGTTAAGATGATTAAGAGTAACTCCTCTTTTTGTTAGGACAAAATGACACAGGTCCCCTGTTAGATGGTAAAGAGCAACATTCACACTCCTATAGTACAGAAAAAGACATATACGATCCTATCTTACACATTACATTTTAATCAAGTTTGAAATGTAACTGAGAATTATTGTGAATTGTTATAAATCCCAGATAAAAGTCAGTGTTGCTGCTAATACTGCAGTACTTGAGATTAGTGCGTACTTCTAATTAAAAAAAACTTAAATAAACATTGTTTTATTCTTATAATTCCAGTGGCCATGATTATTTAATATTTGTATATTATAGAACGACAGTCCCGTTAGCCTGGTAAACGTGTATGTGTGTGTGTGTGATGGGGTGTGTGTGTGTGTGTGTGTGGCAGTTGCCTGTGGTTTCCTCTTGATCGCATGTTTTTGTGCGACTCTTTTTCACTGTGTTACGGTGGGGTTCCACAGTGACTGAGGATCTGCAGAGACCTGAACAAGAACCTGAGGAGCAACCGCTGAGACCACCACAGACGTCCGCGGTCAGCAGGACCACACACACGCACACACACACACACACACACACACACACCACGTCCTCTCTGGGTCCACGTCCTCTCTGGGTCCACGTCCTCTCATGGACCACGTCCTCTCAGAGTCTCCACGTCCTCCCATGTCCACGTCCTCTCAGGGTCTCCACGTCCTCTCAGGGTGAGAGTGTGTGACGGTGGTTATGTGTGACAGGGTGAGAGAGTGTGACAGGGTGACTGTGTGTGTGTGACAGGGTGAGTGTGCGTGCGTGTGTGTGACAGGGTGAGTGTGTGTGTGACAGGGTGAGTGAGTGTGTGTGTGTGTGTGTGACAGGGTGCGTGTGTGTGTGACAGGGTGAGTGTGTGACAGGGTGACTGTGTGTGTGTGACAGGGTGAGTGAGTGTGTGTGTGTGTGTGTGTGTGTGTGACAGGGTGAGTGTGCGTGTGTGTGTGTGTGTGTGTGTGTGTGTGAGAGACAGGGTCAGTGTGTAACAGGGTGAGAGTGTATATATGACAGGGTGAGTGTGTGTGTCAGGGTGAGTGTGTGTGAGACAGGGTGACTGTGTGTATGTGTGACAGGGTGAGAGTGTGACTGTTGAGTGTGTGTGTGACAGGGTGAGTGTGTGTGTGAGACAGGGTGACTGTGTGTGTGTGACAGGGTGAGAGTGTGTGACAGGGTGAGTGTGTATGACAGGGTGAGTGTGTGACAGGGTGAGAGTGTGTGACTGTTGAGTGTGTGTGTGACAGGGTGAGTGTGCGTGTGTATGTGTGTGTGTGGGAGACAGGGTCAGTGTGTAACAGGGTGAGAGTGTATGTATGACAGGGTGAGTGTGTGTGTCAGGGTGAGTGTGTGTGTCAGTGTGAGTGTGTGAGACAGGGTGACTGTGTGTATGTGTGACAGGGTGAGAGTGTGACTGTTGAGTGTGTGTGTGACAGGGTGAGTGTGTGTGTGAGACAGGGTGACTGTGTGTGTGTGACAGGGTGAGAGTGTGTGACAGGGTGAGTGTGTATGACAGGGTGAGTGTGTGACAGGGTGAGAGTGTGTGACTGTTGAGTGTGTGTGTGACAGGGTGAGTGTGTATGACAGGGTGAGTGTGTGACAGGGTGAGAGTGTGTGACTGGGTGAGTGGGTGACAGGGTGAGAGTGTGTGACAGGGTAAGAGTGTGTGACAGGGTGAAGGTGTGACAGGGAGAGTGTGTGTGACAGGGTGAGTGTGTGACAGGGTGAGAGTGTGACAGGAAGAGTGTGTGACAGGGTGAGAGTGTGTGACAGGGTGAGAGTGTGACTGGTGAGTGTATGTTTGTCAGGGTGAGTGTGTGAGACAGTGTAACTGTGTGTGTGTGACAGGGTGAGAGTGTGACAGGGTGAGAGTGTGACTGTTGAGTGTGTGTGACAGGTTGAGTGTGTGTGTGAGACAGGGTGACTGCGTGTGTGTGACAGGGTGAGAGTGTGTGTGACAGGTTGAGTGTGTGTGTGAGACAGGGTGACTGCGTGTGTGTGACAGGGTGAGAGTGTGTGTGACAGGTTGAGTGTGTGTGTGAGACAGGGTGACTGCGTGTGTGTGACAGGGTGAGAGTGTGTGACGGGTGAGAGTGTATGACAGGGTTAGTGTGTGTGATGCTGAGTGTGTGACAGGGTGAGTGTGTGTGACAGGGAGAGTGTGTGACAGGGTGAGAGTGTATGACAGGGTGAGTGTGTGTGACAGGGTGAGTGTGTGACAGGGTGAGAGTGTATGACAGGGTGAGTGTGTGACAGGGAGAGTGTGTGTGACAGGGTGAGAGTGTGACAGGAAGAGTGTGTGACAGGGTGAGAGTGTGACAAGAAGAGTGTGTGACAGGGTGAGAGTGTGACAGGAAGAGTGTGTGACAGGGTGAGAGTGTGTGACGGGGTAAGAGTGTGACAGGGTGAGAGTGTGACAGGAAGAGTGTGTGACAGGGTGAGAGTGTGTGATAGGGTGAGAGTGTGACAGGAAGAGTGTGCGACAGGGTGAGTGTGTGACAGGGTAAGAGTGTGACAGGGTGAGAGTGTGACTGGTGAGTGTATGTTTGTCAGGGTGAGTGTGTGTGAGACAGTGTAACTGTGTGTGTGTGACAGGGTGAGAGTGTGTGACAGGGTGAGAGTGTGACTGTTGAGTGTGTGTGTGACAGGTTGAGTGTGTGTGTGAGACAGGGTGACTGCGTGTGTGTGACAGGGTGAGAGTGTGTGACGGGTGAGAGTGTATGACAGGGTGAGTGTGTGTGATGCTGAGTGTGTGACAGGGTGAGTGTGTGTGACAGGGTGAGTGTGTGACAGGGAGAGTGTGTGTGACAGGGTGTGTGTGTGTGTGACAGGGTGTCTGTGTGACAGAGTGGGTGTGTGTGTGACAGGGAGAGTGTGACAGGGTGAGAGTGTATGACAGGGTGAGTATGTGACAGGGTGAGAGTGTATGACAGGGTGAGTGTGTGACAGGGAGAGTGTGTGTGACAGGGTGAGAGTGTGACAGGAAGAGTGTGTGACAGGGTGAGAGTGTGTGACGGGGTAAGAGTGTGACAGGAAGAGTGTGTGACAGGGTGAGAGTGTGACAGGAAGAGTGTGTGACAGGGTGAGAGTGTGACAGGAAGAGTGTGTGACAGGGTGAGAGTGTGTGACGGGGTAAGAGTGTGACAGGAAGAGTGTGTGACAGGGTGAGAGTGTGACAGGAAGAGTGTGTGACAGGGTGAGAGTGTGACAGGAAGAGTGTGTGACAGGGAGAGTGTGTGACAGGGTGAGAGTGTATGACAGGGTGAGTGTGTGTGACAGGGTGAGTGTCTGACAGGGTAAGAGTGTGTGATAGGGTGACAGTGTGTGTCAGGGTGTGTGTGTGTGACAGGGAGAGTGTGTGTGACAGGGTGAGAGTGTGTGACAGGGTGAGTGTGTGTGACAGGGAGAGTGTCTGACAGGGTGAGTGTGTGACAGGGTGAGAGTTTGACTGATGAGTGTGTGTGACAGGGTGAGAGTGTGTGTGTGAGACAGGGTGACTGTGTGTATGTGACAGGGTGACTGTGAGTGTGTGACAGGGTGAGAGTGTGTGACAGGGTGAGTGTGTGACAGGGTGAGAGTGTGTGATAGGGTGACAGTGTGTGTCAGGGTGTGTGTGTGTGTGTGACGGGGAGAGTGTGTGTGACAGGGTGAGAGTGTGTGACAGGGTGAGTGTGTGTGACAGGGAGAGTGTCTGACAGGGTGAGTGTGTGACAGGGTGAGAGTGTGACAGGGAGAGTGTGTGACAGGGTGAGTGTGTGACAGGGTGAGAGTGTCACAGGGAGAGTGTGTGACAGGCTGAGTGTGTGACAGGGTGAGAGTGTGTGACAGGGTGAGTGTGTGACAGCATGAGAGTCTGTGACAGGGCGAGTGTGTGTGACAGGGTGACTGTGTGTGTGTGACAGGGTGAGTGTGTGACAGGGTGAGTGTGTGTGACGGTGAGTGTGTGACCGGGTGAGAGTGTGTGACAGGGTGAGTGTGTGACAGGGTGAGAGTGTGACAGGAAGAGTGTGTGACAGGGTGAAAGTGTGACAGGGAGAGTGTGTGTAACAGGGTGAGAGTGTGTGATAGGGTGAGAGTGTGACAGGGTGAGAGTGAGAGACAGGGAGAGTGTGTGTGACAGGGTGAGAGTGAGAGACAGGGAGAGTGTGTGTGACAGGGTGAGAGTGTGTGACAGGGTGAGAGTGTGACAGGGTGAGAGTGTGTGACAGGGTGAGAGTGTGTGACAGCGTGAGAGTGTGTGACAGGGCGAGTGTGTGTGACAGGGTGACTGTGTGTGTGTGACAGGGTGACAGGGTGAGTGTGTGACAGGGTGAGTGTGTGTGACGGTGAGTGTGTGACCGGGTGAGAGTGTGTGACAGGGTGAGTGTGTGACAGGGTGAGAGTGTGACAGGAAGAGTGTGTGACAGGGTGAGAGTGTGACAGGAAGAGTGTGTGACAGGGTGAGAGTGTGACAGGAAGAGTGTGTGACAGGGTGAGAGTGTGTGACGGGGTAAGAGTGTGACAGGAAGAGTGTGTGACAGGGTGAGAGTGTGACAGGAAGAGTGTGTGACAGGGTGAGAGTGTGACAGGAAGAGTGTGTGACAGGGAGAGTGTGTGACAGGGTGAGAGTGTATGACAGGGTGAGTGTGTGTGACAGGGTGAGTGTCTGACAGGGTAAGAGTGTGTGATAGGGTGACAGTGTGTGTCAGGGTGTGTGTGTGTGTGACAGGGAGAGTGTGTGTGACAGGGTGAGAGTGTGTGACAGGGTGAGTGTGTGTGACAGGGAGAGTGTCTGACAGGGTGAGTGTGTGACAGGGTGAGAGTTTGACTGGTGAGTGTGTGTGACAGGGTGAGAGTGTGTGTGTGAGACAGGGTGACTGTGTGTATGTGACAGGGTGACTGTGAGTGTGTGACAGGGTGAGAGTGTGTGACAGGGTGAGTGTGTGACAGGGTGAGAGTGTGTGATAGGGTGACAGTGTGTGTCAGGGTGTGTGTGTGTGTGTGACGGGGAGAGTGTGTGTGACAGGGTGAGAGTGTGTGACAGGGTGAGTGTGTGTGACAGGGAGAGTGTCTGACAGGGTGAGTGTGTGACAGGGTGAGAGTGTGACAGGGAGAGTGTGTGACAGGGTGAGTGTGTGACAGGGTGAGAGTGTCACAGGGAGAGTGTGTGACAGGCTGAGTGTGTGACAGGGTGAGAGTGTGTGACAGCATGAGAGTGTGTGACAGGGCGAGTGTGTGTGACAGGGTGACTGTGTGTGTGTGACAGGGTGAGTGTGTGACAGGGTGAGTGTGTGACAGGGTGAGTGTGTGTGACGGTGAGTGTGTGACCGGGTGAGAGTGTGTGACAGGGTGAGTGTGTGACAGGGTGAGAGTGTGACAGGAAGAGTGTATGACAGGGTGAAATTGTGACAGGGAGAGTGTGTGTAACAGGGTGAGAGTGTGTGATAGGGTGAGAGTGTGACAGGGTGAGAGTGAGAGACAGGGAGAGTGTGTGTGACAGGGTGAGAGTGTGTGACAGGGTGAGAGTGTCACAGGGAGAGTGTGTGACAGGGTGAGTGTGTGACAGGGTGAGAGTGTGTGACAGGGTGAGTGTGTGTGACAGGGTGAGTGTGTGACAGCGTGAGAGTGTGTGACAGGGCGAGTGTGTGTGACAGGGTGACTGTGTGTGTGTGACAGGGTGACAGGGTGAGTGTGTGACAGGGTGAGTGTGTGTGACGGTGAGTGTGTGACCGGGTGAGAGTGTGTGACAGGGTGAGTGTGTGACAGGGTGAGAGTGTGACAGGAAGAGTGTGTGACAGGGTGAGAGTGTGACAGGAAGAGTGTGTGACAGGGTGAAAGTGTGACAGGGAGAGTGTGTGTAACAGGGTGAGTGTGTGACAGGGAGAGTGTGTGTGACAGGGTGAGTGTGTGACAGGGTGAGAGTGTGACAGGGAGAGTGTGTGTGACAGGAAGAGTGTGTGACAGGGTGAAAGTGTGACAGGGAGAGTGTGTGTAACAGGGTGAGTGTGTGACAGGGAGAGTGTGTGTGACAGGGTGAGTGTGTGACAGGGTGAGAGTGTGACAGGGAGAGTGTGTGTGACAGGGTGAGTGTGTGACAGGGTGAGAGTGTGACAGGAAGAGTGTGTGACAGGGTGAGAGTGTGTGACAGGGTGAGAGTGTGACAGGAAGAGTGAGTGACAGGGAGAGTGTGTGACAGGGTGAGAGTGTATGACAGGGTGAGTGTGTGACAGGGAGAGTGTGTGTGACAGGGTGAGAGTGTGACAGGAAGAGTGTGTGACAGGGTGAGAGTGTGTGACGGGGTAAGAGTGTGACAGGAAGAGTGTGTGACAGGGTGAGAGTGTGACAGGAAGAGTGTGTGACAGGGTGAGAGTGTGACAGGAAGAGTGTGTGACAGGGTGAGAGTGTGTGACGGGGTAAGAGTGTGACAGGAAGAGTGTGTGACAGGGTGAGAGTGTGACAGGAAGAGTGTGTGACAGGGTGAGAGTGTGACAGGAAGAGTGTGTGACAGGGTGAGAGTGTGACAGGAAGAGTGTGTGACAGGGAGAGTGTGTGACAGGGTGAGAGTGTATGACAGGGTGAGTGTGTGTGACAGGGTGAGTGTCTGACAGGGTAAGAGTGTGTGATAGGGTGACAGTGTGTGTCAGGGTGTGTGTGTGTGTGACAGGGAGAGTGTGTGTGACAGGGTGAGAGTGTGTGACAGGGTGAGTGTGTGTGACAGGGAGAGTGTCTGACAGGGTGAGTGTGTGACAGGGTGAGAGTTTGACTGGTGAGTGTGTGTGACAGGGTGAGAGTGTGTGTGTGAGACAGGGTGACTGTGTGTATGTGACAGGGTGAGAGTGTGTGATAGGGTGACAGTGTGTGTCAGGGTGTGTGTGTGTGTGTGACAGGGAGAGTGTGTGTGACAGGGTGAGAGTGTGTGACAGGGTGAGAGTGTGTGACAGGGTGAGTGTGTGTGACAGGGAGAGTGTCTGACAGGGTGAGTGTGTGACAGGGTGAGAGTGTGACAGGGAGAGTGTGTGACAGGGTGAGTGTGTGACAGGGTGAGAGTGTCACAGGGAGAGTGTGTGACAGGCTGAGTGTGTGACAGGGTGAGAGTGTGTGACAGGGTGAGTGTGTGACAGCATGAGAGTGTGTGACAGGGCGAGTGTGTGTGACAGGGTGACTGTGTGTGTGTGACAGGGTGAGTGTGTGACAGGGTGAGTGTGTGTGACGGTGAGTGTGTGACCGGGTGAGAGTGTGTGACAGGGTGAGTGTGTGACAGGGTGAGAGTGTGACAGGAAGAGTGTGTGACAGGGTGAGAGTGTGACAGGAAGAGTGTGTGACAGGGTGAAAGTGTGACAGGGAGAGTGTGTGTAACAGGGTGAGAGTGTGTGATAGGGTGAGAGTGTGACAGGGTGAGAGTGAGAGACAGGGAGAGTGTGTGTGACAGGGTGAGAGTGTGTGACAGGGTGAGAGTGTCACAGGGAGAGTGTGTGACAGGGTGAGTGTGTGACAGGGTGAAAGTGTGTGACAGGGTGAGTGTGTGTGACAGGGTGAGTGTGTGACAGCGTGAGAGTGTGTGACAGGGCGAGTGTGTGTGACAGGGTGACTGTGTGTGTGTGACAGGGTGACAGGGTGAGTGTGTGACAGGGTGAGTGTGTGTGACAGTGAGTGTGTGACCGGGTGAGAGTGTGTGACAGGGTGAGTGTGTGACAGGGTGAGAGTGTGACAGGAAGAGTGTGTGACAGGGTGAGAGTGTGACAGGAAGAGTGTGTGACAGGGTGAGAGTGTGACAGGAAGAGTGTGTGACAGGGAGAGTGTGTGACAGGGTGAGAGTGTATGACAGGGTGAGTGTGTGTGACAGGGTGAGTGTCTGACAGGGTAAGAGTGTGTGATAGGGTGACAGTGTGTGTCAGGGTGTGTGTGTGTGTGACAGGGAGAGTGTGTGTGACAGGGTGAGAGTGTGTGACAGGGTGAGTGTGTGTGACAGGGAGAGTGTCTGACAGGGTGAGTGTGTGACAGGGTGAGAGTTTGACTGGTGAGTGTGTGTGACAGGGTGAGAGTGTGTGTGTGAGACAGGGTGACTGTGTGTATGTGACAGGGTGAGAGTGTGTGATAGGGTGACAGTGTGTGTCAGGGTGTGTGTGTGTGTGTGACAGGGAGAGTGTGTGTGACAGGGTGAGAGTGTGTGACAGGGTGAGAGTGTGTGACAGGGTGAGTGTGTGTGACAGGGAGAGTGTCTGACAGGGTGAGTGTGTGACAGGGTGAGAGTGTGACAGGGAGAGTGTGTGACAGGGTGAGTGTGTGACAGGGTGAGAGTGTCACAGGGAGAGTGTGTGACAGGCTGAGTGTGTGACAGGGTGAGAGTGTGTGACAGGGTGAGTGTGTGACAGCATGAGAGTGTGTGACAGGGCGAGTGTGTGTGACAGGGTGACTGTGTGTGTGTGACAGGGTGAGTGTGTGACAGGGTGAGTGTGTGTGACGGTGAGTGTGTGACCGGGTGAGAGTGTGTGACAGGGTGAGTGTGTGACAGGGTGAGAGTGTGACAGGAAGAGTGTGTGACAGGGTGAGAGTGTGACAGGAAGAGTGTGTGACAGGGTGAAAGTGTGACAGGGAGAGTGTGTGTAACAGGGTGAGAGTGTGTGATAGGGTGAGAGTGTGACAGGGTGAGAGTGAGAGACAGGGAGAGTGTGTGTGACAGGGTGAGAGTGTGTGACAGGGTGAGAGTGTCACAGGGAGAGTGTGTGACAGGGTGAGTGTGTGACAGGGTGAAAGTGTGTGACAGGGTGAGTGTGTGTGACAGGGTGAGTGTGTGACAGCGTGAGAGTGTGTGACAGGGCGAGTGTGTGTGACAGGGTGACTGTGTGTGTGTGACAGGGTGACAGGGTGAGTGTGTGACAGGGTGAGTGTGTGTGACAGTGAGTGTGTGACCGGGTGAGAGTGTGTGACAGGGTGAGTGTGTGACAGGGTGAGAGTGTGACAGGAAGAGTGTGTGACAGGGTGAGAGTGTGACAGGAAGAGTGTGTGACAGGGTGAAAGTGTGACAGGGAGAGTGTGTGTAACAGGGTGAGTGTGTGACAGGGAGAGTGTGTGTGACAGGGTGAGTGTGTGACAGGGTGAGAGTGTGACAGGGAGAGTGTGTGTGACAGGGTGAGTGTGTGACAGGGTGAGAGTGTGACAGGAAGAGTGTGTGACAGGGTGAGAGTGTGTGACAGGGTGAGAGTGTGACAGGAAGAGTGAGTGACAGGGAGAGTGTGTGACAGGGTGAGAGTGTGTGACAGGGTGAGAGTATGACTGGTGAGTGTATGTATGTCAGGGTGAGTGTGTGTGACAGGGTGAGAGTATGACTGGTGAGTGTATGTATGTCAGGGTGAGTGTGTGTGAGACAGTGTGACAGGGTGAGAGTGTGACTGTTGAGTGTGTGTGACAGGGTGAGTGTGTGTGTGAGACAGGGTGACTGAGTATGTGACAGGGTGAGAGTGTATGACGGTGAGTGTGTGACAGGCTGAGAGTTTGACTGGTGAGTGTGTGTGTGACAGGGTGAGTGTGTGTGACAGGTTGAGAGTGTGTGTGTGAGACAGGGTGACTGTGTGTGTGTGACAGGGTGACTGTGAGTGTGTGACAGGGTGAGAGTGTGTGACAGGGAGAGTGTGTGACAGGGTGAGAGTGTATGACAGGGTGAGTGTGTGTGACAGGGTGAGTGTGTGACAGGGTGAGATTGTGTGATAGGGTGACAGTGTGTGTCAGGGTGTGTGTGTGTGACAGGGAGAGTGTGTGTGACAGGGTGAGAGTGTGTGACAGGGTGAGTGTGTGTGACAGGGAGAGTGTCTGACAGGGTGAGTGTGTGACAGGGTGAGAGTTTGACTGGTGAGTGTGTGTGACAGGGTGAGAGTTTGTGTGTGAGAGACAGGGTGACTGTGTGTATGTGACAGGGTGACTGTGAGTGTGTGTGACAGGGTGAGAGTGTGTGACAGGGTGAGTGTGTGACAGGGTGAGAGTGTGTGATAGGGTGACAGTGTGTGTCAGGGTGTGTGTGTGACAGGGAGAGTGTGTGTGACAGGGTGAGAGTGTGTGACAGGGTGAGTGTGTGTGACAGGGAGAGTGTCTGACAGGGTGAGTGTGTGACAGGGTGAGAGTGTGACAGGGAGAGTGTGTGACAGGGTGAGTGTGTGACAGGGTGAGAGTGTGTGACAGGGTGAGTGTGTGTGACAGGGTGAGAGTGTCACAGGCAGAGTGTGTGACAGGGTGAGTGTGTGACAGGGTGAGAGTGTGTGACAGGGTGAGTTTGTGTGACAGGGTGAGTGTGTGACAGCGTGAGAGTGTGTGACAGGGCGAGTGTGTGTGACAGGGTGACTGTGTGTGTGTGACAGGGTGACTGTGAGTGTGTGTGACAGGGTGAGAGTGTGTGACAGGGTGAGAGTGTGTGACAGGGTGAGTGTGTGACAGGGTGAGAGTGTGTGATAGGGTGACAGTGTGTGTCAGGGTGTGTGTGTGACAGGGAGAGTGTGTGTGACAGGGTGAGAGTGTGTGACAGGGTGAGTGTGTGTGACAGGGAGAGTGTCTGACAGGGTGAGTGTGTGACAGGGTGAGAGTGTGACAGGGAGAGTGTGTGACAGGGTGAGTGTGTGACAGGGTGAGAGTGTGTGACAGGGTGAGTGTGTGTGACAGGGTGAGAGTGTCACAGGCAGAGTGTGTGACAGGGTGAGTGTGTGACAGGGTGAGAGTGTGTGACAGGGTGAGTTTGTGTGACAGGGTGAGTGTGTGACAGCGTGAGAGTGTGTGACAGGGCGAGTGTGTGTGACAGGGTGACTGTGTGTGTGTGACAGGGTGACAGGGTGAGTGTGTGACAGGGTGAGTGTGTGTGACCGGGTGAGAGTGTGTGACTGGCTGAGTGTGTGTGACAGGGTGAGAGTGTGACAGGGTGAGAGTGTAACAGGGTGAGTGTGTGACAGGGTGAGAGTGTGACAGGAAGAGTGTATGACAGGAAGAGTGTGTGACAGGAAGAATGTGTGACAGGGAGAGTGTGTGTGACAGGGTGAGAGTGTGTGACAGGGTTAGAGTGTGACTGGTGAGTGTATGTATGTCAGGGTGAGTGTGTGTGAGACAGTGTGAGAGTGTGACTGTTGAGTGTGTGTGTGTGACAGGGTGAGTGTGTGTGTGAGACAGGGTGACTGTGTGTGTGACAGGGTCAGAGTGTGTGACAGGGTGAGAGTGTATGACAGGGTGAGTGTGTGTGACGGTGAGTGTGTGACAGGGTGAGAGTGTGACAGGAAGAGTGTGTGACAGGGTGAGAGTGTGACAGGAAGAGTGTGACAGGGTGAGAGTGTGACAGGAACAGTGTGTGACAGGGTGAGTGTGTGACAGGGTGAGAGTGTATGACAGGGTGAGTGTGTGACCGGGTGAGAGTGTGTGACTGGGTGAGTGTGTGTGACAGGGTGAGAGTGTGACAGGGTGAGAGTGTGACAGGAAGAGTGTGTGACAGGGTGAAAGTGTGACAGGAAGAGTGTGTGACAGGGTGAGAGTGTGTGACAGGGTGAGAGTGAGAGACAGGGAGAGTATGACAGGGTGAGAGTGTGTGACAGGGAGAGTGTGTGTGACAGGGTGAGTGTGTGACAGGGTGAGAGTGTGACAGGAAGAGTGTGTGACAGGGTGAGAGTGTGTGACTGGGTGAGAGTGTGTGACAGGGAGAGTGTGTGTGACAGGGTGAGTGTGTGACAGGGTGAGAGTGTGACAGGAAGAGTGTGTGACAGGGTGAGAGTGTGTGACAGGGTGAGAGTGTGACAGGAAGAGTGAGTGACAGGGAGAGTGTGTGACAGGGAGAGTGTGTGACAGGGTGAGAGTGTGTGACAGGGTGAGAGTATGACTGGTGAGTGTATGTATGTCAGGGTGAGTGTGTGTGAGACAGTGTGACAGGGTGAGAGTGTGACTGTTGAGTGTGTGTGTGACAGGGATAGTGTGTGTGTGTGAGACAGGGTGACTGAGTGTGTGACAGGGTGAGAGTGTATGACGGTGAGTGTGTGACAGGGTGAGAGTTTGACTGGTGAGTGTGTGTGTGACAGGGTGAGTGTGTGTGACAGGGTGAGAGTGTGTGTGTGAGACAGGGTGAGTGTGTGTGTGTGACAGGGTGACTGTGAGTGTGTGACAGGGTGAGAGTGTATGACAGGGTGAGTGTGTGTGACAGGGTGAGTGTGTGACAGGGTGAGAGTGTGCGATAGGGTGACAGTGTGTGTCAGGGTGTGTGTGTGTGTGACAGGGAGAGTGTGTGTGACAGGGTGTGAGTGTGTGACAGGGTGAGTGTGTGTGACAGGGAGAGTGTCTGACAGGGTGAGTGTGTGACAGGGTGAGAGTTTGACTGGTGAGTGTGTGTGTGACAGGGTGAGTGTGTGTGACAGGGTGAGAGTGTGTGTGTGAGACAGGGTGACTGTGTGTGTGTGTGACAGGGTGAGAGTGTGTGACAGGGTGAGAGTGTGTGTGTGAGACAGGGAGAGTGTGAGTGTAACAGTCCCTGTTAGCCTGGTAAACATGTATGTGTGTGTGTGTGTGTGGCAGTTGCCTGTGGTTTCCTCTTGATCGCATGTTTTTGTGTGACTCTTTTTCACTGTGTTACGTTTGGGTTCCACAGTGACTGAGGATCTGCAGAGACCTGAACAAGAACCTGAGGAGCAACTGCTGAGACCACCACAGACGTCCACGGTCAGCAGGACCACACACATGCACACACACACGCACATACACACACACACACACACACACACATGCACGCACGCACACGCACACAACCTGTCGCCTCTGAACTCTGGTTCTTTGTCCACCATCTCTGCTGATCTGATCCTCTATGATCTCAGGTCCTGGTTCAGATCAGTGGACTGATGAGGTCCAGCTGAGTGTGTGTGTGTGTGCGTGTGTGTGCGTGTGTGTGTGTGTGTGTGTGTGATGTTTTTGACGACTCTGGTGTCTGAGGTTTTTGTACGAGGATGTAACACTGTGACTATTTCATTTTTGGAAACGGCATCACACTCACGGTCACTCCTGCAGGTCAGTATACACAGACACACACACACACAGTTTCTAAAAAATATATTTCCTTTAAAAAAAATATTTTTTCAAAAGTCGTAAATGTTTAAAAAAGTAAAAACAGTAAAACTGCAAATAAATGAATGATGAATTTCATGAGAAAAAGAATGACTTCAAATAAAAGTTTATGACACGAAAAACTGAAACTGTTTAAAACATCCGAGCCTGGAAATCCTGGAAATCCTGGAGTCTTCTCTTTTTTTTTAACAAAGAATCTTTTAAAAATGTGTTGAAAATGATTTAAAAAAAATCTTTTGAATTTAAATAAAATGTTTTTATGTAAAGGTCCAAACTTATTCTTAATGTTTTCATTCTCTATAAATATAAATATATACGTAGAAAATGTATTTATATGCAAATGTTTCGGTTGGTTTTTACGGAGAAAATGTTTGAGTTGAAGCCGTGAGCGAATAAAATAATTAAAGATGGACTTTGTTTATAAATAAACAAATATAAAATATTTTTTTTAAAAGTAAAGTAAACAGTCAAAATGTGTTTTATTTTACTGATATAAATTCACAGGAAATAAAAGTATTTTGTTGCTTCTTTAAATGATTGCGTATTTACGAGATTTATAATCAGATTATCAGGTATAATCATACTCATATAAGCCATTGTTTTGTATTTTGTTCTTTTTTAACGATGTGGTTTTTTAATTATTATTATTATTTGTCACCCGTGATGCCTTCACTGACTCACCGTTAATATTGATTTGAAGTCAAAGTCAAATTTCCTTGTGTCAGATACGTCTCCTTTGGACCCGAGTTTGTTCATCCTCAGTCCGCTGCACCACACCAACATCACCACAGCGGGGGACAGTCAGCACCTGGACGTGTGTCTCGCTGCTGCGTTTCGTCCACGGGAAGGTGGCATGTTTCTGGATGTGTCCGATCGTCCACTCCCTCTGGACACTAGAGGCGCTGTCCTGCACCCGCGAGACAACAGCTTCTTCTTCACTGGATTCAGCAACGAAAACATTTCCAGTTGTGGCCTGCACAACACGTCCATCAGACGCCTGAGCGGTGAGAAATCCTACTGTCATTAAATGCACTGTCATTAAACAGACTGTTTAAAATGCGTTTCATAGTGTTTTAAAAAAAAAATGTTTGCACTTTTTTTCTTCTCATCAAACAGCTGATGATGACGAATATCCTGGTGAGTTTTTTATCAACCTGTTCCAGACTGTTAAAAATGTATTTCAAATAGCACATTTCCACCGGCTCGCCTCGGCACGGCACGATTAGGTTGCATCTCCACTACAAAAAAGTACCTACTTAACGTGGGCGGAGTCATCACTGCACGGCTGAGTGAAACTGTGGTGACTTTGTTTTATACACGACATCCACACGAGTGAGTTTTTTTTCTTATCTACAGTTCGGCACTGTTCGGCTTGATTTCTGTCCACACGTCTCCGGAGTACAGCCTCCTACTCCACAGACTACAGCGGCAGCGGTCTGTGATGCCGCTCGCGATCAGCGGCGCTGTCCCTAAATACACCACTCCACTTTAAAAGACTCCTGTTAAATATAGAGGTTTCCCTGGTAGTTGTTGGAGATTAACCCACGTTGTTAGCATTGTTAAGTAGTTTTAAGTGATCTACAGTTCGGCACTGTTGGGCTTGATTCGTGTGTGGGACGTCTCTTCGTGTGACGGGACTCTGGCCAGTCAGCGGCCGGCAGTCTGACCAATCATCGCATAGTACCTGCTTTTAAGCATGCTTGGAACCTCACCGGAGTACTAAAAATAGTACCTGGTACCAGGTTACTATGCGAGTGGAAATGCTACTTAAACCGTGGCGTGGCGTGGCGAGTAGAGCCGGCGGAAATGCGCCAAAAGTGTTTAAGAAAGTTCCAGACTGTTTAAAATGCATTCTAAAGTGTTTAAGAAAATTCCAGACTGTTTAAAATGCATTATAAAGTGTTTAAGAAAGTTCCAGACTGTTCAAAATGTGTTTCAAAGTGTTTAAGAAGGTTCCAGACTGTTGTGGTTACAGTTGTCTTCTCTCTGTCTTGAACAGACGACGTCAAAGTGAACTCGTTCTTGCTGCTGATGAACGCAGCTCGACTGTTGTTGATCAAGACTGTGGCCTTTAACACCCTGCTCACCATCAGAGCCCTGATCCCTTGACACCAACATCCAGTCACCCTCATTCATTCATTCATTCATTCATTTCTTTAAACCAATAAACATGATCATTTCATCAAACTTGTTAATGTTGTCACAACATATAATATAACATATATATCAAATAGTATTGCGTGTGTGTGTGTTAAAGAGTTTATTCAGGATTAAGACCTGGTTATAGGGGAACAAAATGTCTATGAGGTTTGTTCACTCACAAACACAAACACTCAGATAACCTCACAGATTACAGTTTAGCTAACCTCACAGATTACAGTTTAACTATCCTCACAGATTTTAGTTTAACTAACCTCACAGATTATAGTTTAGCTAACCTCACAGATTATAGTTTAGCTAACCTCACAGATTACAGTTTAGCTAACCTCACAGATTACAGTTTAACTATCCTCACAGATTTTAGTTTAACTAACCTCACAGATTATAGTTTAGCTAACCTCACAGATTATAGTTTAGCTAACCTCACAGATTACAGTTTAACTATCCTCACAGATTAGTTTAGCCAGAAAGCCTCCACATCTTCTGCCACCGACTAAAAACACATCTCTTTTGACTCTACCTCGACTAAAACAACGACAAAAAAAAGAAGCACTTACTTGTACATCACACTTATGACTAGCACTTTATAGTTTGGTTTATTGGAAGCACTTACTTCTCGCTCTTTTTTGTACCCAAATGTTTAAATGCACTTATTGTTAGTCGCTTTGGATAAAAGTGTCTGCCAAATGACATGTAATGACATGTAATGTAATGCAATCCCACAGATTATAGTTTAGCTAATCCCACAGATTATAGGCGCGCCTTCATGTTGCTCACAGGTGTACTGCAAATGTTTGTTACATTATAATCGTCACTTATTGTTTCATTCATTCGTTTTTTTCTCTCTTTTTTTAATGTAAACAATTTTCTGATGACATCATTGTCATCGGTCGTCATGGCAACGCCGCCGATTCACCTGTGTGACCTTGTTCTCCTGGTGAGTGAAGTCACATGACATGAAGAGAATAAGGTGATTGTTCATGTTTACATCACCATGTCTTTTTTACTCAACACGCCCTCCACAGAAGCCCCGCCCACCTGTGTCAGTACTAAAAATAGTGCATCACTTTCTGTCTGACACAGATGCTATAAACGTCCTGGTGGAGATGTTTTCATGTGAGACGATGAGATGCTGTGGACGAGTCCACATGTGATATCACACATGACATCACATGTGACGTAACACACCCTGTGTCCCAACAAACAACAGCACCACCTACTGGAGAACGGCAGGAACCACGCCAGTCCTCAGGTACAGTCATAGTTCTGGACTCAGGTCTATGATCCTGATTTACCAGAACCAGAACCAGAACCTGTCACTCTATGTTTATTGTATATTCATGGTCCTGGTATCCAATGTTATTTTATATCTCATGTTGTTTTTTGTTTGTTTTTAAGGCATCACAAACAGCAGAGGATCATGGGAAACTGAAGACAAATGACTGAGTTAAAAGAGATCACGTGAGTTCAAACAAGATTATATGAAACTCTAATAATCCAGAGTAAAGATGACCAATAATCCAACAAAACTAAGAAAATATTCAGAAACTTAAGTAAGAATAAAAGAACTCTCAGATTCATGAGTTTTAAATTGAAAAGTTATGAAACAAAGATTTGACATCATTCTAATTTTTCATGATCAAAAAACATTTTTGTCAACTAAAAATCCACAGATTCAAACAAATAAACAACAAATACATTAATAAACATATGTTTGCTGTGTGTGTGTGTGTGTGTGTGTGTGTGTGTGTGAGTGTGAGTGTGAGAGAGAGAGGTTTTTGTATGAGTGTGTGAGTGTGTGTGTGTCTGGATCTGGAAACAAACTGATTTTCAATGAAGGAACGAAACTCGTCGTGTCCTCAGGTCTGTGGAGCAGTTATTTAATTGTTCGTTCGTTTGTTCGTTCGTTCGTTCATTCATTCATTTGTCTCTAAATTAATCTAAAGTCGAGTCAAAGCCAAAGATGCAGAGTTTGACCTATGGAGATGTTTGTTGTTTGTTTGTTTGTTGAAACGTGTTTATGTGTGTGTGTTTGGACAGGGAGTGTAATCCTGGATTATGTGAATAATCTCAGATTTTATGTATGAAGATGAATTATGTTAATAATGTTGGATTATGTCAATCATCTTGGATTAAGTGAGTGCGGCCAGATTATGTGGCAATATTGTATTATGTGACTGAGGCTGGATTTTTTTGAGTAATCTTGGATTGTGTGACTGATGCTAGATTATGTGAATAATGTTAGATTATGTGAATCATCCTGGATTATGTGAATCATCCTGGATTATATGACTCAGGCTGGATTATTTGAGTAAT
This sequence comes from Solea solea, assembly GCF_958295425.1. Classification (NCBI taxonomy): domain Eukaryota; kingdom Metazoa; phylum Chordata; class Actinopteri; order Pleuronectiformes; family Soleidae; genus Solea; species Solea solea. Next base: position 25,063,204 of record NC_081134.1, read on the forward strand.
CTTGGATTATGTGTATAATCCAGTGTGTGTTTGTTTTATGCTCTGTCTCTTTTCACTGTGTGACATTTTCATCTGCAAATTACAAACTTGTTTTTGGAAATGGAATCAAACTCTTTGTCAACGTCAGTAAGTGATTTTATATACTATGTTTTACTTAAATTACATATAACATTTCATTCTAGATTAAAATTGGTGTTTAATCTGACTATAATTTTGAATTGAAGTGTAAAGATTTGAAGCTAAAGAGAAAAGTGTGAGTTTTTACAGTGAGGTTTGGTTGAGTTTGGTTGAGTGTGTAGGCTTTGTGTTGGGGACAGTTGTGTTGTGTGGACACTGGGGGTCATACACTGGTCTTTGGATGTGGGACCAGAATCACCATTGAAACCAGAATTCATTCATTCATCAAAACAAACGCTCTGCTGTCGTTGCTGATGAACAACAGCAATGGTTTCAGTGTAAAAATTTGCTTTTTTTGAATGAGGTTTGGTTGAGTGGGTTTGTGTCAGGGATAATCACATTGTGTGAATACGGGGACTCAAATGATCAGGTTTGGACGTGGAACCAGGTTAATAATTGAAGCCAGTGAGTACTGAAGATATTTTATTTTTAAAATCAAATTTAAAGATATAAATCTAAAATGAAAATAATCATTTGTAAAAAAATCCACATCAAACTCATTTTAATGAATGATCAGTTGTTCCTATGACAACCTGATATTCAATATTTTAAAGATATTTTAAACATGGCCGCTCGTCATGAAGTTAAAGAGTTAATGAGTTAACGATGTTAAACTGTCAAATGTTCAAAGTATTTTTTTTAAACAAACAGAAACTGCTTCATAGACTCTGTAAATGTCAGTAAATTCACATTAATCACAATTTGGTGGTTTATTATATATGGAATCACATCATCTGCATATTGTTTGATTCACCACATTATTTTGAGTTTATGTCACAAAGCTTCATGATGTGTGAATACTGGAGGAGGTGCATATAAACTGATCTTTGGACGTGGAACCAGATTAATCATTGAAGCCAGTGAGTACAGATATTGATGATCAATATATTTATATTAAATATTTGTGTTACAGAAAGTCCAACAGTGTTGATGCAAATGATAAAAACACAAAGAAGGTATCTTTACTTCACCTTTAATATTTAAATGACACAGTTTTGTGTATAATTTCCGAAAAATCTTCTCAGACTTGTCAATCTTACATAAAGAGAAAAAGAATGAAGTCGTGTGATTTAGTCTGAAAATGAGGCTTAAATCGTGGGGGAATTGTCATTTTGTGTAAATGAACAAACCGATATATTTCTTAAATTTTATTTAAAGTTTGCATTTTAAATGATGTAAAAGAAAATCATAGTTTTTGCTGAATGAGGTTTGGTTCAAAGTTTGTGTCATGAAGCTTCATGATGTGTGAATAATCAAGATTCTTTTAAACTGATCTTTGGACGTGGAACCAGATTAATCATTGAAAACAGTGAGTACTGAAGATATATTTTTTTAAAGATTTAAAACTATAATAGAAATAGACTTTTCAAATCTTCGTTAATGTCAGTAAATTAATCACAGTTTGGTGGTTTATTATATATGGAATCACATCATCTGCATATTGTTTGATTCACCACATTATTTTGAGTTTATGTCATGAAGCTTCATAATGTATGAATACTGGAGGAGGTGCAGTTTAACTGATGTTTGGACGTGGAACCAAATTAAACATTGAAACCAGTGAGTACTGAAGATATTTTTTATTAAAGACACTGAAGATATTTTATCAAATAAATGACACGTGTCATTAAACAACACATGACAGAGGTGAAAAACAAAAATGTTCATAATCACAATAATCATACACATCATAAATCGCAGAACTTAAATTACAGTAAATATTAACAATCACATACTGTATCTTTATATTTTCTTTAAGTGAGGTTAGATTTTTGGTTTTATAAAAACACAGATTTTATTAACTGGAGTTTGTTTGAGGATTAGTTTATGTCATGAAGCTTCATGATGTGTGAATACTGGAAATCAGTATAAACTCCTGTTTGGAAGTGGAATCAGATTAACTATTGAACAGAGTGAGTAAAACAGAATCATCATTTCATTCATTTCAAGCGTCTGTAAAAGAAAAAAACACTAAGTTAACAGTTAATATGTATCAGAATATCCACTTATATTATTATTATTATAAAATCTCTTTGTCTGAATAAACATTTACAAATAATTTAACATTTAAAAAAAAGAGTAAATATATAATGTAAACTGACATTTCTATGATTTTATTTAAAGTTTGCATTTTAAAAGAAAATCATAGTTTTCTGAATGAGGTTTGGTTCAGAGTTTGTGTCATGAAGCTTCATGATGTGTGAATGGTCAAGGTTCAACTAAAGTGATCTTTGGACATGGAACCAGATTAATCATTGAAGCCAGTGAGTACAGAAGATATCTTATTAAAGACACTGAAGATATATATATATATTTTTTAAATCAAATTTAAAGATTTAAATCTAAAATGAAAATAATCATTTCAAAAAAATCCTCATCAAACTCACTTGAATGAATGATCAGTTGTTGCTATGACAACCTGATATTCAATTTTGTATTTAATTTAAACACGACCGATCGTCATGGAGTTAATGATGTTAAACTGTCAAATGTTCAAAGTATATTTTTAAAAACAAACAGAAACTGCTGCATAGACTCTGTAAATGTCAGTAAATTCACAATATTCACAATTTGGTGGTTTATTATGGAATCACATCATCTGCATAGTGCCTGATTCACCACATTATTTTGAGTTTATGTCATGAAGCTTCATAATGTGTGAATACTGGAGGAAGTGCAGATAAACTGATGTTTGGACGTGGAACCAGATTAATCATTGAAACCAGTGAGTACTGAAGATATTTTATTAAAGACACTGAAGATATTTTATTTAAGACAATGAAGGTATTCTATCAAATAAGTGACACATGATAGCGGTGGAAAACAAAAATGTTCATAATCACAATAATCAAACACATCATAAATCACAGAACTTAAAATACACTAAGTATTAACAATCACATACTGTATCTTTATATTTCCTTTAAGTGATGTTAGATTTTTGTTTTTATAAAAACACAGATTTTATTAACTGGAGTTTGTTTGAGGATTAGTTTATGTCATGAAGCTTCATGATGTGTGAATACTGGAAGTCAGTATAAACTCCTGTTTGGAAGTGGAATCAGATTAACTATTGAACACAGTGAGTAAAACAGAATCATCATTTCATTAATTTCAAGCGTCTGTAAAAGAAAAAAAAAACACTAAGTTAACAGTTAATATGTATCAGAATATCCTCTTATATTATTATTATAAATGTGTGAATACTGGATTTAATCTGATGTTTGGACGTGGAACCAGATTAATCATTGAAGCCAGTGAGTACAGATATAGATGATCAATATATTTATATAAAATATTTGTTTTACAGAAAGTCCAACAGTGTTCATGTAAATGATAAAAACACAAAGAAGGTATCTTTACTTCACCTTTAATATTTAAATGACACAGTTTTGTGTATAATTTCCTAAAATCTTCTCAGACTTGTCAATCTTACATAAAGAGAAAAATAATGAAGTTGTGTGATTTAGTCTGAAAACGAGGTTTAAATGGTGTTTTTTTGAATGAGGTTTGGTTGAGGATGAGACTATGAGTTTGTGTTATGATGCGTTTCATTGTGTGACTAATCAGAAGATGATCTTTGGAAGAGGAACCAGGTTAAACGTTGACTCCAGTGAGTATTGATCATAAAAATGTTTTTACTCAAATCAACGTACAATTAAGTCCAATTAGTAAATGAGTTCAACAATGAACATTTTGTGAATGAGGTTTGGTTCAGTTTGTGTGAATCAGAATAAACTAATTAGATTAACTATTGAATATAGTGAGTAAAACAGAATCATCATTTTATTCATGTCAAGCGTCTGTAAAAGAAAAAAAGTATCAGAATTGTCATTTTATGTAAATGAACAAACTGATATATTTCTTTAATTCTATTTAAAGTTTGCATTTTAAATGATGTAAATGAAAATCATAGTTTTTCTGAATGAGGTTTGGTTCAGAGTTTGTGTCATGAAGCTTCATGATGTGTGAAAACTGGAAGTGCAGTTAAAGTGATGTTTGGACGTGGAACCAGATTAATCATTGAAAACAGTGAGTACTAAAGATATTTTATTAAAGACACTGAAGATATTTTGTTTTTAAAATCAAATTTAAATCTAAAATGAAAATAATCATTTGTAAAAAATCCACATCAAACTCACTTGAATGAATGATCAGTTGTTGCTAGGACAACCTGATATTAAATTTTATTTTAAAGACATTTTAAACACAACCGTCATGGAGTCAATGATGTTAAACTGTCAAATGTTTAAAGTATTTTTTTAAAATAACAAACTGCTTCATAGACTCTGTAAATGTCAGTAAATTCACATTAATCACAATTTGGTGCTTATTATATATGGAATCACATCATCTGCATATTGTTTGATTCACCACATTATTTTGAGTTTATGTCACAAAGCTTCATGATGTGTGAATACTGGAGGAGGTGCATATAAACTGATCTTTGGACGTGGAACCAGATTAATCATTGAAGCCAGTGAGTACAGATATTGATGATCAATATATTTATATTAAATATTTGTGTTACAGAAAGTCCAACAGTGTTGATGCAAATGATAAAAACACAAAGAAGGTATCTTTACTTCATCTTTAATATTTAAATGACACAGTTTTGTGTATAATTTCCGAAAAATCTTCTCAGACTTGTCAATCTTACATAAAGAGAAAAAGAATGAAGTCGTGTGATTTAGTCTGAAAACGAGGCTTAAATCGTGGGGGAATTGTCATTTTGTGTAAATGAACAAACCGATATATTTCTTAAATGTTATTTAAAGTTTGCATTTTAAATGATGTAAAAGAAAATCATAGTTTTTGCTGAATGAGGTTTGGTTCAGAGTTTGTGTCATGAAGCTTCATGATGTGTGAATTCTGGATATAAACTGATCTTTGGACGTGGAACCAGATTAATCATTGAAAACAGTGAGTACTGAAAATATTTTATTAAAGACACTGAAGATATTTTATTTTTTAAAATAAAATTTAAAGATTTAAAACTATAATAGAAATAGTCTTTTGAAAAATTCAACATTAAATGTTAAAAGTATTTTCAATAACAAACAGAAACTGCTTCATAGACTCTGTAAATGTCAGTAAATTCATCAAATTAATCACAATTTGGTGGTTTATATGGAATCACATCATCTGCATATTGTTTGATTCACCACATTAATTTGAGTTTATGTCATGAAGCTTCATGATGTGTGAATGCTGGAGGTGTAGCTAAACTGATCTTTGGACGTGGAATCAGATTAACAATTGAACACAGTGAGTAAAACAGAATCATCATTTTATTCATGTCAAGCATCCGTATAAGAGAAAAATACTAAGTTAACAGTTAATATGTATCAGAATTACCATTTATATTATTATTAATAAAACATCTTTGTCTGAATAAACATTTACAAATAATTTAACATTTAAACAAAAGAGTAAATATAAAATATCTGTTTTTTAAATGGGGTTTAGTTCAGTTGGTGTAACATGTTAAACATGAATGAATAAACTGTCACAGTACAATTCAATGTTACTGTTAGTTACTGTCAAATATACAACAACTATTAATATCTAAATTCATTTTGAATGGAAGAAATGTAACTTCTTAAAATTACACAGATTACTTAAATAAAAATAATGATCAAAATCATAACCAATCAGACAAAAGCATCAAATATAAGTGTTTTATACAAGAAAAATGTGAATGTCTATGAGCCAAACTATAAAACATTGGATTTTATATGCAGAACAAACTGATATATTTCTACAATCTTATTTAAAGATGACATTTTAATGATGTAAATCATAGTTTTTCTGAATGAGGTTTGATTCAGAGTTTGTGTCATGAAGCTTCATGATGTGTGAAAATTGGAGGATTGAATAGACTGATCTTTGGACGTGGAATCAGATTAATCATTGAAACCAGTGAGTACTGAAAATATTTTATTTAAGACACTGAAGGTATTTTAGTTTTTTTTAAATCAAATTTAAAGATTTAAATCTATAATGAAGATATGATTTGAAAAAAATTCCACATTAAATGTTCAAAGTATTTCTTTTAAAAACAAACAGAAACTGCTTCATAGACTCTGTAAATGTCAGTAAATTCACATTAATCACAATTTGGTGGTTTATTATAAAAGGAATCACATCATCTGCATATTTTTTGATTCCCCCCATTATTTTGAGTTTATGTCATGAAGCTTCATGATGTGTGACATCTGTGAATCAGAATAAATTGCTGTTTGGAAGTGGAATCAGATTAACAATTGAACACAGTGAGTAAAACAGAATCCTCATTTTATTCATGTCAAGTTCTGTAAAAGAAAAAAACACTAAGTTAAGAGTTAATATGTATCAGAATTGCCACTTATATTATTATTAATAAAACATCTTTGTCTAAATAAACATTTACAAATAATTCAACATTTTAACAAAGGAGTAAATATAATTTATGTATATACATATATATAGACATATATATGTATATACATATATAAATATGAAAATACTAAAATTTGCTTCATGAAATAACACAGATTATTTAAAAAAAGATCAAAATCATAATCAATCAGACAGCAGCATCAAATATAAGTGTTTTTATAATTAAAAATGTAAATGTTTATGAGCTGAAATATAAAACGTTTGATTTTATATGCAGAAAACTTGACATATTTCTATAATTTTATTTAAAGTTTGCATTTTAAATGATGTAAATGAAAATCAAAGTTTTTCTGAATGAGGTTTGGTTCAGAGTTTGTGTCATGAAGCTTCATGATGTGTGAAAACTGGAAGTTCATTTAAACTGATCTTTGGACATGGAACCAGATTAATCATTAAAGCCAGTGAGTACTGAAGATAACTTATTAAAGACACTGAAGATATTTTATTTTTTTTTTATCAAATTTAAAGATTTAAATCTAAAATGAAAATAATCGTTTATAAAAAAATCCACATCAAACTCACTTGAATGAATGATCAGTTGTTGCTATGACAACCTGATATTCAATTTTGTATTTATTTTAAAGACATTTTGAACACGACTGATCGTCATTGAGCAAATGAGTTAATGATGTAAAACTGTCAAATGTTCAAAGCATTTTTTAAAAACAAATAGAAACTTCTTCATAGACTATGTAAATGTCAGTAAATTCACATTAATCACAATTTGGTTGTTTACTAAATATGGAATCACATCATCTGCATATTGTTTGATTCACCACATAATTTTGAATTTATGTCATGAAGCTTCATGATGTGTGACATCTGTGAATCAGCAAAAACTCCTGTTAGGAAGTGGAATCAGATTAACAATTGAACACAGTGAGTAAAACATAATCATCATTTTATTAATGTCAAGCGTCTGTAAAAGAAAAAAACACACATTTAACAGTTAATATGTATCAGAATTGCCATTTATATTATTATTATTAATAAAACATCTTTGTCTGAATAAACATTTACAAATAATTTAACATTTAAACAAAGGAGTAAATATAATATATATATATATATATATATGAAATTAATAAAATTTGCTTAATGAAATTACACAGATTACTTAAAAAATGATTAAAAATCATAACCAATCCGACAGAAGCGTCAAATATAAGTGTTTTTTATAATTAAAAATGTAAATATGTATGAGCTGAAATATAAAATATTTGATTTTATATGCAGAACAAATTGATATATTTCTATAATCTTATTTAAAGTTTGTATTTTAAATGATGTAAATGAAAAGCATAGTTTTTCTGAATGAGCTTTGGTTCAGAGTTTGTGTCATGAAGCTTCATGATGTGTGAAAACCGGAGGATTTAATAGACTCATCTTTGGACGTGGAACCAGATTAATCATTGAAGCCAGTGAGTACTGAAGATATTTTATTAAAGACACTGAAGATATTTTATTTATTAAAATCAAATTTAAAGATTTCAGTCTATAATGAAAATAATCATTTGAAAAAAATCCACATCAAACTCACTTGAATGAATGATCAGTTGTTGCTATGACAACCTAATTTTTTAATTTTTTTTAATTTTAAAGATATTTCAAACATTATTTTGAGTTTATGTCATGAAGCTTCATGATGTGTGAATACTGCATATAAACTGATCTTTGGACGTGGAACCAGATTAATCATTGAAGCCAGTGAGTACAGAAGATACTTTATTAAAAACACTGACAGTATTTTACATAATATTAATATTTTTCAAAAGACACAATCATATTATATGAATTATATATAACTGGTAATGTTTTATAAAATAATAAAACATTACAACATTTTAAAATAATATTTTTTATAATATTTTACAAAAGACACTGATAATCTTTTATAAAACATAATATATTAGTTCAAAAACAAAGATTATATTTTCATATTTATAAAAACATGAAAGAATGAATCATAGATGATTTGTTATTTTTGTAAAAAGTTTGATGATGAGTTTGTGTCATGAAGCTTCATGATGTGTGAATACCCAAAGTGGATACAAACTGATCTTTGGACGTGGAACCAGATTAAACTTTGAAACCAGTGAGTAGAGTTAATGAATATTTTATTGATCATAGTCACTGTTTATAGTTTATATGTAGGAAAAACTCAGATCCAGATCAGATGTGTAAAGACCAATAATAAAAATAATAATTGATATTAATCCTCTATATGATACGTTAAAATGATAAAAAGGAAGATTTAATCAAAATCATCAAAAACATAAATATATTTGTAAACTGGCAATAACTATTGTTATTGTTTAAAACTTTAAAAAGATTAAAATCAACTTTTTCCTTCAAGAAATCTAAAATTAACCAAAATATTGAAGTTTTTTAAAAGCAGTCTGAGTTTGTTTTACATCGTGAGACTAATATATAAAGCGGAACCAGAATAAATATTAAACTCAGTATTTTAACATCCATTTATTTAAAACAGATAATTATAATAAAACCACAATCCTCAGTGCATTAATTTTAGCTCAACATTTTCACTGAATTTTCATCTTATTTAAAAACATACTGATCATATATTTTATTATCATTTTATTATAAATGTGTAACTGTTGTTTGCTGCTCTGCCAGGACTCTTAGATAAAATAAATAAAATAAATGTACCTCAGGAAGCTTGTTAGTGTAAAAAATATCATAAAAAAATAATTACTCTAAATGAAGTTGACCGGATCAAATAAACTTGTGTTTGGAACCAGATTATTCATTGAAATAAGTGAATATTTACCGAGATTATTAATATATCATATACATACAAGCATACAATTCTTTAAAATAAAATAAATCATTCTACAAAACACAGCCGTTAAATCATTGATTGATTTACGTTTAGAACATCAGGAGAGATTTGTGCAACATATTAAACATGAATATGAAGAAGTTTTTGTTGATGGAATTAGGATTATTTTTAGAAGAGGAACCAGATTAAACATTGAAATGAGTATTGATCCAGATTATTAATGTTTCATATGCAGTGTCTTTAAAAGAAAACAAACTACTGCATTTAGGTCTAAAACATAAATCTTAAAAAATGTAAAAAAATTAAAAGTTACATCAATGAAATGGCATGAATCCAAATCAAAGATTTAAGCTATTTGAAAATTGTCAATAAAATTGCTCTTAATAAACAAATCATTAACATATGTACGCAGTTTATGAGATTATGAGCTCAGATCCACTGTGACACTTTAAAATCTAAAACTAAACTCATATTTAAATTAAAAAAGATTCAGTTTAAGTTAAAACATTTATATGAAAATCAGTGATGACACAATTTAAAACATGAGGCTCCAGGACTTTTATTATCAGGTTATTCTATTAAAAATAAAAACGCACACACTGATGAAATATTACATTTTTAATAAAATTGCAAGATGAATGAGTTCAGTTTTTCAATAAAAAGATCAATAATTGTTTTTTATATGAAGTTTGTTGTTCTGGTATTAACTGACCAGTGGAAACCAGATTAAACATTAAAGAGTTACATCATTTATATCAGGAGCAGAAAGTTGTGTTTAGTTGTGGAGTTAATGAGAATGAGTTAATTATGTTAAACTAAGTATTTTTAAAAAACAACAAACTGCTTCATAGACTCTGTAAATGTCAGTAAATTCACATAAATCATAATTTGGTGGTTTATTATATATGGAATCACATCATCTGCATATTGTTTGATTCACCACATTATTTCAAGTTTATGTCATGAAGCTTCATAATGTGTGAATACTGGAGGTGCAGCTAAACTGATGTTTGGACGTGGAACCAGATTAAACATTGAAACCAGTGAGTACTGAAAATATTTTATTAAAGACACTGAAGATATTTTCTCAAATAAATGACATGTGTCAATAAAACATGACAGAGGTGAAAAACAAAAATGTTCATAATCACAATAATCAAACACTTCATAAATCACAGAACTTAAAATACACTAAATATTAACAATCACATACTGTATCTTTATATTTCCTTTAAGTGAGTTTAGATTTTTGTTTTTATAAAAACACAGATTTTATTAACTGGAGTTTGTTTGAGGATTAGTTTATGTCATGAAGCTTCATGATGTGTGAATACTGGAAGTCAGACTAAACTCCTGTTTGGACGTGGAATCAAATTAACTATTGAACACAGTGAGTAAAACATCATCATCATTTTATTCATTTCAAGAGTCTGTAAAAGAAAAAAAGCCATTGCCATTTATATTATTATTATAATACATAAAACATCTTTGTCTGAATAAACATGTGCAAATAATTTGACATTTAAACAAAAGAGTAAATATAAAATGTAAATGTTCATAGAAATGAACAAATTGACTTATTTCTATAATCTTATTTAAAGTTTGCATTTTGAAATGATGTAAATGAAAATCATAGTTTTTTTTCTGAATGAGGTTTGGTTCAGAGTTTGTGTCATGAAGCTTCATGATGTGTGAAAACTCAAGGTTCATTTAAACTGATCTTTGGACGTGGAACCAGATTAATCAGTGAAAACAGTGAGTACTGAAGATATTTTATTTTTAAAATCAAATTTAAAGATTTAAATCTAAAATGAAAATAATCATTTGAAAAAAATCTACATCAAACTCACTTGAATGAATGATCAGTAGTTGCTTTGACAACCTGATATTCAAATTTGTATTTATTTTAAAGACATTTTAAACACGACCAATCGTCATCGAGTTAATGAGTTAATGAATGTCAAATGTTAAATAGAAACTTCTTCATAGACTCTGTAAATGTCAGTAAATTCACATTAATTACAATTTGGTGGTTTATTATATATGGAATGAAGTCATCTGCATACTGTTTGATTCCCCATATTATTTTGAGTTTATGTCATGAAGCTTCATGATGTGTGAATACTGGAGGTGGATATAAACTGATCTTTGGACGTGGAACCAGATTAAACATTGAAACCAGTGAGTACTGAAGATATTTTATTAAAGACACTGGAGATATTTTATTAAATAAATGACACGTGTCAATAAAACAACACATGATAGAGGTGGAAAACAAAAATGTTAATAATCACAATAATCAAACGCATCATAAATCACAAAATAAAATACACTAAATACACTAAATATTAACAATCACATACTGAGTCTTTATATTTCCTTTAAGTGAGGTTGGATTTTTGTTTTTTATAAAAACACAGATGTTATTAACTGATGTGATGTGTGAAAACTGGAAGTTCATTCAAACTGATCTTTGGACGTGGAACCAGATTAATGATTGAAGCCAGTGAGTACTAAAGATATTTTACTAAAGACACTGAACATATATACATTTTTTAAATCAAATGTAACGATTTATAGCTATAATGAAAATAATCATTTGAAAAAATTCCACATTAAATGTTCAAAGTATTTTTTTTAAAAACAAACAGAAACTTCTTCATAGACTCTGTAAATGTCAGTAAATTCACATTAATCACAATTTGGTGGTTTATTATATATGGGATCACATCATCTGCATACTGTTTGATTCCCCACGAGTTTATGTCATGAATCTTCATGATGTGTGAATACTGGAAATGTAAATAGAGTGATCTTTGGACGTGGAACAATATTAATCATTGAAGCCAGTGAGTACTGAAAATATTTTATTAAAGACACTAAAAATATTTTATTTTTTTAAGATCAAATTTAAAGATTAAATCTAAATGAAAACAATCATTTCAAAAAAATTCCACTACAAACTCATTTGAATCAATGATCAGTTGTTTCTATGACATCCTGATATTAATTTATTTTTATTTTTTTAAAAGATATTTTAAACATGACCGATTGTCATGGAGTTAATGTTAAACTAAGTATTTTTTTAAAGAAACAAACAGAAACTGCTTCATATCTCTGTAAATGTCAGTAAATTCACATTAATAACAATTTTGGTGGTAATAAATGGAATCACATCATCTGCATATTGTTTGATTCACCACATTATTTTGAGTTAATGTCATGAAGCTTCATGATGTGTGAATACTGTGAACCAGAATAAACTCCTGTTTGGAAGTGGAATCAGATTAACAATTGAGCACAGTGAGTAAAACAGAATCATCATTTTATTCATATCTGTAAAAGAAAAAAAAACAAGTTAACAGTTAATATGTATCAGAATTGCCATTTATATTATTATTAATAAAACATCTTTATCTGAATAAATATTTACAAATAATTTAACATTTAAACAAAAGAATAAATACAAAATATCTGTTTTTTAATGGGGTTTGGTTCAGTTGGTGTAACATGTAAACATGAATGAATAAACTGTCACAGTACAATTCAATGTTACTGTCAAATACAAAACAACTTTTTACATCTACATATATTTTGAATGGAAGAAAATTAACTTCTTAAAATTACACAGATTACTTAAATAAAAATAATGATCAAAATCATAACCAATCAGACAGAAGCATCAAATATAATTGTTTTACATAAGAAAATGTAAATGTTTATGAACTGAACTATAAAACACTTGATTTTATATGCAGAATAAACTGATGTATTTCTATAATTTTATTTCAAGATTACATTTTAATTATTTAAATGAAGTCCAAGTTGTTCTGAATGAGGTTTGGTTTAGAGTTTGTGTCATGAAGCTTCATGATGTGTGAAAACTCAAAGTACAGCTAAACTGATCTTTGGACGTGGAACCAGATTAAACATTGAAGCCAGTGAGTACTGAAGATATTTTATTAAAGACACTGAAGATATTTTATTTAAGACACTGACGTTTTTTATATTTTTAAAATCAAATTTAAAGATATAAATCTATAATGAAAATAATCATTTGAAAAAATTCCACATCAAATGTTCAAAGTATATTTTTCAATAACAAACAGAAACTGCTTCATAGACTCTGTTAGTGTCAGTAAATTCACATTAATCATTATTTGGTGGTTTATTATATATGGAATCATATATGAAGATATTTTATTAAAGACACTGAAGATATTTTATCAAATAAATGACACATGCCAATAAAACAACACATGACAGAGGTGAAATACAAAAAAATTTCATAATCACAATAATCAAACACATCATGAATTACAGAACTTATAATACAGTAAATATTAACAATCACATACTGTATCTTTATATTTCCTTTAAGTGAGGTTAGATTTTTGTTGTAAATGTAAATAACTTTTTATTAACATTTTATTAACTGGAGTTTGTTTGAGGATTAGTTTATTGTCATGAAGCTCCATGATGTGTGAATACTGGAAGATTTAAACTGATCTTTGGACATGGAACCAGATCAATCATTGAAACCAGTGAGTAAAAAAGATATCTTATTAGACACTGAAAACATGTATATATGTATATATATATATATATATATATATATATATATATATATATATATATATATATATATGTACACACACATATATATATATATGGTTCCACACATATATATATATACACACATATAATTTTAGATAGATTTACAGCTATAATGGAAATAGTCTTTTGGAAATTTCCACATTAAATGTAAAAAGTATTTTTTTAAAAGAAACACAAACTTCTCCATAGACTGTAAATGTCAGTAAATTCACGTTTATCACAATTTGGTGGTTTATTTTAAATGGAATCACATCATCTGCATATTGTTTTATTCACCACATTATTTTGAGTTTATGTCATGAAGCGTCATGATGTGTGAAAACTGGAGTTAAACTGATCTTTGGACGTGGAACCAGATTAAACATTGAAGCCAGTGAGTACTGAAGATACTTTATTAAAAACACTGACAATATTTTACATCATATTAATATTTTTCAAAAGACACAATCATAATATATGTAAGACTGGTCATGTTTTACTAATAAAAATAATATTTTATATAATATTTTACAAGACACTGATAATCTTATACAATATATAATATAATATTAGTTCAAAAACAAAGATTATATTTTCAAATTTATAAAAACATGAATGAATCATAGATGAATTGTTATTTTTGTAAAAAGTTTGATGATGAGTTTGTGTCATGAAGTGAATATTAATGCTGCAGCTGAACTGATCTTTGGACGTCATAAAGTCACTGAAAAAACTCACTTATATGTTTAATTTAAGTAGTTTAGTTCTAAATGTAAAACTGTTGATATTTAAGTTTAAGTTTGAAAAAAGTCACAATATTCTGCGTTGAAACAAATGTGAGACAAAATCAGGATGTAAAGGATTTTATCTGTAAAATTTGAACATTTTCACTCCTTCATTTCTGTGACTGTGTGAATTCATGTTTGTGCCCTTAAGTTTGTGACTGTGTGAATGTGAACACGTTGGTGTTTGGAAGCGGAACCAAAGTCCATGTTGACGCGAGTGAGTTTTAAAATTCTGCTTCTTCACGATCAGATAAGTTTCTGTAGAAGAAGAAAAACTAGAAATATCACAAAAAACAAGGTTGTAAAATAAAAATGATAAGATTAATACTGGAAGTCAATAAAGATGAAACAAAACAATTCTTCAGATAAGATTTTATTTTCTATTTACTGTACAGAATACAACATAATTATTAATAGATATTAATATATAATACATCATGTTAATAATGAATTCACTTCAAATAAAGAACACAAAATATAAAAGATAAACTTGAGTTTATAGACAAATAATGAAAAGATAAGTTCACATTTTTAACAAAAAACATGATTTAAAGCCTCAAATGACAAACTGTCAAATTATTATGTAATTGTTGAGGTTCAGTGTGTGTGTGTGTGTGTAGTTATTGTTCAGAACATATTCACTGTGCGACTCTTTCTGAAAACTATAAACTCATCTTTGGTGCAGGATATAAAGTCACTGTCATCAGCCGTGAGTTTTTCACTTTTATTTCATCTGCTGAAGTTAATATTTGAAGTTAAAGTGAAAAGTTCACCATCTCTACACACTCAGATTATTTTAGTTCATATCAGTAAATGTACAAAACGTTCATGTTTTAAAGTTTAGTAATGTTTCTACAAAAAAATAGGATGAAATTCAAGAACATGTGTGTCAAAGATTCTGGACAAAATGTCTGTAATATTTTAAAATAATGGACAAAAGCCACAGAGTAACAAAGCTTTGTAACTTTAAATGCAGCTTCATTGAGTGAAAATCTTCAAGTAGTTTTTGTTCAGATCAAACAAACAGAGAGCAGTGAGTATCGCCATGACAACATTATTGACATGAGCCGCCGTTAGATTCATAAAACAAATACAGAACTGCATCACACTTTAATTCAAATGTGCTGAATCAAACAATATGCAGATGACATGAATTAATATGTAACCACCAAATTTACTGCACAGTAACAATGACTCAGCATTTGCACTAATTTTAACGTTTAACACTTAAAGTTTAACATCGTTAACTGAGGTCATGTTGTAAATGTCTTTCTAAAGTTAAAAACTGATCATTTATTCAGGTCAGTTTGAAACCTGTAGTTTAGTTGTTGTTGTTGTTGTAAATAATGTTTACAGCTTTGTCTATAAAAAAAACAGGTTTTCAAACACAAAACCAGCATATTAATATGAAAAGACCCATTTTATTTTGAAACTTTGATAAAGAGGCTCAAACTTTTATTCAACATTTCTTCAAATATAACATGATATTGACATTCATTGATTATGTTCATAAAGTATCTGCATATTTTAATTGTTAACTGAGCAAAAATAATCAGTTAGTGTGACTTTTAGAATTAAAGTTATATTTAGATTAGAAAACAAACTAGTGAGTAAATCCGTTATAATGTATTTAAAAGATGGTAAAGTTACATCATTTAACTTTTATTCTAAGGTTATTCTCGTAAAAATAAAAAGGCACAAACACGTGAAATATGAGAGATGAATGTTTTAATGTGAAACAGACAAAGGTTATTGATGAGCTCAGATTCACAGTGTGACGGCAGCAACAGCAGGATATCAATTCATATTTGGTGAAGGAATCAAACTAATGACAGAAAACAGTGAGTGTGAAGAATTTCATTCATGTTAAATTTACCCAAGTCTAGAAATGTTGTCAAATATCAAAGTGAAAATATTTTTTATGAAACTTAAAAATGTTTAAAAAAAAATTGTGTGGAGGATTAAATAAACCAGATTAACCAATTTTGTATCGATCAAGATGTATTGTTCAAGATTATTAATATTTCATACGCAATATTATATATTTATACATACATTTATATATGTGCATATATATGTATATATATGCATATATATATACATATATATATATGTATGTATATATATATATATATATATATATATATATATATATGTGTATATATATACAGTACTTTGCAGAAGTCTTAGGCCACCATTAGATTTGTTGTTTTAGCAATGATATAACGACAATAGAGGATAATTATTTTTGTTGTTTTTTTTAAAAAAAAACACCAACCTCTACAGGTTTCAAGTAATTAGCGTGATCTACCCTTACACTTGAACAATAACAAAGCTCTGTTAATACTGGAGTGGAAGCTTAATTAATGTTACTGGTAAATCCTGTGTTTTGTTTATTTCATTTAAAGAAATTTCTGCCGGAAAAAAACGTCTATTACACCAGGTTTATACAAGACATGCTTGAGCATTACATGTGGCATGAGTTAAACTCCAGCTTTAAGTCACATAATTTTATTCCAAATTTCAATGATCACAGAATTTGACAGACAGAAAAAACAACAGAGCTGGTGGTACCTGAAACTTTTGCACAGTACTGTATATATATCTATGTATATAAAACAAACCACTGCTGTTCTAAAAAAATATAAAAACTAAGTTTGGATCAAATAAAAGTCAAGAATCATCCAAATCAATCATTTAAATTAGTGTAAATAGTTAAAAAACGACTCATAATCATCACATGTGTTTATATATTTATTATAAAAGAGACGACGTTTGTGTTGAGATGTTTCCTGTTGTGTGACGAGTGGAAATAAGATGATCTTTGGAAGAGGAATCAGATTAAACATTGAAAGAAGTGAGTTTTGATCAATGATCATCAATATTTTATACGACAAAAACAAACAAACAAACCAACAAAATATATATAAATATATTTACATTATTTTTCAAACTTATTAATATAAACATATTTTAATTTTAATTTTAATAAAAATTAGACTCTCATGAACGAGTGAACGTCGCATAATTCATCCTGATTATTCTGATGAATTCTTATGAATTAGACGAATCATCTAAACAGAGAACTGCAATCAGGGATAGTGTTTATATTAAATATTAAAATAAACAAGTGTGGTTAGTTCCAGTAAACATCTATTAAATCATTCATGCCTTCATTCATGTGTTCATAAGAGGATTCACTGCAGAATGAGTTTAATAATGAATGGTTTTCATATAAAGAGAGAAAGAAGTTTATGTTGTGAAGTTTGCCGTGGTGTGAATGTTGGATTAGATAAACTGATTTTTGGAAGAGGAACCAGATTAAACATCGAGTCCAGTGAGTTATTATTATATATTATTATTTTATTATATTAAATTATACAAATTTAAAACAGAACATGATCATAAAAACAGCTCAAAATGTCCAATGAATTTACATCTCATTTATATATATATGTATATATATATATACACGTGCATATGTATGTAAAGTTTATAAAATCAGCAATTCAGCTGCAAACATCAACATAAATAAACTGGAATTAGCACAAATTTTTTTATCAAATATAACACAAATATTTACTTCACACAAATTCAAATTTTGTTCTGACAAGTTTTAACAAACGTGTTAACATTCCGTTGTAAACGTGTTTAGCTAACCCATCACTGTGATTCTCAACTTTCATCCATTTCTCTTTTTTCAACAAAGTGTTCGGTGAACAAACCTCAAAAAAATTAAAAAATTAGATGTAGAAACCAGTGAGATTTCTGTTAAATAAAAGCGTGTTTTATGAAACAACAGCAGTAACATAGTAATAAATATAAATACGATGAAGAGTGAACACAGTAAGTGTTGAGGTGAAAAACACAGTGTAACAAGTTCAGGAAATGTAAAGATGATTTTTGGAAAAGGAATCAAAGTCATAATCGAAGAAAGTGAGTATGAAATCATTTATTAAATAATTCAAAGTACGAGCACTCACTTCTTTATTTGTTGTTTGGTTATTATCGTTATTATGGAAACATTAAAATGGTCTAACTATTTTGAAAATGAACCCAAAGAATGAAAAACACATTTTCTAAGATGAATTAACAACGTTGTGTTAAATCAAATAATAGTAATGATCAATCAAAGTGTTGAAAGTTCGACTGTTTGCAGACGATGTGATCGACTTTGTTCACGTCAGCAGAAAAACCTCAGTGTGACTGAAAACTGGAAACTTTATTTTGGAAAAGGAGTCAAACTGTTGGTGGATGACAGTAAGTTATTCTGTTATGATAATAATAATAATAATAATAATAATAATAATAATAATAATACATTTTATTTACTCAAGGTCACCCTACAATGTACATTATTTACGGTTTATTGATTGAAAACGTAAATATCGGACACTTCAGTTCAAACTCATTTATCTTCATTCATAAAGAAAACATTACTTTTTTACTATTAAAGTTATTAAAGTTATTTTCACTTCCTCTCAGTTTTACAGAAGAGAATTCAAGCCGGATGTGATTTTTTGTTTGGAAACAACAAAAAATTCTGACATTAATCAAAACTAAAAAGAGCAGAATTTAAAAAATAAAACCATTTGTGATTAAATATTTATGTTTATTGATAGAACGTTTTAAATAGAAGCAGCTTTCACTTAAATCAAGTCAAATATTTGATTTGCACAAAATGAAAAGTTCTACCTCGATATAAACAACAACTGACCTTTAAAAACAAGATCATAAATAAAATCATAAATCATAAATAAAACTCTTTAAAATCAGCTGATTCTACATTAGTTTTATATAAATAATATTAAAGACAACAAAGCTAATTTTTTAAATATATTTAAAAAAATATAAAAACAGTGAGTGTTTCTGTAACACACTTTATTATTGTGTGTCTGTTTTGTCTGATTCTAAACTCGTCTTTGCTTCTTTAACAAAACTCACGCTTGAATCATGTAAGTTATTCATTTTCATGTTTGTTCAATGAAATCAATGAAAAATGACATTTGACACCAATTTAAATACAGTTAATATCTTAACTAATAATACAGAACAAAAATATACACAAATAAAACACAACACAGTCATTAACATAGTAATAATAATAAATAATGAATAAATATAAATATGATGAAGAGTGAACACAGTAAGTGTTGAGGTGAAAAACACAGTGTAACGAGTTCAGGAAACAAAAAGATGATTTTTGGAAAAGTAGTCAAAGTCATAATGGAAACGAGTGAGTATGAAATCATTTATTAAATAATTCAAAGTAACAAAGACTCACTCATGTATTATTTCACTTTATTTGTTACTAAATGTTAGTAAAGTTTTCTAAAAATATTATTATTATTAACATATTTCCTAAGATGAATTAACGCTGTGTTCAACTTTTTCAACATAAAAGTGGTGAAAGTTCGACGTTTGCAGACAATTTAATCAACTTTGTTCAGGGTCAGCAGAAAAAAGTCTCAATACTGACGTCAACGTGTCGAAATTCACTTAAATCATCACTTTAACATCACTGAAATCATCACTTAAATCAACACTTAATTCATCACTTAAATCAACTCTTAAATCAACACTTAAATCATTACTTAAATCAACACTTAAACCAACACTTAAACCAACTCTTAAATCATTACTTAAATCAACACTTAAGATAAGTTTGAAACTGAATTGTTAATGAATAATCTTAGTCTAATAAATCAACAGATGAGATTCAGATTAAGTTCAAAGGTCGTTGATTCTCTCTTTCGTCTCAAATCAAATGATAAAAACAGAACTGAGTGCAATGATAATAAAAATCACTTAATGTCACATCAGAGGAGGGGTTTTTGCTTTGATGTGGATCAGAGTAAGACACGCTGGATCAGGAATCAAGTTCAATGTTGAAATCAGTGAGTTCTTTATCTTCATTTATTTTTAAACGTGAAAAATAAATCACAATTACGACATTAATTTTAAAGTTTAGAAGTTTATTTCTTTTCGTAGATTTCTGACTTTAATCTCAGAATTTTGAGGAAAATCTTAAATCATTATGTCATGAGAACAGCTGATAATAGTCATTTACAACATTATTGTTGAAAACTGACAATTACAACGCAAACATCAACTCTAAAGATTCTGTCAATCATAAATGATGTGAGCTCAGAGTTCATGATCAGGCATTCTGGACTGTGCAACTCAGTCTGGAATCCAAAAACTCCGCTTTGGTTCTGGAATCAAAGTCATCGTCCAGATCTGTGAGTAAACACATGTTTACATCAAAGTGAATCCTGAAGAAAAAAACAAACAAACCCAGATTTCATCATATTTTCCATCAGAAACATAATAATTATAATAATTAATGTTGTGACTGAAAACACGAGACATCCTTTAAAATCCAAATTCATTCTCATGAAATCCAACTTTAATGATCATATTCAAATATTTAATATTTTAATTTCACTAGAAAAACACATTTAATGCAATAACACTTAGTCTTGAATGATTTGCAATGAATTATAAATTATAAATTTTATATACAGTATATAAAAAATTATAAATATTTAATGAACATTAATATCACATAATTCCACAGATTCTGTTTTTTAATTAAAAGTTCGAATTAAATAATGTTTCAATGTTTCATTAAATCCATTCAGACAATAAAATATGAAACATTTATTTCCAGCTAAAATTGTGAGAATCGTGTTTAGATGTAAAATGAGGGTGAATCTTATAAAACGTAATATTCCAACATTTTACGTTTTCTTTAAATCATAATCTGTGAAAATAACACCAGTTGTATGTTTTAACATAAACAAACGCTCTGAAATAAAAATATGTAATTTGGCTTAAAGTCCAAAAAAGAAAAGATAAAAAAGTCGTAAAACTTTTGCAAAATTCAAGTGAAACAAATTGTAAAAATCTAATAAATAAAAACAAGTCGTAAAAGGCTGCAAAAGCCAAATGAAAGTTTTAAAACTCAAATTCTAAACTGGCCACAGCAGAACGTTTCAAATTTAAAGTAAAATGTTTTATTTATTTTTAAGTGGATGCTTCCACAGTAACGGAACAAACTGTTTTTTTGTAACGACTTCACTTCCTGTGTGAACAACAACAACTTCAGACTCACATTTGGATCCGGAATCCGAGTGAATGTCGTGTCCAGTGAGTTCATCTCCACGTTTAACATGTTCATCTGTCGTCACATGACCTCAAACCTGACCTGTCGTTTTTTTAAATTTCAAACATCTCAATGAACAGATGAACAGTGAGCGACTCAGTAAAGTCAAACAATTATAGTTCTTGTAGATCAATATATTTATTTTATTTGTTGTCATTTTAATTTATTTACTGACAACATTTTTACAAACATTATTTTGTGAAAAATTCATCATAAAAAGTCGTTAAAAAAGACGAGTCAAAATCTAATCATAGATTATACTACATTTTTTGTTATTCTGCAATAAACAAACAAGTAGCGCTAAAGGGTTAAACTTGTGTTTATTAAACGTGTGACATCACATCAATGTGCGACTCTAAAGTGAGAGTGGAAACAAGTGAGTAAACAAATGTAAATCTTAATGTTGTATATTTATTTAAATTTTGTTTGTTTTGGTAATTTAAAAATCTGATGTTTTAAAAACAAAAACATTTAAGTTTCATTAAAGTCACAAATTCACAATCAAACCTTTTTATTACAACTTTTACCATGAATTTCTGTTTCATGTTAACAATCATGAAATTTCAATAAACAATAAAATAGACGTAAAAACGTCCTCAGAGTTTGTCACTTACCAAACTTTAAAACGCCAAGATGGACACCAAATCCAACATGGCCGACTTCCCGTTGACTCAAGGTCATGGTCCCAGTGAGATTTTTTGTTCGTCTTGGGCCGAATCACGTTCCCACCAAATTTCGCTGAAAAGATAAAATTTTTCGGCAGTTCTGATTTGCGTGCCAGTTTTCATTCAGGGGTCAAATCAGAGATACAAGGGAAAAACAATAAAAATAATAATTTTTAGAATAAGTCCTCACACCATTGTGTGAGCGTTCGGCCCGAATCATCAAGTAAATCTAAAGTAAAAATAGAAATTTCAACTAAATGAAGTCAAGTTGAAACGTTCAATAACTCAAGTTTAAAAAAGTCATATAATTCAAATAAATACAACTTCAAACCCTCAAATAAAATAGTTTTAAAAGTTGAGTTAAAAGTTAATTATGAATGCTGCAAAGAAAGTCAGACTCAGTTCTATGTGGATCTAGATTTAAATGTCACATGGTTCAGTTCACATGTTGCTGTGTGTGAGTCTGTGAATCCTCTGCACATGTGTCTCAGAGCCGCTGTAAATGCTGCACAGTGAATATTTGGACTTAATTCACGTGAGTTCAAGTTTGGACTGAATTCACGTGAATTCATGTTTGGACTTAATTCATGTGAGTTCATGTTTGGTCCTTTTGTTTTTCAGACGACAAATATGCGCCGTCCTACTTTTACCTGGAAAACCAGCAGAGCAGAGCGTGTCTGGCCGCAGGTTTCAGCCCTCACAAAGCAACCCTCACGCACGAGCTCTTCAAAACAAACTCAACAAAAGCATCCGAACCAGTGCAGATCTCAGGCGACTCTCTGTTTAACCAGGTCGTGCTGGTCGGAGAGGATCAAGGAGACACGTGTGACCCAAGTAAGTGGGTGTGGCTCATAAACATCTCTACAGTGTCAGTAAAGTCACAGCTAAACCTACAATTATACTCAAAGACATGGTTGCTAACAACTGTTCAGCAAAAAGACGAATAATCTGTTTTCTCTTTTCTGACCTCGTTCTTATAGAACATCTGATCGTCAGCATAAAGACAAATAATCTGTGTTTTCCCTCTTTCAGGTCGTAATAAAACGTCTGTGTGTGCGGGAACTTTGGACAAAGGTTTGTGTCTACTCTTTTGAAGTTGTTTGATTTGATATGTTCTCTTTCGGTTTTGGTTTTGTTTTGTTAAAGATGATGATTGTTGTTGATGCTGTTGTTGTTTTTGATGATGATGATGATGTTGATGTTGTTGTTGTTGTTGTGTTCAGACCCGACAGTGAACAGTGTGACGCTGATAGTCTTGGCTCTCAGACTTCTCTTCTTTAAGACCGTGGTGTTCAACGTCCTGATGACGCTGCGTCTGTGGATGAGTTTATGTGCGTTTCAAACAATAACAATAATTCACAATTTCACAAAGTACTTTTACTTTCTTTTTTACTTTCCTGAGGTTCTTTTTGTAGAACTTTATTTTTTCACGTTACAGTAAATGAATTGTTTTCATGAATCAGTGCATTAAAGATGTCAAAATTATTCTGTAAATGAAAATGTCTTCTGAATGACCTCTGACCTTCTGTAGAATGACCTCTGATCTTCTGTAACTTTGTTCCATCTTTTCTTTTGCAGAAAAATCCAGATGAATCATCGACGCTCCGCTTCATTTGCTTCACGTTTAATAACCTGATGAAAATCTTGTCCATTCATAAACTGCAGTGTTTGTTGTAAATGTCACAGTTATATGATGTGAAACTGCTACTTTATCATAGTTGTAAAATCTACAATAAAAATAAATATACAATACAAACTGAACTCATTCTGTTTGTCTGTCCAGTTCAATTCAATGTTATTTTTATAGCGCCACATCACAACAAACATGCTCTCAGGTCTGTACACAGACAACACAACAGTTCACACACTGACACACAAACACTCGGCATCAGTGGAGAAGAAATCTCTGACAGAACCAGAACCAGACTCAAAGATGTGCAGCATCTGCCAAGACAGGCTGGGGTGAAAGGAAGAAATGGGGAGAGTGTTTATACAACTATGATGTCAACTTAAATTATAGCATCATCATAATAATGGTGATGATATGAATAATAGTAATAATAATGGTAATAATAATAATAATAATAATAATAATAGCCTCAGCGAACAAGGTTAATGACATATAATGAAGTCATGTTCATACCCTGAGTGTGACAGAGTGAGTGTGTGTGCACCACAGGAATTCTACTTAATATTATCATTTATTTGTGCTGTGAGTTGATCTTTATTTATTTATTTTATAAGCACCAGATTCATTAATTCATTCATTCTCTTAACAATGACGATGTAATAGCAGATAAAAGAAAACAAACATCGAGATGAAAACCTCAGCTCTTGTTGTTGATGTTAATCTGTTGGATTATTTAATTGCAGGATTATTTTTTAATCTGTAAACGTCTCTTTAGTCTTTGAAATGTGTCATTATAGGACGAGGGTGAATGTGACAACATGACGTCCACGTAAACATAAACTTTAGTTATAAAACAATAAATGATTTGGTGACATGAATAAAAACAGAATCCAATGATTTTTATTTTAAACGTAAAGGATTTCTGTTATTTTCACTGACATGAAATAACAAGCACAGTTAAAGGCTGTGAATGACGGTGAATGAGTGAATATGACATTTACAGTCACATAATATATGAGGTCAGTGTAGCTAAAGTAATAGATACATTTATACTCTAAATACATATATATGTATATGTATATATACATATATAAATATATATATATATGTATATATATATATATGTATATGTTACATTTCCAAAATCATGTTGTCATGTTTCCACATCACAAACATCACAAATATGTGAACGTGTGAGTCTGAATTTACATGATCTGAGATTATTCTAACATGACTTTTTTTATTTTAGGCTCAGAAATATAAATGTTTTTGTTTGTAAATAATATTCTAAAACGTCATGTGTTCATGTGTTTTTAGGTTTTATCCAGTGAATTTGTGAAAACATGAAACTTGTCAAACAGACGTCAGTAACTGTCTGTGGTTTCCTGTGTGTGTGTGTGTGTGTGTGTGTGTGTGTGTGTGTGTGTGTCATGTCAGCTAACTGCTGCAGAAATTTAAAACAAATGTTTAAACGTTTCAAAGTTTACATTTTCAAACTAAATTTCCATAAAATATTTCTCAAAATGCAAAAACAAAAACTGCTCAAATCTGTTTCACTGTTTAAAATCTAAACATTTGCTAAATCATGGTATTTAACTCTGTGCTCGACTATCTGACCTGAGTCAAAAGATCTCAGACGCTCGTAATGTTGTTCATTTAAAGGTTCGGACTCACTCATGTGTTCACATTCATGTTCAAAGATAATTATTCACTTTCCTCAATAGTCCGACTAAAGTCCAGCTCACCTTAGTCGGACTAACAGAAAATAGAAAATGTGCTGAAAGTGTGAGTGAATGAGTGAATTAGTGAATGAGTGAATGACACACCTGTGGTGTAAAACAGCTTTGAGTGTCATCAAGACCGTCTCACTGTCCGTCTCACTGTCCGTCAGACTACGACCTTAGTCTGATTACAGTGTTTCTCAGTGGCTTTGGTGCTTTTCTCACATCACTATTAACATCTGCACAGCAGTTACACAAACTGCATTTCTCAAAAACAGCAAAACCTAGTGGATAACCTGCAAAAGCATGTCACTTGCTCAGAATGGAGAGTCCATTCGTCTAAAGCAAGTATTCCTGTCAAGGAAACTGCCAGTGTCATCAAAATGAGAAGTTTATGAACAAGAGAGTCAAACGGCTTTGTCGAGTTTTCATTACGACAGTTTATTCTCTCAGAACTCGGTGACACTACCTATACACTACTTGTACAGTCATTTGAAAACTACAGTAAAGTTACACATTGCTGTAGTTAGTGAGTACAAGACACTGAATAGGTACGTTTCCCATTTTTACTGTATGTGCTCTTTGCAATTCTCCAGCATTATACACTACAGTCACTTATTTAGAACAAACATAAGAAACAAATGTGAACAATGTAACAGTACATATTGTAACTGAACATAGGTAAACCAGACGTTCCTGTCTGTCTGGACACATATTGTCATCTACATCACAACAGATATCATCCCTGAGTGACTGTGAACCAGTGGCTCTTCATGGTTACACGTCCTTGTGAGTGAAAGCTGAAGTTCACCTGAGAGCAAAATTTAGGATAAAATGATAACGAAAGGTATAACATTTGCTAGTTCGACAATTTTGTATGTAATGACTCAAGCAATGAAATGAAGACTATTATTTTTATTGGGAACGACTATTCAGCGTCCATAAGTATAGTTCATTTTGACTGACATGACATAAGCAAATGATAATGTTATAAAACAGCAGAGACAGAGTATGAAAGTTACTGATACATGTTCAAAAAGCATGTGCAATGTGTTCAGAGGACGGAGAAATAGCTACTATGATGTGCACAAATGACTAATAGTTCTGAGAATTTTTATTCTGATCTGAGAAAAGCACCAAAGCCACTGAGAAACACTGTAAACTGTGAGTGTGAACGTAGTGAGACTTTAAAACTAATGCACTAATGTTCTCAGCTGCAGCTGTTTCATGCTCTCATGTCTACTGCGATGAAAACATGAATGAAAAACCGACATTTTTAAGTTGTTTTCATTATTGATATGAAAAGGTGACAAAGGTCACAAAGGTCAGATCTGAGTCTAAACATTTATGAACATTGATATTATGCATGTGTTTAATACAGTGATCTGATTTCTGCTGCTGCTGTTTCTGCTGCTACTGCTGCTGCTGTTGCTGCTGCTGCTGCTGCTACTGCTGCTGTTTCTGTTGCTGCTGCGGCTGTTGCTGCTGTTGTTGGAAAATCTTCTGCCTCACTGTTTCCACAGGAAGTGGATGTGGTCACTTGATGTGATGAAGCTGCTCGAACACAGCAGCGTCACAGACGAAGGCGACAGCGGCGGTTTTGACCTCAAGCCTGCTGTGACAGGATGTGTGTGTGTGTGTGGGCGGGGAAATGAAGGTCAGGTGAAGACGCATCATCAGGTGTGACCTCAGAATCAGAGTGAAAAACACACGAGGCGTTGAAAAGAAAAAGACTGAACCAGAAAGTTTCCACAGTTTTTATTTCAGAATATTTTAAATCATTTACGTTCAAACTGTAAAGTTTCAGAAAAACAGGAAAAAGTGAACAAAATTCAAGACGTTTTACTTAAAATAACAAAAATAATAAACACACACACACATAAAAAGGTTGGGATCATTGTTTTAACTTTTTACTGTTAATTCAAGCTTAAAGTCAACGGTAAACTCTTATTCAGATTTCTAACCAGTTTATTTTTGTCATGTAAAACTAAAACAGATTTGATTTTTTTCTTTGACTCTGAACAAAAGAACTCACTAAACTTCTTTGAGCAACTTTTAAAATCCTAAATAATTCAACTGAAATCTCATTCACAGCCCAAGAAGCGAAAGTGTGCGACTAAATCATATTTAGTTCTAATCATGAATCAGAATCAGAATCAGGATTTTTTGGCCAAGTTTGTGCACAAACAAGGATTTGACTCAGTTCCCCTTTTCACTCAAATACAACAAACAAGCAAATCACTGATTCTTGAGAGTCGGGACAAAACACGTTTTAAAAAACTCTTTTTAAAAATACACACTATATCAATTAGAGTTATATGTTTCTGCAGAAAAAGGTCTTAGCTTTTTAACCATGTAAAGGAACTAAATAAAAACACATTTTTAACAAATAAACATGTTTCCCTTCAGAACTTGATTTGTGTCAACTCCGTCAGACACACTAACAAGTAAACAATTATAATTCTTCCAATCCAACAAGAATCTAAAGTTCTGAAGTATGTTTTAATAGTGTTTAGTTACTCTGATATGTAAAAAAATACAATATATAAACTTAAGTTGTGATTTCACACTATTCTGAAAACCCAGATTTCTAAATATTTGCATTTTCAAACTTTGATTTTAATTTCAATATTGTAAAAACAAATTCCTTAAATAAATAAGACATAAGAGGATGTAGATCAGATGGTCCTTTATTACAAAAAACACACAAACTGAAGGAAGAATATTTTTTTCCCCAAAACATTTACAAAAACATACATCTGATGCTGTTGATGAAGATCTGACAGTGTTGACAAAAATATGTGTGCATAGCTGATTGAACAAATGTGCTTTTTAAACACTACTACTAAAACAACTCCTTGTTATTAGAGTACTGAACTTACTGTAAAGCAAGCTATAATAAACATATTGCACATACACCGTTTCCAACTATTAGAAATGACACCGTTTTCAACTATCAAAAAAACAATAAGGGAAACCAGGGGCCCTCCACCCCCTCTGTTTTCATCTACCTCCCCTACACCACTTCCTGCTCTCCTTTTTCTCATCCACCTCTTGGTGTCAGTGTGTGTGTGTGTGTGTGTGTGTGTTTGGGTGTGTTGGATGTGTGATTGCCCTGCACTGCTTACTTCATACTGGGTGTGATCTTAAATTGACATTCCTTGACAACAATACTGCAACACAAAATCTGTAGCTTAGAATCAGGTTCAATTAGCTTACTTAAGATTTAATTTTTGTCTAACCTGCACTTATGTCTTGAACAACAGGTGTCGGACATGCTTACGCTCTATGAAGTCCATCACATCAGGGGCTATGCTGTAGATCCCTCGTGTTCTTAATTGGACTGGTGATGCATTTCCCATTAGTTTCACTATGATGTCTGAAACTAAAATAATGAAAAATTTACTTGAATAAGACTATAGAAACAGATTTGTATTTACTTGACATGATTGATGAATGGATGGATGGATGGATGGATGGATGTAAAATCCTCAAGGTACGGTTGAATAATGTAATGCATGCTATGTATGTGCATTTATGTGTAAATAAAACCCTGAAATAACATTTTAACCCTTTACTATATTCACAAATAATATTATATTAGCACATTAAGAGGTTATTGGTGGATTTGTCAACTCCGTCAGTTTACAGGTCAACTCCGTCAGACATAGAACCTGACGGAGTTGACATAAGGGCATGTATTTACCCGCCAAAACATGTATTGTACACTGCAGCTGGCTGGTTTTTCCTCAGTTGCTAGCTGTCCCAATAACCTCACTAAAATGCTTAAATTCAATCCACTATGGTTTAAAAAAAGTATCATAACAGAAAGATGGTATTGACATGGTGCAGCTGTGACCATAGGAATATTGACATTGTTTGTCTAAAATATCAAAAAATGTAAAACGTACCAGAGCATGTGTGGTAGTATTGCATTCACCACAGAGATGTTTGCTGCACGTTTCCTGACCCTGGACCTGACCCTGGACCTGACCCTGGACCTGACCCTGGACCTGACCCTGGACCTGACCCTGGACCTGACCCTGGACCTGACCCTGGACCTGTACAGGTCTTGGATGGAGGAGGATCAGCACTGATGATCTTCTCTGCAGACCTGATTGTCTTTCTGAGACAAACCACACAGTGATGGAAGTGCAGAGGACAGACTGAACAATGGCTGTGTCAAAGACGCTTGTTTGTATGTTTGTTTTTGTGTGTTTGTTTGTTTGTGTTTGTTTGAGTGTTTGAGTGTTTGTGTGTGTGTTTGTTTGTTTGTGTGTGTGTGTGTGTGTGTGTGTGTGTTTGTTTGTGTGTTTGTTTGTTTGTGTGTGTGTGTGTGTGTGTGTGTGTGTGTTTGTTTGTTTGTGTGTTTGTGTGTTTGTGTGTTTGTTTTTGTGTGTGTTTGTGTGTTTGTTTGGGTGTTTGTGTAGTTGTTTGTGTGTTTGTTTGTTTGTGTGTTTGTGTAGTTGTTTGTGTGTTTGTTTGTGTTTGTTTGTTTGTGTGTGTGTGTGTGCGTGTTTGTTTTCTGCAGCAGAGTTTACAGAGGAAATAAAACGAGGCTGCGGCGATGACGAGAACAAACACGTGTTTCCATCACAGGAAGTGGTAAAGAAAAATAAATCTGCAGCTGAAGATGTGTAAAACATGATCATTATGAACATTACAAACATTTCAACAATAATTACTGAATAATACTGTTTACCAGTTTTATCAGGTTTTTATCATCTTTGTACTTTTTTTTATTTTTTCTTAAAGGACCAGGATTTCAAGATTTAAACGGAATCTGGACTCAGAACATGAACATGAATGGGTGAGGGTTATATATATATATACATATATGTACATACAGTATACACATATATATATATATAAACATATATATGTATGTGTAAGTGTGCTAAAGTCTGTGTAACACAAAAAAGACTGAATATGAATCAAACAATCAGCTGGTGCCCTGACAGTGTGTCAGCGTGACTTTAGCGCCATCTTGTGGTCATCATGTGGAAATGTTTCACACACATGTTAAACCTGAAAAAGTTTATTTTGTCAGTCAGTCAGTCATCATCTACCGCTTTATCCTCTGCCAGAGGGTCGCTGGGGGTGCTGTGCCAATCTCAGCTACATCGGGCGATAGGCGGGGTACACCCTGGACAGTTCGCCAGTCCATCGCAGGGCCACACACACAGATAGAGACAAACAACCATTCACTCTCACACTCACTCCTGTTTTGTTTTTGGACTGTGGGAGGAAGCCGGAGAACCCGGAGAGAACCCACGCACACACGAGGAGAACATGCAAACTCCTTGCAGAAAGGCCCTTATTCCAACCGGGGCTCGAACCCGGGTCTTCTCGCTGCAAACAAACTGATGAAAATGTATTTTTCATGAGTCTTAATTTTCAGTTTTGTTAAACTTGAAGCTAACTCAGTGTTGTTCTCATGAAGCTAACTCAGTGTTGTTAGCATGAAGCTAACTCAGTGTTGTACACGTTATTTATCATCTTTTTGGAGTTTTATTAACCTGCATTAAATATTAGTGATGACATGAGGTTCATGTCATTTTAATTAGCCTGTAATGATTGCACGAAGACTGATGTTCATATTTGATTAAAACTTTTTTATTGTGATATATTTGTGCAGATGTTGAGATGATTAGAAACAGCTGAGGTTGTAAAGGTTTCAGTCAAGTCAGTGACGAGAGCAATTCTATAAAATACTCATTCATTCATCTGCTTTTGTGTCACAATGATGTTTTAGATGATGAATCTCTGATACTTAGACAAACTTTCTGACAGGACATGTACCTGCATGAGATTATTGACGAATTATCTCCACTCACCACAGATGATCTGACAGCGACTACATTATTATTTTTTGCATTTTTTTATATTCACATGGACAAGTGGAACGTTTAAATTAAAGGCGTGATTTATATCAGAACTAAATGTGATAAAGTCAGTGATCATGTATTTGTGATTTCTCTGCAAATCAATACATGAAACTTTATCTTTCATTCAGCAGCTTTTAATGCAGGTAATGTCTCTTCAGTAACTGTATGCAGAACACCCCGTAGCACCTCCTACTGGCCATAAACTGCTATAACATAAATGTCTCTGTATTACAGTCACAGTAGGAAAACTGTTTGCTGTCGTTTTTTTAAAATGAATTAATTTGTAGGATACCTCTACCTTTTTACATAAAATCCCGATGTATCCAACCTCAGTTTACAGTATTGAACAGTACTGAACAGTACAGAACAGTACTGAACAGTACTGAACAGTATTGAACAGTACTGAACAGTACTGAACAGTAATGAACAGTATTGAACAGTACATAACAGTATAAAAACAGTATTGAACAGTACTGAACAGTACTGAACAGTATTGAACAGTACTGAACAGTATAAAAACAGTACTGAACAGTACTGAACAGTATTTAACAGTATTGAACAGTACTGAACAGTACAGAACAGTACTGAACAGTACTGAACAGTATTGAACAGTACTGAACAGTACTGAACAGTACTGAACAGTATTGAACAGTACATAACAGTATAAAAACAGTATTGAACAGTACTGAACAGTACTGAACAGTATTGAACAGTACTGAACAGTACAGAACAGTACTGAACAGTACTGAACAGTATTGAACAGTACTGAACAGTACTGAACAGTATTGAACAGTATTGAACAGTACTGAACAGTACAGAACAGTATAAAAACAGTATCAGAGAGGGTTATGAGACGAAGTACTGGGCTGCGGTGGACTCCTTTGTCATGTGGTGCATACAGAACCATCTGCAGCTTAACGTGAAGAAGACTAAAGAACTGATTGTGCCCCTCTTTCCATCCAAGGGGTCGATGTGGTCCACATTGACAGCAAACTGGACTGGACAATAAATACACAAACCATCTACAAGCAAGGCCTGAGCCGTCTCTATTTCCTGAGGAGGCTTAGGTCATTCAATATCTGCCGGACCATGCTCAGGATTTTTTATGAGTCTGTTGTGGCCAGTGCGATCCTCTATGCTGTTGCATGCTGGGGCAGGAGGCTGAGGGTCGCTGATGCAAACAGACTGAACAAACTGATCCGCAAAGCTAGTAATTTTGTGAGGGTGGAGTTGGACTCTGTGACGGTGGTCTCAGCGAGGAGAATGTTGTCCAAGTTAAGGACAATACTGGACAACAACCTCCATCCACTCCACGACGTGCTGCCCGGCCACAGGAGCTCGTTCAGTGAGAGACTGATTCCACCAAGATGCACCACTGAACGGCACAGGAAATCATTCCTGCCTGTGGCCATCAGACTTTACAACTCCCATCTGTAGATGTATCTGGTTCATTTATTAATTATCACATTGATAATATTTATCCTGTTTATCCTGTACATGTTTGTTATTCTGTTTAAACAAGGGCTTTGTGCTATTTTTATTTAATTTTAATCTTAATTCTTTTTTAAGTTTTTAAATTTTTACCTTGTGTGCTCCTTTTTCTTTTCTGGTACTTACTGAGTCTGATATGGAGCAACTGTAACAAAACAATTTACTTCGGGATAATAAAAGTATTCTGTTTCTGATAGAACAGTACAGAACAGTACTGAACAGTATTGAACAGTACAGAACAGAATAGTATAAAAACAGTATAGAACAGTATAAAAACGGCGTCCACATTTCAGTCAGACTTTTTCTCTGATCTTATTAAAAGTCAATGTATCATATTTTTACATATCAAGTGTTTCATCTCTTCAGAAGTTTCCATTATAAGCTGTTTTTCTCTTGGTGACACGTTCTCATTTCTTCATCAGTAAATCTGTGATCGACCTCGATCTACTTCAAAGAGATGTGAACAAGCACTTACCATGATAAATTACACCTGGTTTGACCAGGCCACGCCTTCTCATCCTGGTTTGACGTTCGTGCAATGGATTAAGCAAGGGTGAATTTAGTAGCATAGATTAAGACTTGCTTTTTCAGAAATCCTGGATATGTCAATTCTGCTTTCATGCAACAGGCCCCTGCTTGGTGTTGAAGCATTTAGCTTTTTCACGTGCTAATGTCCACACTGATAAATGTGTGTGTTCTGATCCTTCATCAGAACTGGGTCATCTGTGATCCAGAATGTTTAACTGTACTAGTTAACTAAAGATGAACGTTAGTTACCGGACAGCAACACTGAAGCTGGTTGTAGCATTAACTAGCTAGCATTGCAAACGTTATTGCTGATACATTCAGGAAACGGTGTTTCACATGAAAACAAATAAAGAGTTAAAAGTTTGTCACGGAGAAAGGAGGATGGAAAATAAAAGAAAATGGCCAAACATTTTTTCCTCAGCAGAGCAGGAAGTAAAGGGAGGAGGGAACTCATAAATCAGTCACACCTGAGAGCTGAGGAGGGAACAAACAGAAGAAGCCGGAAGGTGGAATGAATGCAGGAGTGCAGACAAGTGAAGAAATATTCTGAAGTTTGATTAAGTTCTTTGAACAACTAAAACAAGTAAAATGAAAGACAGTTTGGTGTGGAACAAACACGAGAGGAATAAACTGTTTCCTGCAGCAGGAGACCATGATCTTTGAAAACCTGCTTGGATGCAGTGGCTGAATTCTCGGGAGGAAGACACCTACGAGTGGGTTAAAAATTTCTGGAACTCTCCTTTACTTCCAAACTCAAGCTACAGATCACTCCCCTCTTCTCTTTTGTCCTCAATCTCTCTCTCTCTTTCTCTCTCTCTCTCTCTCTCTCTCTCTCTCTCTCTCTCACACACACACATACACACACACACCCTGTCCATATCCCTCTGAACTGACCTGACCTGAAATTGTATTCACCTTCACCATTACTCCACACTCCCCCACCACACACACATACATAATAATCCTAATCCATTCATATCCCACTGAATTGAAATTATATCCAACCCCCCCATCTATCACATCCCTCCTGTGAAACAAAAGGACGTTATTATTAAAAGACTGTTTGATCTTTTTTGATGCTTTCTCTGATTGTTGATTTTGAATTTTGCTTTGAGTTTGTGGGTTGGACTAATTCAATAAAACTAATTTCCAGAACAGCCTTCTTCCACCTGTGGAACATTATGAAAATTTGAAACATTCTGTCTTTACAGGACGCTGAAAAACTAGTTCATGCTTTTGTTACATCTAGATTAGATTACTGTAACTCCTTATTATCAGGACGTTCCAACAAGTCTGGTAGAACCCTTCAGTTAATTCAAAATGCTGCAGCATGAGTTCTGACAGGAACTAGAAAGAGAGACCATATAACTCCAGTGTTAGATTCTCTACACTGGCTCCCGGTACAGTTTAGAATTAAATTTCAAATCCTCCTCCTCACGTACAAAGCACTTAATGGTCACGCCCCTTCATACCTGAAAGACCTAGTCTTACCTTACCACCCTAACAGACCACTAAGGTCACAAAATACAGGTTTACTAGTGGTTCCCAGAGTCTATAAGAGCAGAATGGGAGGCAGAGCCTTCAGTTACCAGGCTCCTCCTCTCCTGTGGAACCAGCTTCGACTGACAGTTCGGGAGGCGGAGCCTCTCTCTGTATTCAAAGTTAGACTTTAAACTTTCCTTTTTGATAAAGCTTATAGTTAGAGCTGGTTCAGGGAAACCTGGACCCTCTCTTAGTTATGCTGCTATAGACCTAGACTGCTGGGGGATTTTCCTGTGGTGCCGCACATTCACTCTCTCACACTCACGGTATGAATATGACTTTTTATATGTCATTAACCTTGTCTCTTTCTCTCCCTAGTTTGTGTCTTTCCTTCCTTCCCTCTCTCTCTCTCTCTGTCTTCTCATCATGCAGGTTGCAGGATCAAGATCCAGTTTTCGAGGCTACCCACATCATCACCATTATTATTGTGCTATAATTAAAAGTCAATATCATTAACTGTATAAACTTGTAACTTGATACAGTTGTTGTGTATCTGCTCCTGGTCTCTCTCTCTCTCTCTTCTGTCTCTACCTCATCTCCCTCTTCTTCTCTCCCCCCTTTCTGTCCCCCACTTCTCCTCTATCCCCCATTTTCCTTTCACCCCAACCGGTCGAGGCAGATGACTGCACATCTCTGAGCCTGGTTCTGTCAGAGATTTCTTCTGTTAAGAGGGAGTTTTTTCTCTCCACTGATGCCTAGTGTTTGCTCATTGTGTGAACTGTTGGGGTTCTCTGCTCTCCTTTATGTTGGATATGTACAGTGCCTTGAGATAATGTATGTTATGATTTGGCGCTATACAAATAAAATTGAATTGAATTGAATTGAATAATTATTTTGAAGATAATATGCACAAAAGTAAATTTGCCTTGGTTGTATGTTCATCTTATGTTTGCATCTTTTGTATCATCGAAATAAGCTAACCGGGTAACCTCTCTGAATAAGAAATATTTGAAATTATAAAAGTTGGAAACATTAAACACACATGTGAGCTTTTCCCACTCACTGGGGTTCGGGAAGGACGAGGAGGCGGCGTTGAGGGAGTAAATAGACCGGTTTATTGTCAACTCAAAACAATCAACCAAACAAATAAAAGAAGTCAGCTGTGGCTGCGATGTCAGCGCTCTGCTGCGCTGCGCTGCTCTGACTCTCTCTCTCTCTGACTTTCCGTGTCTCTCCGTCTCTCTCTCTCTCTGTGTGTGTCTGCGTGAGGACCCAGCCTACTGCAAGAGATCAGAACCAGGTTACAAACATGCTTATATAGCTGACTAATTACCTGATTCTGTCCAGCTGTCTGATCACCGGCTGAGCCACTCCTTCCTTTCCTCCAGCAGCCGTCGCTCTAACCAAGCCCCACTGCCACAACACAATTTCAACAAAATCCACCAAAATTTACAAAAATGTGACAGAACATCATCAAACAGTCATTTACTTACTTATTTTAAATTATTAAAATAATTTACGATGAAGGGAAATATTAATATGTTTAATTGCTTTAAAATGACACAATCATAGGAAATGTTTTTAAAGAAATCACCTGCATCAAAGCATTGTTTTTTTTTTACACTGGATTATCACAAACACTGAGGTGTAACAGTGTGTGACTCCCTCTAGTGGATGTTGTGTTTTTGTACAGAGTTGTGGTGTTTCCTGTCACTGTGGGCCTCACAGCACAGTAGTAAACAGCAGAGTCTGTCACTGCAGCTGAGTTGATCTGCAGATTTATTTTTCTCTGGTCATCACTCACTGTAACAGACAGTCCAGAGACTGGAACACTGAGTGTTTTTCCTGTTCCTGAGATGTACATGAGGAACTCTGGTGATTTTCCTGGATGTTGTCGATACCAGAAGAAATAATCACCAGCAGCTGCAGATTTGTGATATTTGTAGGACAGAGAGACAGACGTGTGTTCTGAAGTGAACTCTTCAGTCTTGACTGGAGTCAGTTCTTCACAGTTGATGCCTGAAGGAGAAAATAATGTTGTCAAAGACAATTCACATTCACATGTTATTGGAATAAAAACGTTTTGTGTCTTATAATGTAACAAACCTGTTAGAGTGTTAAGAAGCAGCAGAGAAAATACAGAGTGATGCAGTGACAGCATGTTGAATAAAGGTCATGTTGATGGTTTGTATCTTGAACTCTGCAGAATATGGAAGCTCCTCTCTCCTCTATAGTTCAGTAACAACTCAGCTCCTCCCTGAATCTCTGCGTCTCCTCTTAGATCTGTATTTTCTCTTCTCTCTGTTACACTTCCTCCTGCTTCACACTGACTGCAGCATTTACTTCAAGCTGAAGGTGGACCGTCTTTCGTTTGTTTTTGGAATAATTGTGTTTTTGGACATTTTCGACATAAAACACAGAGTCATCAGCAAACATGTGCATCTAAACATCAGGACTCACAGCTGTCAAATAAATAAAGTATAAACCAAATTTAAAGTGGGCCCAGTATGGATCCTTGTGGGACACCAGTGGACAAACAAATGGCGTCTGATTGAAGATCATGTATCTGAACAGACTGAAATCAGTTGGACAGAAATGATTCTACTCATTTAAGAACATCAGCAGAAAAATGAACTGTTTATAGATTTAATAGAAGAACTTTATGATTCACTTTATCAAAATCAAGAAACAAAGAACCAACAAAATCACCTTTAACCTTTGACCCACAGAGATTTGTATGTTTTTTAACAATTAGTTTTCTAATGTTATTTGAATGTAAAAGAAAACATGTTCAGTTTAAGGAGAAACCACAGTTTTGTTTTGTTTTTTAATCATTTCACGACTTTATTTAGCTGATAATTAAATATTTAGTATTAAACTCCACATGAATCAACTTTGAAAAAGGTTTTATTTCTCCTGGTTTGTATAATTTTAATTGAAGTTCTTGACTCATTAATGTTGGAACAATTGACCTGAAACAAGCTTCTTCCATAATTACTGGACTTTACTGGAATACATGATGATGGATCTTGAACACATGTGATGTTTTAAGAAGAATTACATCCAAAGACGACATGTAACTAAAATATTGTCGGGCCCAGGATTGAACCATGTGGTACACCATTCCATGACTGATATTAAATATTTGACTCCAACATTGTTTTTCTCTATAAAATCCTCACAGTCAGATTCTCTGTCATATGAAAGAATCATCATTCTCCCATTCTCCCTGATGGAGTCTTTGTTGTTGCTGGTGATTTCAACAAAGCATCTTTAAAGACTGTGTTACCCAAATTCGTTCAGTTTGTGAAGTTTGCCACCAGAGGGGATAGTACGTTGGACCATGTTTACTCCAACATAAAACATGCATACAAAGCTACTCCCCTCCCCCACCTGGCTGGATCTGACCACCTCTGCATGTCCCTCACCCCCACTTACACCCCCCTGCTGAGGAAGACAAAGCCTCAAACAAAGACAATAAAAACTTGGCCAGAGGGAGCCCTCTCTCAACTACAGGACTGCTTCTCCACCACTCTATGGGATTTATTCTCAAGCCACAACCTCCAGGAGTACACAGACACTGTACTCTGCTACATAAAAAACTGTATTGACACTGTCACCGTCAACAAAAGGGTCAGAGTTTTTCCAAATCAAAAACCCTGGATGAACAGCAAAGTGCAGTCCCTCTTAAAAAGCCGAAACGCCGCCTTCAAGTCAGGGGACAGGGCCCTGTACAGCGTTGCCAGGTCAGACCTGAAGAGAGGAATCAGGGAGGCCAAGGCGGCATATAAGAGGAAAATTGAGGACCATTTCGCTGTGAAGGATCCCAGAAGAATGTGGCAGGGAATAAATCACATAACAAACTATAGAAGCAGTAACCAGGCGACTGCTAGGACTGATGCCTCGCTGGCAGAGGAACTAAACAGCTTCTTTGCCCGCTTTGAGACAGACAGGCCCTCAGCAGCCACAGCACTCCCACCCCTCCCCAGCACTGGCATGATGACACTTCAGGAGCATGAAGTGAGACATGTGCTGAGGACTGTGAACCCCAGGAAGGCGGCTGGCCCCGATGGAATACCCGGCAAGGTACTCAAAGCTTGTGCCGACCAACTGACTGGAGTCTTCACAAACATATTCAACCTGTCCCTGGCGCAGGCCATCATCCCACCCTGCCTCAAAACTTCCACATTAATTCCCCTTCCCAAGAAGACAGCAGCGCACAGCCTCAACGACTACAGACCTGTTGCACTTACGCCTGTAGTCATGAAGTGCTTTGAGAGGCTGGCCTCCCAGCACATCAGGGCCTGTCTGTCTCCCACACTAGACCCACACCAGTTTGCCTACAGGGCAAACCGATCCACGGAGGACGCTATCACTATAGCGCTCCACGCCACGCTGAGTCACCGGGAGCACCGGGGGAGCTATGTCAGAATGCTCTTCCTGGACTTCAGCTCAGCCTTCAACCACATCCTACCGGAGATCCTGGTGCAGAAGCTCTCACACCTGGGTCTCTCCAACCAAACCTGCCTTTGGATTAAGGACTTCCTGTCAGATCGTCCTCAGTCAGTCAGACTTGGTCCACACCTCTCCAGCACCATCACACTCAGCGCCGGCTCCCCACAAGGATGTGTATTGAGCCCCCTCCTCTTTACTCTCTACACACATGACTGCTCCCCGACCCATCTCTCAAACAGCATCATAAAGTTTGCGGATGATACCACCGTAGTCGGGCTCATTTCAGATGGTGACGAGTCTGACTACAGAGATGAGGTCAACAGACTAACAGCGTGGTGTTCAGTTAATAACCTCAAACTGAACACCACTAAAACAAAAGAAATAATACTGGACTTCAGAAAGGGCAGAGCGGCCCCGACCCCACTGCACATAAATGGGGACTTAGTGGAAAGAGTCCACTCCATCAGGTTTCTGGGCGTGCAGATATCTGACGACCTCTCCTGGACTGTCAACACCACGGCGGTGGTAAAGAAGGCCCAGCAGCGTCTCCACTTCCTGAGAGTGCTCAGGAGAAACAACCTGGAGGAGAGGCTGCTTGTAACCTTCTACAACACCACCATTGAGAGCATCCTGACGTACTGCATTACAGCGTGGTTCGCAGGGTGCTCTGCAGCAGACAGGAGAGCGCTACAGAGGATTATAAACACAGCCCAGAGGATCACGGGGTGCTCTCTGCCTAACCTGGAGACTATTGCCAGCTCTCGCTACCGAAGCAGAGCTGGAAACATCATCAAGGACTCCTTCCACCCAGCTAACCACCTGTTCCACCTGTTACCCTCGGGCAGGCGGTACAGATCCCACAGAACCAGGACTAACAGGCTCAGGGATAGCTTCTTTCCCAGAGCCATCACAGAACTAAATAAATAAACGAAAGCAAAAACATTCATAGGGAAACACCACTGGAAGTGCAATAATCTGATGCTTCAGTCACTTTGTTTACACAAATACAGGACAATCACTTCTCTCTTTTAAAGTGCCTAATTTTTTTTCTATTTTTACACCGGTCTTGCTGTTATATTTTGTAATCTTATGTTAATTTATACATAGTCATAGTTTCTGAAAAAAATGTAAACAACATTTCTTATTCTTATTTTATTGTTAATATTTCTATTTTCTCTTTTAAAATTGTTATTTATATATTTGTATTTTGCACCAAGGGAGTGGCACCCAAATTTCGTTGTCCACAAAATAACGACAATAAAGGCTATTCTATTCTATTCTATCATCACAAACACAGGTGTAACAGTGTGTGACTCCCTCTAGTGGATGTATTATTTTTGTACAGAGTTGTGGTGTTTCCTGTCACTGTGGGCCTCACAGCACAGTAGTAAACAGCAGAGTCTGTCACTTTAGCTGAGATGATCTGCAGATCTACACGTTTGTCTGTTTTGTTGATGTGAGCAGAGAAACCAGAAATCTCTGCACTGATGGATCCGTCCTCTGTGATGAGGAGCAGGAACTCTGGTGTGGATCTCTGATGCTGTTGTTGGAACCACTGGATATTGTAGATACTCCCCTCATATTTACAGCTCAGCTTGATGTTTCCTCCTTCTGGTACAACTTCTTCAGAACTTTCTGGCTTGATGCTGTTCATAGAACCCATGGCTGCAAAATGAATATAATTCATGTCCGTTAGACTGTAAGAGATTATAATATCAAGGGACTCAAGAGGTTTTAAAAGATGACAGATGATCCTCTAGTGATGAAATGTAAAAGAAGATGATGTTAAAGCAGCAGGTGAAGTGAGACAGTGATTTGTTGTCAAACTCACCTATGAAGTGAGATAAAGACAGAAAGAGGTAAAACATCATGTCTTTGGAGATGTTGAAGCCGAACAGAAAACAGATGAACAATGTTCTTCCTCTAAATAGCCTCTCTGCTGCACACACCTTCTCCTCAACATCAAGCTGATTCTGCTTTTACTTCCTGTGGAGATGGAACAGGGTCAGTTACTACAGTATATTTTTTTAAGGTACTGCAATTTATTGAATACCTGATATTTATTTTATTTGCCTTTTTATTTTATAATTACACAAAATGTATGTTTTAAGTTTTTATTTTTATATTTTACCCTGACACAGCAGGTTAAATTGTCATGTGGAACCTTCATGATTTTCTGTCCCCCGCATTCACTTTTGGGGTGCCCACCCAGTATTTAAGGGTGTGTCTGCTCTCACCTCTCCCCTTCCGCTGCTGCATGTTGTGGGAGAGGTACGTGATGTGCACTTGTGTGATTTCTGTATTGTTTAGCATTGTCATTATGCTAATATGGAGATTATCATGCTAAATTTGACAAGCTGTACATACACAATTTCTTAGAGATTCTTTCTTCTAAAGTTCAGGTTCAAGTTAGAAAGAATCTGAACTGGATCATAAGAAACCACTGAGGTGTAACAGTGTGTGACTCCCTCTAGTGGATGTAGTGTTTTTGTACAGAGTTGTGGTGTTTCCTGTCACTGTGGGCGTCACAGCACAGTAGTAAACAGCAGAGTCGGAGAGCTGAAGCTTCTGGATCTTCAGAGGAACTGATCTATTTTTTGAATTCAGAGTGGATGAAAATCTCTCCCTGAAGTCTCCTGCTGTGTTTCCTTCATCTAGTCGAAAGCGACTCAGGATAAATGTGGGACTGTTGTTTCCATCCTGTTTATACCAGAAGAGATATGGACTTGTTGAAGTGCTGTTATATAGACAGTCAAGTGTTACTGTCTCTCCTTCTGGAGCAGTCACATCACTTTCTGGTTGCAGCACATTTTCTGTTTGTGCTCTGCCTTCTGTAAAACACCAACAAACAGTATCAGTTTGATGTTAAAGAATCATGTCAGTGTTGGATTATTATCAGAGAAACTTGTGCTGTGAAACTCAGCTGTGTTCATACCAAGGAACAGAGAAGCAAAAAGCACTGAGATGAACAGAGACGTCGTCATATCTGCAGCGTTGACTCACTGTGAGCTACAGTGAGAAGAACAAAGGAAACATCTCCTTTTTACAAGAGTGTCCATGTCATGTGACCCTCCTACTCCAAACCAGTGACAACAGTCACAATCTGTCTTATGAAAGAAACATCATCACAAACACTGAGGTGTAACAGTATGTGACTCCCTCTAGTGGATGTAGTGTTTTTGTACAGAGTTGTTGTGTTTCCTGTCACTGTGGGCCTCACAGCACAGTAGTAAACAGCAGAGTCTGTCACTGCAGCTGAGATGATCTGCAGATTTATTTTTCTCTGGTCATCACTCACTGTAACAGACAGTCCAGAGACTGGACCACTGAGTGTTTCTCCTGTTCCTGAGTGAGACATGAGGAACTCTGGTGGTTTTCCTGGATGATGTCGATACCAGAGGAAATAATCATTAAATGCCGCTTCTCTGAAAAAGTTGTAGGACAGAGAGACAGACGTGTGTTCTGAAGTGAACTCTTCAGTCTTGAATGGAGTCAGTTCTTCACAGTTGATGCCTGAAGGAGAAAATAATGATGTCAAAGACAATTCACATTCACATGTTATTGGAATGAAAAGTTTTTGTGTCTTATAATGTAACAAACCTGTTAGAGTGTTAAGAAGCAGCAGAGAAAATACAGAGTGAAGCAGTGACAGCATGCTGAATAAAGGTCATGTTAATGGTTTGTATCTTGAACTCTGCTGAATATGGAAGCTCCTCTCTCCTCTATAGTTCAGTAACAACTCAGCTCCTCCCTGAATCTCTACGTCTCCTCTTAGATGTGTATTTTCTCTTCTCTCTGTTACACTTCCTCCTGCTTCACACTGACCGCAGCATTTAGTTCAAGCTGAAGGTGGACCGTCTTTAGTCTGTTTTTGGAATAATTGTGTTTTTGGACATTTTCGACATAAAACAAAGAGTCATCCGCAAACATGTGCATCTAAACATCAGGACACACAGCTGTCAAATCAATAAAGTATAAACTAAATCAAAGTGGGCCCAGTATGGATCCTTGTGGGACACCAGTGGTCTTTGGTCTGTTTTTGGATAGGACCTCAGCAGGGTGGGAATTCCCATGTGCGGTGATTAGGGAAGCACACAAAGATGTATGATCTTTTGTACATTAATGTTTTATTTATTTTAACTTTGAATTTTAGATTTATATTAAAGTGGCATGGTCATTGTATCTGTATTTAAATATAATATGTAAATATTAAATATGTAGAGTAGTATATATTTGTACACATTATATATTTATAGAGTGTATATCTACAATGTTGCAATATATCTATTTTCCACATTGCATTATTTGTATTGTATATTTTAATATAAGTAAATTAATAAATGAAGTTAAGTATTTAAAATGTGAAAATAATAACAATATATATGCATTTATTAAAAGTATTTCATATTATGTTCATTTATCAACACTGTAGGTGGCGGTAATGAGGCTGCAGCACTTGGCGCCAGCCACCATTCAAACAGTAGAACAATACATACATACTTGCTTACTTGAGTATTGAGAAACAGCCACATACTTGTGTACTCCCGTACTTGACAAGTATATAATCCCAGCTTACTTCTCAAGTATATACAGTACTTCCCAAGTAAGCAAGAACATACTTGCTTACTTGAGTATTGAGAAACGGCCATTGTATTGTTTCCATGAGTGATTCTACCAGGCATGCAAATCCAGCTGTGTGATTCCCTGTTGAGGATTGGTCCTTCTAGAGCAGAGGCTGTCTACTTCCTGCTTCCTGTTCACTGGTGTCTGTGATTGGTGTGGCTGTGATTCGACCGAGTCTACCAATCAAGACTCAGTGGCTCACGATGGTCGCAATTTTGACTCCACCCCTGACTGATTGTATTCAATTCCATTGT
Organism: Solea solea; assembly: GCF_958295425.1. Lineage (NCBI taxonomy): Eukaryota > Metazoa > Chordata > Actinopteri > Pleuronectiformes > Soleidae > Solea > Solea solea. The sequence goes on from NC_081134.1 coordinate 25,107,911, forward strand.
AAGTCGCTTTGGATAAAAGCGTCTGCTAAATGACATGCAATGTAATGTAAAAGACTCTTCAATTAACCCCAGCTGCAGTATAAATAGCTTGTGTGCCCTCACTTCCTGGCGGCTGTGAACCAGTGATCAGTTCGCCTTACTGTCGGTTGCATACCATTGTGTGTCTAGGAGTATTTAGAGGGTGTATTGCCTGTCTAAGTGGTTCCAGTTAGTGTAGAATCTCTTAAGAATTTTGTTTGATATAGAGTTACCTAAAATAGTTGGTCACCCTCTTTCATTTGTTTCCAGTTGCAGAAAATTGTATGTTTGTTTTTGTCTGTTGTATTTTTGTAAGCTTATGGGTGCTGATTAGTGGTGGGTAAGTGAAGCCTTATGAAGCACTGAGGCTTTCCTAACAATTGTGTCAAAAAAGCTTCAACGCTTCAGTGACGGTGACATCTGGTGGACAACTGAAGCCATAACAACCTCCCAAGAGCAGGACTGAAGCACTGACACTGGCTGTTTCTCAATATCCATACTTATCCGTACTTATCCGTACTTATTCGTACTTGTGCGTACTTGTGCGTACTCCCGTACTTGTGAAAACGTCATCAGCCTCAGTCCAAGTTCTGTTCCAATTCTCAAGTAAGCGAACAGCGAGGACGGTTCTCAAACCCGGAAGTGTTCTCGCTCCGCCCATTTTTACCAAGTATGCATCGGAGGTGACTTAAGCTAATTTGGGATGGCCATGTATCCCAGAATACATTTCGGCGGAGCATAGCAGCAGATAATAAAAATATAAATCTGAAATAAATATTTTTCTGTGTCCCGGAACAAAGTTATAACATCATTTGAGGCGAGAAATGAGTCATTTAGAATTCAAACATGTGGTTTGTGTATGAAGATATAACGTATTTATAGTTTGGCAGCGACGTTTGTCGGAGGTGATCAGCTCCGCCTCTGCGGACGCTCGGCGCTCACTGTGCCCGGCACAGAGCAGCGTTACCTCGGCCTGTCCTGATGAAATGATCCGCTGGCTCAGACGTTGCTGTCATTAGATGCTTGGTGTGATCCATAGATTTGTTGTTGACGTGTTATTTTGTTTTTAATGGAAACTTTTTGACCTGACAGTTTGAAGGTTTGTATATTGTTAATGTTTTATTTATTTTAACTTTGAATGTTAGATTTATATTAAAGTCGCACGGTCATTGTATCTGTATTTAAATATAATATGTAAATATTAGATATGTATAGTATAGAGTAGTATATATTTGTACACGTCATACATTTATATATGTATATATACAGTATATACTACTCTACAATGCTGTAACATATCTATTTTCCACATTGTATTATTTGTATTGTATATTTTAATAGAAATAAATTAATAAATGAAGTTAAATATTTAAAATGTAAAAATAATAACAACATATATATGCATTTATTAAAAGTATTTCATATGTTCATTTATCAATATCAATTTATCAGTAGCAAGTATGTACTTGCTTACTTGGGAAGTATATACTTGAGAAGAAACAACAAATCTATGGATCACACCAAGCATCTAATGACAGCGACGTCTGAGCCAGCGGATCATTTCATCAGGACAGGCCGAGGTAACGCTGCTCTGTGCCGGGCACAGTGAGTGCTGAGCGTCCGCAGAGGCGGAGCTTATCACCTCCGACAAACGCCGCTGCCAAACTTTAAATACGTCAGATCTTAATACACAAACCACATGTTTAAATTCTAAATGACTAATTTCTCGCCTCAAATGATGTTAAAACTTTGTTCCGGGACACAGAAAAATATTTATTTCAGATTTATATTTCTATTATCTGCTGCTATGCTCCGCCGAAATGTATTCTGGGATACATGGCCATCCCAAGTACACTAAAGTCACCTCCGATGCATACTTGGTAAAAATGGGCGAAGCGAGAACACTTCCGGGTTTGAGAACCGTCCTCGCTGTTCGCTTACTTGAGAATTGGAACAGCACTTGGATTGAGGCTGATGACGTTTTCACGTAGTACGGGAGTACGTAATTACGCACAAGTATGGATATTGAGAAACGGCCCATATAACTCCAGTGTTCCCCATACAGTTTAGAATTCAATTTAAAATCCTCCTTCTCACATACAAAGCACTTCATGATCAGGCCCCTTCATACCTGAAAAACCTAGTCTTACCTTATCACCCTAACAGACCACTTAGGTCCAAAAATACAGGTTTACTTGTGGTTCCCAGAGTCTGTAAGAGCAGAATGGGAGGCAGAGCCTTCAGTTACCAAACCCCTCCTCTCCTGTGGAACCAGCTTCCACTGACAGTTCGGGAGGCGGAGCCTCTCTCTGTATTTAAAGTTACTTTAAAGGCGACATAGAATGCTTGTATCACACATATATGTTAGTTATGGAGGTCTACTTACATATATTAACTTGTTTTCATGGTTAAAAACATCCTAATCGCTGCAAACGAGCCGATCAAAATATCTCCTCACTGACGCTCTCGTCAGCCGCGCTGTTTCAGACCAAAACCACACCCCCAGAACATGGACTGTGTTGTGATTGGCCAGCCAACGAGAGCTTTCCTACTGTCCTGTGATTGGCCAGGTACCTGGAAGTGACGTAATAGATAGGCCAGCTCTCAGATACACAGCTCCCCCTCTGGCACGGTGGATGCTCTGCATCTCAGCAGCTACAATGAGAGTAGTTCTTCTTCTGCGGTTGAATGTACGCAATCGGATGTGCCTGGACTAGTGCCCGCACCGGGAGGCTCTACGGTGGTGAGAGGAGTGGTGAGGATTTCTGATGACGACATCAAACTATGGAAGTGCCGATCCGCTTCGCAGAGCCCAGGAAAACAATACAACACTATTTTCTCAGCAGTGGCTGAACTGTTGTTCTGAAACTTTAGGGTTTCATAAACGAGGTAATGACACAGATACACACACACAAACGCAGCGTTAATTGGAGCTTCCGGTCTATGTGGCCTTTAAACTTTCCTTTTTGATAAAGCTTATAGTTAGAGCTGGTTCAGGGAAACCTGGACCATCTCTTAGTTATGCTGCTATAGACCTAGACTGCTGGGGGATTTTCCTGTGGCGCACGCACATTCACTCTCTCACACTCACGGTATGAATATGACTTTTTATATGTCATTAACCTTGTCTCTTTCTCTCCCTAGTTTGTGTCTGTCCTTCCTTTCCTCTCTCTCTCTCCCTGTATCCTCATCTTGCAGGTTACAGGATCCAGACAGTGCCGGCCCTGAGTAATTTGGTGCCCTAGGCAAGATTTTAGCTGGCGCCCCCTTGCATCGCAGCAGTCAATTTCACAATCAACTTTCATACAATCACACAGAAACTGCATGTGTGTATTCAAGATTTTATTTCTTTGAGTAAAAAACATCACACCAAATAAAAACTAAAGGAAGAAACAAGTGATAAAATTAAAAAGGACAGGAGCACCTGATGCTGTGTCACTGGGGGTGGTACTGAAATATTTTAAAAGTGCATCTGAAGAGAGAAGAGAAGTATATGTGACGACTGCATGTTACATTTTAATAAAAAAACAGATGCTTGGTGTGCTATACATGAGACTAATAAAGATGATAATGTGATGAGATTCATTCAACTTTATTGTCATTGCAATGCAATTCAGTCTAACCAGAGTGCAAAAACCAGTAAAGTGCAGTGAAATGAATATATATGTATATATAGCCTATGAATGATATGGAAAAGCTAAGGTATGAAATATTAACAGTAATACACTTTAACTGCACTTTAACACTGATGTAAACTTTAACAAACATAAGCTGTGACACATAAAACCAAAGGCTTACAACCACCCTATTACAAAGGGGATGGACAACTAAAAGCATTTTAACTGACATACAAGCAGGAAAGACACCTGTAAAATAACACCTGAACAGGCCTAACGTTAAGTTTCCAGACGTCCCTGATGAATTTAAGGTGAATTTAAGGTGGAGTAACACACGTCGACTCAGCTATTTATTGATTATTAAACAATGTTGCTATTGTCCGAAGTAAGCTAGTAAGCTAACACTCTGCTCCAACAACGGTAACTACGATGCATTAAACTATTAATTTCATGCACTTCATCACATTGACATCACTGTACCTCTATCTTTTTCACGTTTTTCTTCCTCTTCTTTCATTCTTTTCTTTCCTTGGGTGCCGAATGGCTTCAGTCTTTTGGACATAATTCCGATACAGTGTCATTAATCTTTTTCTTCGTCTCTGGGTCACGGTCTGTTCAGATTCAGGCAGCTGGCCTCTTGACCCCGCCCCCCTCACAGAGGGCAGGTACAGAACAATGGCTCGTTGCACCCAGAAAAAAGGCTTCTGCATTATTTAATAATCTTTGCTATGACTTTATGTCGCTGTGGGCTTATATAATATTTCGAAATAATAGTAATAATGGCACTGGTAAAAAAAAAAGAAAAAAAAGTAGTATTTATAATTTTTAATTTTTTTTTTCTCCGTTTTCGGCGCCCCTTGCGGATGACGGCGCCCCTAGCATTTGCCTATACTGCCTATGCCCAGGGCCGTCTCTGGATCCAGATCCAGTTTTCAAAGCTATTAGTAGCATACATATCATCACAATTATTATTATGCTTTATTTAAAGTCGATATCAGTATCATTTTTATCAACACTCTCTGCTGCTGCGTATATAAATATATCCCCCACCTCTCCGCTGTCCCCCATTTTCCTTTCACCCCAACCGGTCGAGGCAGATGACTGCACATCTCTGAGCCTGGTTTTGTCCACCCCTGACTGATTGTATTCAATTCCATTGTAAGTCACTTTGGATAAAAGCGTCTGCTAAATGACATATAATGTAATGTAAAAGACTCTTCAATCAACCCCAGCTGCAGTATAAATAGCTTGTGTGCCCTCACTTCCTGGCGGCTGTGAACCAGTGATCAGTTCGCCTTACTGTCGGTTGCATACCATTGTGTCATTGTGTCTCTTTTCCTCAGAGTGCTCAACAGTTGCCTGATAGAATGGCCTTAAAACTGTCAGGCATTGGTTGACTGCTACATATTCATCAGCAGTGAATGGCACTATGTCAGTGCTAACGGATGACAGGGCTGCCCCTTATGGCTCTCACTGCTCATAAAGCCTATGGAGCATGGCATAAGTGCTGTTCGATCTAGTTTCCACCTCTTGAACAAGCTTTTTTTGTGCCATGCCCATACTGACTTGAATGGAAGACAACTTCTCTTTAGCTTTTGAGCTGGACTTGAAGCGTCCCACTACTTTGCGTGCCCTGTTGTCCAGATCAGATGTCTGACAGAGTGATTTTTTTAACAATTAGATTAAGCATGTGGGCAAAACAATACATGTGTCTAATGTTTAAGTGATTCACACTTGCCACAATATTGTGAGCCCCATCAGTAACCATCCCACAGACCTTTTCAGTGATTCCCCACTCAGCCATCAAATTTGCAGTGGCGTCGGCAATATTAGCTGCTAAGTGGGTCAGGGGAAAATACTGCACACCTAAAAGCACAGTAGCTAGATCTTGGCTTTCTGACACATAATGGCAAGCTACACCAAGGTAGGCATGTCCACATGTCTGCAGTCAAGCTAACAGCTGAACTCTGCTTAATTTCTACCATGGCCTTCTCTTTGGTTGTGGTGTACCTTGCTTCCAACATTGCCTTGACAGTTTTGTGAGTTGGAATGGAGTATGATGGGTCAAGAATTTTGATGAAATTTCTGAACCCTTCATCCTCAACAAAAGAAAAACGCTGGCCATCTTTAACTGTCATGTCCACCAGGGCCTCATCTGGCTTCTGTTTTCTTGACACTGTGTGGGAGAAAGCTTGCTATATAAACATGATACACAACATGTACAGTATATAAACACACACATGCATATCTAAAGTATATATATACATATATATTTAGCTTACAGTCAGTAATCCCAGTGTTGACAGGGTCACTGCTTTGCTGGGCATGTTCATGCCTGGCAAGCAAGTATCTGAGCATAGATGACGTGTTGTTGTAAGACAACTCTTGTGTGCAGAGCAAACTACAAGTAATTGTACATTTGAGACCCATTTAAAAATTAAAAATCAAATTCAATAATGGAAACATAGATTGTAGTCCATGAACTGCATTATACCTTATTTGGTGGTATAAGATCAAAATGATCTTATTGCTTGTACTTACCATAACAATCACTCTTCAAATCTCCAAATCTCAGGAGTAATGATGTGTGTTTATAGCTTGTATGGCGCCAAACAACTCAAATCTGTCAAACCTGTCAAGCTGTCATTGGCTCACAGCACATTGAAACACTACGAGCCAATGAAACGCACTGACAGACTATGAGCCAATGAAACGCACTGACAGACTATGAGCCAATGAAACGCTTCGAAACATTTTGAAGCAATGAAGCACTGTTTTGATACAAGCTCCGACACATCGCTTCGAATCACTCGGCTTCAGGAAGAACGACACAAGCTCCAAAGCCTCGGTATCATTTGCCAATCACTAGTGCTGATCTCCTTTTGTTCTTTAGTGTTCTTTTTTTTAGCCAATAATTCGACTTCACTTTGTGTATTAATTATTTGTCTGCACCTGTACAGCCTCCTTTTAGGAGTGGTTTAATGGCAGCTACTTTTAGGGGTTTAGGAAATGTGCTTGATTGAAGGGAGCTATTTATTATTTGCTGCAAATCTGTTTCGACAGCGTTCACAATAGTTTTAAAAAAGTCTGATGGCATTGTATCATGACAGCATGTTGAAGGTTTTAGATGCTGAAATGTTTCCTCTATGTTTTTTTGTCAACTGTTTTAAATTGTGACATCACAGTGGAGTTATTCCTGGGAGGTCTTAGGGATTGCATCATGTTATTGTTTTGTTGATTTATGTTGATATTTAACCTTATGGACTTTTTTTCACTGAAATTGAAGCAAATTCATTGCATTTTTCTGTGTGTGGCGACACGAGGGTTATTACTATTAAATACTATCATTACTCCAAATACCGACAACGCCACCTTGGGTTATGGCCCAAGGACCAGTAATAAAGGTCAACTAGTACCTTCAGACAAAAGACACTCAGGTTCGTTTACTCAGGGAGGGAATGAGACGGAGTTCAATGATCATGTCTAACAATTTATTATTAAAACAATCATGAGGTTGACACTGTAACACAAAAAAAGAAAAGAGCCCAACTAAAAGGGGGATGTAGTCTGAGGCTTACCGGCTGGAGGAGGGGTTTGGTAGGGGAAGTGACATCCAAAAGGAAAAGGAGGACACCCCACACACACACAGCAAAAGGTGACGTGTAAACAAAGAAAATCTTAAAAAGGGATCACACAGCACACAGAGGACCACCACCACCCAGGAGAACCACCACCACCACCGTCGGCCTTCAGCACTAAGGGGAGAGGAAAACACAATTAAACAGGCTCAAATTTAAGGAACCAAATATAAATGATCAATGGATAAACTGAGAAATGTTAAATTATATTAATAAATCAACCAAACACAAGAAACAAAAGAGTCTCTGGCCAGAGATATCAACTCAACAATTAACCAGTTTAACAGTTTGAAATCAGATTGATCATATTAACAACATAAATTCAACCATTAAACAAAGAGTAAATCAGTAAACAATTAAACCAAACCTTGCCAGATTGTACTTAAAACACTCTCTCTCTCACACACACACACACACACACACAGTTCACAATCTTAGCGAGTGGCTGAGAGTTCGGGCAGACTCGTCGCATCCAGTACGAGTTACAGCCACACACACACACACGCACAATGCAATCATACGTAGCAGCGGTAAACAGGCTGACCACAGGCGGCCGACCGGATCGGAACCAGGCCGTCGGAGCAACAGTCACCAAGCAACAGGACAGTGGCAGAACAGCGGCGAAACAGCGGCGAAGCAGCGGCGAAACAGCGGCGAAACAGCGGCCAAATAGCCGTGGTTAATCAGCTGTTTGTACACTTGGCGTTGACGTTAGCCTTAGCGTTAGCGCTAGCGTTAGCTTTAAAGTTCCAGTTATAAGTCCGGGTGCATTGGCATCCCGTCCAAAGAGGGAGAGGGGTGAAGAATTCAGGCGTGGCAGGGAAAACAGCCACCATGCAGCACACAACCAGCAGACTGTTAGAGGGAGAGGAGCGAAAGAGGAGCTTAGCCCCTGGCTATAGCAGCAAACAACAGAAGCATGTCATCACTCACCAATGCTCTGGTTGCGGCAATAAACACCGCCCCGACTGATCAGCTCGACCGCGGTGAAGACGCCGGATCTATTAGGGAACGACGGTTTTAATTGAATGAAACACGGACGAATATACACAACACAGCACGGCCATATGTGCTTACCTGTGCTCGGATGCTAGCGGCACATACAACGACCCGGAAGTGAGAGATCAGGAGGAGGGACACAGCCTACTTTTCTCCCCTCGGTAAGCGCAGTGATTGGCTAATAAGTCAGAGGGCCGGGGTGCAGTCAAACAAACTAAATCAGTGGTGCCTCATACCACTACAATCCACCCTCCCCATTTTCATCGTCGACCCGACGATGCACAAGATCTCAACTCTAAGACCATGGTCTAAAGAAAGCAGACACAGCACTTGATTGAACGGCTGAAGGCCCCGCCTGAGCAACCTCATTGGCAGGCCTGGGTAAGTGATGAAGGTTTGAGTGGTGTCCAGCGGTAGGTCGGGTGGTCCGTCGCCGGACAACTTCATCATTCCCTGAATGAGGGACAGCCAAGGGAGCGACTGAAGAAGTCAAAAGAACGGGGTGCAATGGGACTGTCGAAGCTACGAGTGTCGCTGGTGCAGGAGCCGGTTGGGCTCCTCCAGCAGAGTGTTCAGCTGGTGGGAGAAGGGGATCCCTTACCACAGCCATCAAGTCTTCATCGTCAGATGAGCTCTCAGACACTGCCGGACAGCCAAGTGGGATAGGAAGAGGAGCGGGGTTGTCGCCTAAAGCAGCCCTCCCAACTATGGCTTTAAGCAGTGTTCGATGTACCCGTTTGATTTTGGCAGGGTCGTCCTCTGGTGCAACTGTATACACCGCACCATTGCCGGGGGGAGCTCTAATCACTCGATGCACCACCGGATTCCACCTGTCCTGGATCTTATGACGACCCTTCCAACCAAACTCCTTTAGAATCACTGACTGGCCCACCACCAGTGGTTCTGACCGGACAGATTGGTCATGGTTTTCTTTCCGGCGCTGGGCGGCCTCCCTCAGCCGGTCTCGGACGCCATCAAAAGCCACATGTAACCGGGTCTGATGCTCTCGGACCCAGTCATTCACCGTCCCATCAACAGGATCCTGCACTCTTCCCAGCAAGAAGTCAACAGGGAGCCTTGCCTCACGACCAAACATGAGGAAAAACGGAGATTCCCCAGTAGATTGATGCGGTGTGGTGTTATAGGCGTACAGTATCTGAGGTAGACAGGAGTGCCAGTCACGCTTTCTAGAGGGAGGCAAAGTACGCAGCAAGTCATGAAGAGTGCGATTAAAACGCTCACACTGACCATTACCTGCCGGATGGTACGGTGTGGTGCGAGATTTTTCGATGTTGTAAAGACCGCACAGCTGTCGAATGAGTGCGCTTTCGAAATTGCGACCCTGATCGGAATGAATGCGTGCTGGAACACCAAACTTCGAAAACCACTCCGCGACGAGAACTTGTGCCACAGTAGAGGCACGCTGGTCACGAGTGGGAATGGCAAGTGTATATTTGCTGAAAACATCGGTCAGCACAAGGACGTTCTCCAGCCCGTTATGGGTTGGTTCAAGCATGGTGAAATCCATTGCCAGGATTTCATTAGGCTCTGAAGCAAGCAGATGTCCCATGAAGCTACGAACAGGTGGCCCAGAGTCTTTAGCCACTTGACACCGCTCGCAGGTTTGACACCAGCGCTTCACATCAGAAGACATCCCCGGCCAATAGCACCGCTGCCGGAGCAATTCCAAAGTCCTGCCCACCCCCTGGTGTCCGTGATTTTGGTGGACCTCCGTGAGGACTTTGTCCCTCAGAGCAGCTGGCAAAAGCACCTGGAGAACCAGTTCTCCCCCGTCAGAGCGAGAGACTTGCCGGTACACCACTCCGGCCCGTACAACCAATCGCTCCCACTGCTTAAGAAGCACCAAAGCTGGTGGAGATAACTGCTTCCGATCGCCATAATTCGGGTATCGTTTCTGCCGCCAAAACACAAGAACTTCCTGGGTCACCGGATCAGCTTGTTGGAGTTCTCCAATGTCTGCAGGCAGATGCTGAGGCAAAGCCTGAACAGCAGCCTGACAGGCTGTAGGCCCACTGGCCTGGAGAACCTGTTGCAAGGGCTGAGGAAGTGATGTACCGGAGACAAGGATCTCAAGGTCCTGGTTCTGGGAGGATGCAAGCGAGACAGAGCATCTGCATTTGTGTTACTCTTGCCAGAGCGGTAACGGATCTCGAAGTTAAATGACGCGAGTTGGGCTGCCCAACGCTGCTCCAGGGCTCCAAGCTTCGCTGATTTAAGATGGCTAAGCGGGTTATTGTCTGTAAAAACAAGACATTTGTGGCCAAGCAAGTATTCACGAAATTTATCAGTCATAGCCCATTTTAATGCCAGAAACTCCAGCTTCATGGAGCTATAATTGACAGGATTGCGTTCAGTCGGCCTTAAGCTACGACTGGCAAAGGCTATGGGCCGCACTTTTCCTTCTCGCTCTTGGGAGAGCACTGCACCAAGGCCCCCATGGCTTGCGTCGACCTCCAAGATAAAAGGAAGGGAGAAGTCAGCGTATGCCAGCACAGGTGCGGTTGTGAGCTTAGATTTTAGGGCCTCAAAACTCCGCTGATGTTCTCCTGTCCATTTTTCCACAACTGGTGCAGACCGTCTGGACTTGGACCCCACAAGTTCAGCTACAAGGCGATGAAGAGGGGCAGCCAACTTGGCAAAGCCTTCCACAAAGCGACGATAGTAGCTTGCGAACCCGAGAAAGGACCGCAGCGCCAAGATGGTGGTGGGAGGCTGCCAGTTTGCTACCACCTCAAGCTTGCTCGGGTCGGTGCAAACACCTTCGGCTGAGATGATGTGGCCCAAGTAACGCACCTCCTGTTGGAAAAAGGAGCACTTTGACAACTTGGCCTTCAGGCCCTCGTGTTGTAAGCGCTGCAATACCACTTCCAGTCTCTCAAGATGTTGTTGAAAGGAGGATGAGAAAACAACAATGTCATCCAGGTACAAGAGCAGCGACTGACACTGCTGATCTCCAAAAACACGCTGCATAAGTCGCTGGAAAGTGCTGGGCGCATTACACAACCCGAAGGGCATGCGATTCCATTCAAAGAGTCCGAAAGGAGTGCAAAACGCTGTCTTTGGTCGGTCAGCCTCTGCCACCGGGACCTGATTGTAGCCACTGGCTAAATCCAGAGTGGAAAACCATTGGGCTCCTGTGAGTGCATCCAACGACTCCTCGATCCGAGGGAGAGGAAATGCATCTTTTCGGGTCCGGTGGTTAAGCTGCCGATAGTCTACGCACAAGCGCAGACTACCATCCTTCTTTTTAACCAGCACGATTGGTGAAGCAAACGGACTACAACTTTCCCTGATAACTTGTGCACCAAGCAACTGATTAATGTGCTCCTTGACCACTTCGTATTCTGATGGCGGAATACGTCGATAGCGTTGACGGATGGGAGTGTCGTCAAGAAGCGGGATTTCATGTGCTATCAGGTTGGTGCACCCCAGGTCGCCATCGTGAGTGGAAAAGACAGAAGCATATTTCCAAAGAAGATGTCTGGCTTCCTTCTGTTCTTCCGCTGACAAAGCAGATAGATCAACCACATCTATTTGGTCTTGCAGTGAAGATACCACAGCCTGGGATGCAATGGTGGCCAGATAAGATGGAACCTCCTTAATACCAGAAGGTAAGCTCACCACACAAACTTCACGCAATGCACCGACCTCTGTACGAGGGTAAAGCAGCACATCACATGTTCCCACATTCACAACAGGTATATACACAGTACCTCCCTCAACTCGAACCAGTGCTGGAGATGCAAGCAGTCCAGCGGGGAGACCCCGATCTGAGGGCTCAAAGAGCACAGTTGTCCCAGAATGCTGTGCAGAACAGGTGGCTGGAACGAGCTGCATGGTGCCACCAAAGATACGGAAAGCTTTCTTGCCTCGCAGCTTAACCTTGCCAATAGCATCAAAAGAAGAAGTCAGAGAGGCTTGATGGCATCTCTGCAATGCCTGCACCACTGACTTTGGTGCTTCAGTGACAGTGGCTAGCTTAAACAGGGCAGAGCCATGTTGCCCAAACAAGGTGCTGTAGCACCTTCGTAAAATGTTCATCCCCAAGACACCAGGGGCAGGAAGAGATGCATCAGCTGGAGGGTCCTTGACCACCAATAACCCGCACCCTGGCAAAATCCTACCACAGAGCTCGACTTCGAGTTCCAAGTAACCAAGGTATGGGATGGGCAATCCATTGGCGGCTTGAAGCTGAAGCCAATGGCAAGATTTAAGTTTCTCTTGGTCCCAAGTTTCAAAGTGTTGCCGGAAAAAGCTTTCTCTGACCGTGGACACCATGGACCCAGTGTCCACTAAACAAGGAACTGTTACTCCCCCCATAACCACATCCAGGTGTGGACAAGTGCTGATTAGCTTCGCTTCTCTCCGATCCCCCCACAAGACAGGTGAGCCAGTGGCAACTCCCCTCGAACTTTGACTCCGCAGTTCGACGGGCGCTAGTTTCCCGAATGCTGAGCTGGATCCCGCCGAGAGCCTGGTCGGCTGAAAGCAGACACTGAAGGTTGAGGAGGGACACGCTCTCCTCTGCACTCCCTGGCAAAGTGGCCAGGCTGTTGACATCGCCGGCAGATGACCGGATCACGATAAGAATAGTTACGCTGCTGACTAATCTGCAGCTGAGCAAGAGTTTCTGTAAGATGTTTAAGCTGTTCCTGTTGGAGCTTCAACATTTGTTTCACCTCCTGCAGCTCTGAAGCCTGGGGTGAACTAGCCACTAAAGGAGCGGTCTGTACACCACACTGCAAGCCCATCAACAAAGGAACTGAGTGACTCCGGCCGCGCACACCCCCTGGCACTCCCTCTCGCTCCCACCTAATTGCCTCTGCCCTAGCATCCAGCAGAGGGACAGTAGGCTGCCGGCGTACTAATTGTTTTAATTCTCGACGAAGGGAACCATCAATGACGTTTTCGATAAACTGATCGCGCAGCAGAACATCTGCATTTAACATCTCGCTTGGAGCACTTTGCTTCACCACAGACATCAAACTCATTAACGCGAGGGAGAACTCTTGCAGAGTCTCCCCATCTTGTTGTCGCCTCGAGAAAAACGCCTCCTGTAAGGCGACGTACGAATCCGTACAACCATACAGCTCTCGCAATACTATGATAATTTTGGCTGGGTCACTTCTATCAGCAGTCGAGCGATATTTTATTTCTTCACGCGCCTCTCCCTCTAAATGGTCAAAAAGAAAGAATGCCTGATCAAGTGTGGACAGGTGGCGAGCCCTCATGCAAGCCTGAGCTTCCTCAATCCACTCATCTAGCCCTATACCTGATCTACCCCTAAACGCTGGGCACTTTCTATCTCTGGGTACAAGGACCAGTCGCTCGGTTACAGGAGCGGTGGAAGTGGACGATCTGAGGAGAGGTTCAGCAGGAATAGCAGGTGCAGCACTAGGACCAGGCACGGGAGCAGCCTGCTCCTGCTGCAATCTGTCATTCTCTGCCCTCAACTGTGCCACCAAATCCCTCAACTCTTGTAGCTCTCCTTCCATTTTGGTACAGTTACAGCTAAACTGGACGCTAGAGCCACAACTTCAAAGAGAAAAAACGATAGGCTCACCGCTGGTTCGTCAAGCTGCCATTCATACACACACGGCAATCTGAAAATCAATAGGCAAAAAACAAAAAAACATGGAACACACGTCTCTACCTCCACTGAGTGTATCCTGCCGACGACGCCAGGTTTGTGGCGACACGAGGGTTATTACTATTAAATACTATCATTACTCCAAATACCGACAACGCCACCTTGGGTTATGGCCCAAGGACCAGTGATAAAGGTCAACTAGTACCTTCAGACAAAAGACACTCAGGTTCGTTTACTCAGGGAGGGAATGAGACGGAGTTCAATGATCATGTCTAACAATTTATTATTAAAACAATCATGAGGTTGACACTGTAACACAAAAAAAGAAAAGAGCCCAACTAAAAGGGGGATGTAGTCTGAGGCTTACCGGCTGGAGGAGGGGTTTGGTAGGGGAAGTGACATCCAAAAGGAAAAGGAGGACACCCCACACACACACAGCAAAAGGTGACGTGTAAACAAAGAAAATCTTAAAAAGGGATCACACAGCACACAGAGGACCACCACCACCCAGGAGAACCACCACCACCACCGTCGGCCTTCAGCACTAAGGGGAGAGGAAAACACAATTAAACAGGCTCAAATTTAAGGAACCAAATATAAATGATCAATGGATAAACTGAGAAATGTTAAATTATATTAATAAATCAACCAAACACAAGAAACAAAAGAGTCTCTGGCCAGAGATATCAACTCAACAATTAACCAGTTTAACAGTTTGAAATCAGATTGATCATATTAACAACATAAATTCAACCATTAAACAAAGAGTAAATCAGTAAACAATTAAACCAAACCTTGCCAGATTGTACTTAAAACACTCTCTCTCTCACACACACACACACACACACACAGTTCACAATCTTAGCGAGTGGCTGAGAGTTCGGGCAGACTCGTCGCATCCAGTACGAGTTACAGCCACACACACACACACGCACAATGCAATCATACGTAGCAGCGGTAAACAGGCTGACCACAGGCGGCCGACCGGATCGGAACCAGGCCGTCGGAGCAACAGTCACCAAGCAACAGGACAGTGGCAGAACAGCGGCGAAACAGCGGCGAAGCAGCGGCGAAACAGCGGCGAAACAGCGGCCAAATAGCCGTGGTTAATCAGCTGTTTGTACACTTGGCGTTGACGTTAGCCTTAGCGTTAGCGCTAGCGTTAGCTTTAAAGTTCCAGTTATAAGTCCGGGTGCATTGGCATCCCGTCCAAAGAGGGAGAGGGGTGAAGAATTCAGGCGTGGCAGGGAAAACAGCCACCATGCAGCACACAACCAGCAGACTGTTAGAGGGAGAGGAGCGAAAGAGGAGCTTAGCCCCTGGCTATAGCAGCAAACAACAGAAGCATGTCATCACTCACCAATGCTCTGGTTGCGGCAATAAACACCGCCCCGACTGATCAGCTCGACCGCGGTGAAGACGCCGGATCTATTAGGGAACGACGGTTTTAATTGAATGAAACACGGACGAATATACACAACACAGCACGGCCATATGTGCTTACCTGTGCTCGGATGCTAGCGGCACATACAACGACCCGGAAGTGAGAGATCAGGAGGAGGGACACAGCCTACTTTTCTCCCCTCGGTAAGCGCAGTGATTGGCTAATAAGTCAGAGGGCCGGGGTGCAGTCAAACAAACTAAATCAGTGGTGCCTCATACCACTACAATCCACCCTCCCCATTTTCATCGTCGACCCGACGATGCACAAGATCTCAACTCTAAGACCATGGTCTAAAGAAAGCAGACACAGCACTTGATTGAACGGCTGAAGGCCCCGCCTGAGCAACCTCATTGGCAGGCCTGGGTAAGTGATGAAGGTTTGAGTGGTGTCCAGCGGTAGGTCGGGTGGTCCGTCGCCGGACAACTTCATCATTCCCTGAATGAGGGACAGCCAAGGGAGCGACTGAAGAAGTCAAAAGAACGGGGTGCAATGGGACTGTCGAAGCTACGAGTGTCGCTGGTGCAGGAGCCGGTTGGGCTCCTCCAGCAGAGTGTTCAGCTGGTGGGAGAAGGGGATCCCTTACCACAGCCATCAAGTCTTCATCGTCAGATGAGCTCTCAGACACTGCCGGACAGCCAAGTGGGATAGGAAGAGGAGCGGGGTTGTCGCCTAAAGCAGCCCTCCCAACTATGGCTTTAAGCAGTGTTCGATGTACCCGTTTGATTTTGGCAGGGTCGTCCTCTGGTGCAACTGTATACACCGCACCATTGCCGGGGGGAGCTCTAATCACTCGATGCACCACCGGATTCCACCTGTCCTGGATCTTATGACGACCCTTCCAACCAAACTCCTTTAGAATCACTGACTGGCCCACCACCAGTGGTTCTGACCGGACAGATTGGTCATGGTTTTCTTTCCGGCGCTGGGCGGCCTCCCTCAGCCGGTCTCGGACGCCATCAAAAGCCACATGTAACCGGGTCTGATGCTCTCGGACCCAGTCATTCACCGTCCCATCAACAGGATCCTGCACTCTTCCCAGCAAGAAGTCAACAGGGAGCCTTGCCTCACGACCAAACATGAGGAAAAACGGAGATTCCCCAGTAGATTGATGCGGTGTGGTGTTATAGGCGTACAGTATCTGAGGTAGACAGGAGTGCCAGTCACGCTTTCTAGAGGGAGGCAAAGTACGCAGCAAGTCATGAAGAGTGCGATTAAAACGCTCACACTGACCATTACCTGCCGGATGGTACGGTGTGGTGCGAGATTTTTCGATGTTGTAAAGACCGCACAGCTGTCGAATGAGTGCGCTTTCGAAATTGCGACCCTGATCGGAATGAATGCGTGCTGGAACACCAAACTTCGAAAACCACTCCGCGACGAGAACTTGTGCCACAGTAGAGGCACGCTGGTCACGAGTGGGAATGGCAAGTGTATATTTGCTGAAAACATCGGTCAGCACAAGGACGTTCTCCAGCCCGTTATGGGTTGGTTCAAGCATGGTGAAATCCATTGCCAGGATTTCATTAGGCTCTGAAGCAAGCAGATGTCCCATGAAGCTACGAACAGGTGGCCCAGAGTCTTTAGCCACTTGACACCGCTCGCAGGTTTGACACCAGCGCTTCACATCAGAAGACATCCCCGGCCAATAGCACCGCTGCCGGAGCAATTCCAAAGTCCTGCCCACCCCCTGGTGTCCGTGATTTTGGTGGACCTCCGTGAGGACTTTGTCCCTCAGAGCAGCTGGCAAAAGCACCTGGAGAACCAGTTCTCCCCCGTCAGAGCGAGAGACTTGCCGGTACACCACTCCGGCCCGTACAACCAATCGCTCCCACTGCTTAAGAAGCACCAAAGCTGGTGGAGATAACTGCTTCCGATCGCCATAATTCGGGTATCGTTTCTGCCGCCAAAACACAAGAACTTCCTGGGTCACCGGATCAGCTTGTTGGAGTTCTCCAATGTCTGCAGGCAGATGCTGAGGCAAAGCCTGAACAGCAGCCTGACAGGCTGTAGGCCCACTGGCCTGGAGAACCTGTTGCAAGGGCTGAGGAAGTGATGTACCGGAGACAAGGATCTCAAGGTCCTGGTTCTGGGAGGATGCAAGCGAGACAGAGCATCTGCATTTGTGTTACTCTTGCCAGAGCGGTAACGGATCTCGAAGTTAAATGACGCGAGTTGGGCTGCCCAACGCTGCTCCAGGGCTCCAAGCTTCGCTGATTTAAGATGGCTAAGCGGGTTATTGTCTGTAAAAACAAGACATTTGTGGCCAAGCAAGTATTCACGAAATTTATCAGTCATAGCCCATTTTAATGCCAGAAACTCCAGCTTCATGGAGCTATAATTGACAGGATTGCGTTCAGTCGGCCTTAAGCTACGACTGGCAAAGGCTATGGGCCGCACTTTTCCTTCTCGCTCTTGGGAGAGCACTGCACCAAGGCCCCCATGGCTTGCGTCGACCTCCAAGATAAAAGGAAGGGAGAAGTCAGCGTATGCCAGCACAGGTGCGGTTGTGAGCTTAGATTTTAGGGCCTCAAAACTCCGCTGATGTTCTCCTGTCCATTTTTCCACAACTGGTGCAGACCGTCTGGACTTGGACCCCACAAGTTCAGCTACAAGGCGATGAAGAGGGGCAGCCAACTTGGCAAAGCCTTCCACAAAGCGACGATAGTAGCTTGCGAACCCGAGAAAGGACCGCAGCGCCAAGATGGTGGTGGGAGGCTGCCAGTTTGCTACCACCTCAAGCTTGCTCGGGTCGGTGCAAACACCTTCGGCTGAGATGATGTGGCCCAAGTAACGCACCTCCTGTTGGAAAAAGGAGCACTTTGACAACTTGGCCTTCAGGCCCTCGTGTTGTAAGCGCTGCAATACCACTTCCAGTCTCTCAAGATGTTGTTGAAAGGAGGATGAGAAAACAACAATGTCATCCAGGTACAAGAGCAGCGACTGACAATGCTGATCTCCAAAAACACGCTGCATAAGTCGCTGGAAAGTGCTGGGCGCATTACACAACCCGAAGGGCATGCGATTCCATTCAAAGAGTCCGAAAGGAGTGCAAAACGCTGTCTTTGGTCGGTCAGCCTCTGCCACCGGGACCTGATTGTAGCCACTGGCTAAATCCAGAGTGGAAAACCATTGGGCTCCTGTGAGTGCATCCAACGACTCCTCGATCCGAGGGAGAGGAAATGCATCTTTTCGGGTCCGGTGGTTAAGCTGCCGATAGTCTACGCACAAGCGCAGACTACCATCCTTCTTTTTAACCAGCACGATTGGTGAAGCAAACGGACTACAACTTTCCCTGATAACTTGTGCACCAAGCAACTGATTAATGTGCTCCTTGACCACTTCGTATTCTGATGGCGGAATACGTCGATAGCGTTGACGGATGGGAGTGTCGTCAAGAAGCGGGATTTCATGTGCTATCAGGTTGGTGCACCCCAGGTCGCCATCGTGAGTGGAAAAGACAGAAGCATATTTCCAAAGAAGATGTCTGGCTTCCTTCTGTTCTTCCGCTGACAAAGCAGATAGATCAACCACATCTATTTGGTCTTGCAGTGAAGATACCACAGCCTGGGATGCAATGGTGGCCAGATAAGATGGAACCTCCTTAATACCAGAAGGTAAGCTCACCACACAAACTTCACGCAATGCACCGACCTCTGTACGAGGGTAAAGCAGCACATCACATGTTCCCACATTCACAACAGGTATATACACAGTACCTCCCTCAACTCGAACCAGTGCTGGAGATGCAAGCAGTCCAGCGGGGAGACCCCGATCTGAGGGCTCAAAGAGCACAGTTGTCCCAGAATGCTGTGCAGAACAGGTGGCTGGAACGAGCTGCATGGTGCCACCAAAGATACGGAAAGCTTTCTTGCCTCGCAGCTTAACCTTGCCAATAGCATCAAAAGAAGAAGTCAGAGAGGCTTGATGGCATCTCTGCAATGCCTGCACCACTGACTTTGGTGCTTCAGTGACAGTGGCTAGCTTAAACAGGGCAGAGCCATGTTGCCCAAACAAGGTGCTGTAGCACCTTCGTAAAATGTTCATCCCCAAGACACCAGGGGCAGGAAGAGATGCATCAGCTGGAGGGTCCTTGACCACCAATAACCCGCACCCTGGCAAAATCCTACCACAGAGCTCGACTTCGAGTTCCAAGTAACCAAGGTATGGGATGGGCAATCCATTGGCGGCTTGAAGCTGAAGCCAATGGCAAGATTTAAGTTTCTCTTGGTCCCAAGTTTCAAAGTGTTGCCGGAAAAAGCTTTCTCTGACCGTGGACACCATGGACCCAGTGTCCACTAAACAAGGAACTGTTACTCCCCCCATAACCACATCCAGGTGTGGACAAGTGCTGATTAGCTTCGCTTCTCTCCGATCCCCCCACAAGACAGGTGAGCCAGTGGCAACTCCCCTCGAACTTTGACTCCGCAGTTCGACGGGCGCTAGTTTCCCGAATGCTGAGCTGGATCCCGCCGAGAGCCTGGTCGGCTGAAAGCAGACACTGAAGGTTGAGGAGGGACACGCTCTCCTCTGCACTCCCTGGCAAAGTGGCCAGGCTGTTGACATCGCCGGCAGATGACCGGATCACGATAAGAATAGTTACGCTGCTGACTAATCTGCAGCTGAGCAAGAGTTTCTGTAAGATGTTTAAGCTGTTCCTGTTGGAGCTTCAACATTTGTTTCACCTCCTGCAGCTCTGAAGCCTGGGGTGAACTAGCCACTAAAGGAGCGGTCTGTACACCACACTGCAAGCCCATCAACAAAGGAACTGAGTGACTCCGGCCGCGCACACCCCCTGGCACTCCCTCTCGCTCCCACCTAATTGCCTCTGCCCTAGCATCCAGCAGAGAGACAGTAGGCTGCCGGCGTACTAATTGTTTTAATTCTCGACGAAGGGAACCATCAATGACGTTTTCGATAAACTGATCGCGCAGCAGAACATCTGCATTTAACATCTCGCTTGGAGCACTTTGCTTCACCACAGACATCAAACTCATTAACGCGAGGGAGAACTCTTGCAGAGTCTCCCCATCTTGTTGTCGCCTCGAGAAAAACGCCTCCTGTAAGGCGACGTACGAATCCGTACAACCATACAGCTCTCGCAATACTATGATAATTTTGGCTGGGTCACTTCTATCAGCAGTCGAGCGATATTTTATTTCTTCACGCGCCTCTCCCTCTAAATGGTCAAAAAGAAAGAATGCCTGATCAAGTGTGGACAGGTGGCGAGCCCTCATGCAAGCCTGAGCTTCCTCAATCCACTCATCTAGCCCTATACCTGATCTACCCCTAAACGCTGGGCACTTTCTATCTCTGGGTACAAGGACCAGTCGCTCGGTTACAGGAGCGGTGGAAGTGGACGATCTGAGGAGAGGTTCAGCAGGAATAGCAGGTGCAGCACTAGGACCAGGCACGGGAGCAGCCTGCTCCTGCTGCAATCTGTCATTCTCTGCCCTCAACTGTGCCACCAAATCCCTCAACTCTTGTAGCTCTCCTTCCATTTTGGTACAGTTACAGCTAAACTGGACGCTAGAGCCACAACTTCAAAGAGAAAAAACGATAGGCTCACCGCTGGTTCGTCAAGCTGCCATTCATACACACACGGCAATCTGAAAATCAATAGGCAAAAAACAAAAAAACATGGAACACACGTCTCTACCTCCACTGAGTGTATCCTGCCGACGACGCCAGGTTTGTGGCGACACGAGGGTTATTACTATTAAATACTATCATTACTCCAAATACCGACAACGCCACCTTGGGTTATGGCCCAAGGACCAGTGATAAAGGTCAACTAGTACCTTCAGACAAAAGACACTCAGGTTCGTTTACTCAGGGAGGGAATGAGACGGAGTTCAATGATCATGTCTAACAATTTATTATTAAAACAATCATGAGGTTGACACTGTAACACAAAAAAAGAAAAGAGCCCAACTAAAAGGGGGATGTAGTCTGAGGCTTACCGGCTGGAGGAGGGGTTTGGTAGGGGAAGTGACATCCAAAAGGAAAAGGAGGACACCCCACACACACACAGCAAAAGGTGACGTGTAAACAAAGAAAATCTTAAAAAGGGATCACACAGCACACAGAGGACCACCACCACCCAGGAGAACCACCACCACCACCGTCGGCCTTCAGCACTAAGGGGAGAGGAAAACACAATTAAACAGGCTCAAATTTAAGGAACCAAATATAAATGATCAATGGATAAACTGAGAAATGTTAAATTATATTAATAAATCAACCAAACACAAGAAACAAAAGAGTCTCTGGCCAGAGATATCAACTCAACAATTAACCAGTTTAACAGTTTGAAATCAGATTGATCATATTAACAACATAAATTCAACCATTAAACAAAGAGTAAATCAGTAAACAATTAAACCAAACCTTGCCAGATTGTACTTAAAACACTCTCTCTCTCACACACACACACACACACACACAGTTCACAATCTTAGCGAGTGGCTGAGAGTTCGGGCAGACTCGTCGCATCCAGTACGAGTTACAGCCACACACACACACACGCACAATGCAATCATACGTAGCAGCGGTAAACAGGCTGACCACAGGCGGCCGACCGGATCGGAACCAGGCCGTCGGAGCAACAGTCACCAAGCAACAGGACAGTGGCAGAACAGCGGCGAAACAGCGGCGAAGCAGCGGCGAAACAGCGGCGAAACAGCGGCCAAATAGCCGTGGTTAATCAGCTGTTTGTACACTTGGCGTTGACGTTAGCCTTAGCGTTAGCGCTAGCGTTAGCTTTAAAGTTCCAGTTATAAGTCCGGGTGCATTGGCATCCCGTCCAAAGAGGGAGAGGGGTGAAGAATTCAGGCGTGGCAGGGAAAACAGCCACCATGCAGCACACAACCAGCAGACTGTTAGAGGGAGAGGAGCGAAAGAGGAGCTTAGCCCCTGGCTATAGCAGCAAACAACAGAAGCATGTCATCACTCACCAATGCTCTGGTTGCGGCAATAAACACCGCCCCGACTGATCAGCTCGACCGCGGTGAAGACGCCGGATCTATTAGGGAACGACGGTTTTAATTGAATGAAACACGGACGAATATACACAACACAGCACGGCCATATGTGCTTACCTGTGCTCGGATGCTAGCGGCACATACAACGACCCGGAAGTGAGAGATCAGGAGGAGGGACACAGCCTACTTTTCTCCCCTCGGTAAGCGCAGTGATTGGCTAATAAGTCAGAGGGCCGGGGTGCAGTCAAACAAACTAAATCAGTGGTGCCTCATACCACTACATGTGGAAAGGAGTTCTGGAGCTCTCTGTTTAGGTGGGTTTGTAAGCTTATCAACCATAGCAAACAGAGCACGAGTGTTGTTGATATTCTTATTAATAATTTCAGAAAAGTGTTGCTGCCTAGCCTTATGTAACTCATCGTTACAGAGACTTTGTTCGTAGAGGTCATGGTGAATGGGAAGTTTAGTTTGTCATGTTTCACTGAGAAGTAAACAATCAAGATCATAGGTCATAATGACGTCATTTACTAACAGTGATCTGATATTGAGTAGAGCTAACCTTGTTTCTCCTTGTTACTGGGGTTGAAGAGACCCTCCTGAGCGATCGCAGTGCAGGCAACTCAGATTCATCACGAGTCTCCGGGTGCTGGGTTCTGCCTGTTAACCGCCTTCCCATATCTGAGGGAAGCAATTTATCTTTACGTAATTTATGCTTTGGATTTCCACCAAGAGAGTTCCAGGGAGGACTACTGGTTGATTTACTGCCTTTAGCACCAGCTTCCTGCTTCTTGGTGGTGCTAATTAGCGGTCTGTTAGCCTATCCACTGATTTGGGTCATCGGTAGAGTGGTTTAATTTCCATATTGACCATTTACCTCCACGTTGACTTCCAGTCGCTGCATTTTCATCTCCAGTATTGCTATCTTCTGGAGAAGTTTGTGGTAGCCATCCGTGGAAAAGGGAGACATCTTGCTGCTAATAAGCTTAGCTTAGCTGAGCTCCTCAATCCCAGTCACTATAGTGCAGGCTTGTGCTGCTGATAGGCCACACTCACGAAGTAAAAGAGTTTAAATAATAGTTGTAGCCTTCAGATACTTTCAAAAATTAAGCTCCCACTGATATTAAAGTATCCAGGACCTGCTTTCCATAGATTTTGTAGCAAAAGGACAGGATTGACGTGGAGAAAAAAAGAAAGTAAAGCAAAGAGCAAAGCAGTGCACAATCTTCAAGAGAGGAGGAGACTTGTAAAGTCAGTCAGTCAGTCATCATCTACCGCTTTATCCTCAACCAGAGGGTCGCGGGGGGTGCTGTGCCAATCTCAGCTACATCGGGCGATAGGCGGGGTACACCCTGGACAGTTCGCCAGTCCATCGCAGGGCCACACACAGATAGAGACAAACAACCATTCACTCTCACACTCACTCCTATGGTCAATTTAGAGTGTCCAATTCACCTATCCCCACATTGCATGTTTTTGGACTGTGGGAGGAAGCCGGAGAACACGGAGAGAACCCACGCACACACGGGGAGAACATGCAAACTCCATGCAGAAAGGCCCTTGTTCCAACCGGGGCTCGAACCCGGGTCTTCTCGCTGCAAGGCGAGAGTGCTAACCACTACACCACCGTGTGGCCCGACTTGTAAAGTAAGTAAATAAAATATTGTCGGGCCCAGGATTGAACCCTGTGGTACACCATTCCATGACTGATATTAAATATTTGACTCCAACATTGTTTTTCTCATTGTAAAACTATAAAACCTCACAGTCAGATTCTCTGTCGTATGAAAGAAACATCTGAGGTGTAACAGTGTGTGACTCCCTCTAGTGGATGTAGTGTTTTTGTACAGAGTTGTGGTGTTTCCTGTCACTGTGGGCTTCACAGCACAGTAGTAAACAGCAGAGTCTGTCACTGCAGCTGAGATGATCTGCAGATACACTTGGTTTCTCTCCTGGTTCAGTTCAGCAGTCAGTCGAGAGTTCACAGCTGCAGCTTTCAAAACCTCAGGCTCTTTAGTGTCAGTGATCATGAGAAGATAGTGAGGAGCAGATCCAGGATCCTGTCGATACCACTGGAGAGTTTGAGCTTTCACTGAGTAGTTACAGGACAGAGAGACAGTTTGACCTTCTGCTGAAAACACTGCAGCTCTGTTGGCAGTAATATCATCTTCACAGCTGTTACCTAGTGAGAGAAACAACATTTGACAAACATCTAAACAGATGATCCTGGTAACAGTAGAGTCAACACTTATCAGAGATGAAGTGGTGACATCTTTGAAAAGTTTCATCTTCAACTGAAGCTAAAAAATATCTTTGAGTTTGAGTTTTTTCTTGTGTGAATCAAACGCACCTAAAAGAGCCAAGAGGAAGAAAAGAGCAGTCAATTTTTCCATGTTTAGGTCTGAGAAATGTAAGAATTGTTCATTCAGTGAGATGAAGCTGTGAGTGGTTTGTATTTGGTCTGATGTTCACAGCTGGAATTTAACAGTTCTGTACTGAGCAGACATCTCTACAGTCAGTGGGAGGAGAATCGTCTGTCACATGATCTACACTTCTAAAGCTGCTCATCACAACTGAAGACATTCTGAACTGGATCATAAGAAACCACTGAGGTGTAACAGTGTGTGACTCCCTCTAGTGGATGTAGTGTTTTTGTACAGAGTTGTGGTGTTTCCTGTCACTGTGGGCCTCACAGCACAGTAGTAAACAGCAGAGTCTGTCACTGCAGCAGAGGAGATGATCATACTGATCATGTTTTGCTCCACTTTAATCTTCAATCCAGGTGTTGGAGATGATAATATGTTTCCTGTTCCTAAATGAGACATGAGGAACTCTGGTGGTTTTCCTGGATGTTGTCGATACCAGAAGAAATAATCATCAGCAGCTGCAGATTTGTGATATTTGTAGGACAGAGAGACAGACGTGTGTTCTGAAGTGAACTCTTCAGTCTTGACTGGAGTCAGTTCTTTACAGTTGATGCCTGAAGGAGAAAATAATGATCTCAAAGACAATTCACATGTTATTGGAATGAAAAGTTTTTGTGTCTTATAATGTTACAAACCTGTTAGAGTGTTAAGAAGCAGCAGAGAAAATACAGAGTGATGCAGTGACAGCATGTTGAATAAAGGTCATGTTAATGGTTTGTATCTTGAACTCTGCTGAATATGGAAGCTCCTCTCTCCTCTATAGTTCAGTAACAACTCAGCTCCACCCTGAATCTCTGCGTCTCCTCTTAGATCTGTATTTTCTCTTCTCTCTGTTACACTTCCTCCTGCTTCACACTAACTGCAGCATTTAGTTCAAGCTGAAGGTGGACCGTCTTTAGTCTGTTTTTGGAATAATTGTGTTTTTGGACATTTTCAACATAAAACACAGAGTCACCAGCAAACATGTGCATCTAAACATCAGGTGGATGGTTACCTACTCGGAGACAGAGGGTACCCCTGCCAGCGCCATCTGCTAACCCCTTATCCTGACCCTGAGCCTGGCCCACAGCAACACTAGAACTTGGATCATTGCAGGACACGAGCCAGAGTGGAGATGACCATCGGGATACCCAAGGCCCGGTTCCAGTGCCTTCAAAATCTCAGGGCCACACCAGAAAAGGCTTGTGACATTATAGTGTGGTTCTCCACAACATTGCCACTATTAGAGGAGAACAATGTCCTACTCCTTACCCCAATGATCCAGATAATGATCCTCACCCCGCTGCTGATGCACGAGATGGAAGAGCTGTTAGAGACATGACATGCTTTTATCATTTCTAACCGACCCATCACCTCCCAAGTGTCAAAGAACGACAGTATGCCTCTCATTTTATGAGGTCTGTTTATTTCCTACAAGGACAAATGTTGTACATTGTTAATCCTTTTTTTGTTGAAATAAGTAAAAATCATCCACCTGTGGGCACGTCACCCACCTTTCACTGATGGTCCAGCATTTGTATTTCCATTTTTGTCTTGGTGATCTGCAGCTTTATGTGTTCCATTTCTAGATGTGATTTATTGATTTGGGATTGTAAATACACCTTGTAGAGTTGTTTCACAGGGAGCTATAGGAACATAAGTTATGTTGAATGTCATAGTTCCATTATCTACTTAGTGTCAATGCAAGTTGTGGGTCAATACTGAACAACAATTGCTTTGTTAGAGAGAAAGAAGTTGCAAGTTGTATTGTGGAACCTCACTATTAACTGAAACCATAGTTATTATTAAAAAAAATAAAATAATTTAGTATTCTGTGGAATATTAAGATTACTTACAATAGCATGGAGGTCTGTTATGGCAGAAGGCTCCATGAGACAGATTACACCATCAGTCACTGGTAGAAGTTGGCCATAGACGTCCGGGTGGTAACGTATTGTGTCACTTCCTGTGCTTCCACTGGTGTTACGCTGTGTGCCTTCTGCGCTCTCTGCGGTTTTCTATCTACTGGAACGATCGACTGCTCTAACTGAACAAACGCTCGTTTTTATTACTAATACTAGTACTAAGACTAATATTCTCACCCACTACTTTTGTTCAAACTCTATCGTTTACGTAGATCACGTACGGTGTTTCTCTCTCTGCTAGCGTAAAGTTAGCTTAGCAGCGATGGCTTCTCTCTCTCCCTCTCCCTCTCCTTCTCTCTCCTGTGTTGTGTGCCACATGTTTAGCTACTCCTCTGCCTCCTTTAGCGATAAAAGTACTTGTAAAAAATGTAGCTTGCTGGCTAGGGTGGAGGCGAGGCTTAGTGAAGTAGAAACTCGGCTCCGCACCATAGAAGCTAAATCAGTTAGCCACTCCCCAGTAGTCGGTGCGGACCACATAGCATTAGCTCCCTCAGCAGCTCCCGTGCAGCCGGGAGACAAACAGGGCAGCTGGGTGACTGTCCGCAGTAAGAGGCGTAGTGTTAAGCCTAAGAGTCCTGTCCACCACCAACCTGTTCACACCTCAAACAAGTTTTCCCCTCTCAGCACCACACAGACTGAGAAACCAACTCTGGTGATTGGTGATTCCATCCTGAGGAACGTGAAAATAGCGACGCCAGCGACCACAGTCAAGTGTTTTCCCGGGGCCAGAGCGGGCGACATAGAGTCTTATCTGAAACTGCTGGCTACAGATAAACGTAAATTCAGTAAAGTTATTATTCACGTCGGCAGTAATGACACCCGATTACGCCAATCGGAGGTCACGAAAGTTAATGTTAAGTCTGTGTGTAGGTACGCACAATCTATGTCGGACAACGTAATTTTCTCTGGTCCTTTGCCCAATGTAACCAGTGATGACATGTATAGCCGCATGTCATCATTCAATCGCTGGCTGTCGAGGTGGTGTCCAGAAAACAACATTGGGTTTTTAGATAACTGGCAAAACTTCTGGGGGAAACCTGGTCTCATGAAGAGAGACGGCGTCCATCCCACTTTGGATGGAGCAGCTCTCTTATCTAGCAGCTTAGAGCATTTTATTAGAAACCCATGACAAACCAGAGTTGAGACCAGGACACAGAGTTGCAGTCTTCCATGCTTCTCTGTGCTTCTTTACGAGCAGTCACCAATTAAAAACCCCATAGAGACTGTGTCTGTCCCTCGACCTACTAAAGTAAAAACTAAAGTAAATAAATCAATAACAAACAGAAGAGGAGTTAGACATTCTAACTTAATAAAGATTAACACTAACAATAAAATAGAGTCAAATAATACCACTTTTAAATGTGGACTATTAAATATTAGGTCTCTCTCCTCAAAATCTGTTTTAATAAATGATCTCATTTCTGACAACTGTATTGATTTATTCTGTGGAACTGAAACTTGGTTACATGAAGAAGATTACGTTAGTCTAAATGAGTCAACTCCACCCACTCATGCTAATACCCATATTCCTAGAAGCTCAGGCCGAGGAGGAGGTGTAGCAGCCATTTTTAATACTAGATTATTAATCAATCCCAAACCCAAACTAGGATATTCATCGTTTGAAAGCCTTATTCTTAATCTAGCTCATCCTAGTTGGAAATCACAAAAACCAGTTAAGATAGTCACAGTTTATCGTCCACCTGCTCCTTATTCAGAGTTCCTATCAGAGTTCTCTGAGTTCTTATCTGAGTTGGTGCTTAAGACAGATAAAATCATAATTGTAGGGGATTTCAACATCCATGTAGATGTTGACCGTGATAGTCTTAGCTGCGCATTTAACTCGCTGTTGGAATCAATAGGTTTTATTCAACACGTTAATAAACCAACTCATTGCCTTAGTCACACCCTCGACCTTGTTTTAACTTATGGTATTGATATTGATAACTTAAACATAGTTCCTCAAAACCCTCTCCTTACTGATCATTATTTACTCACATTTAATTGTACAATAATGAACTACAATAACATAAATAAGAAATACAGCTACAGCCGGTGCCTGTCTGATAATAATATTAATACATTCAAAGAGACAGTGCAACCTTTATTTAACTCGGTGCCATATGTCAGTACATCTGAAGGTACCGTTTGTGATTTTACCCCCGCCCTCATAGATAACCTTGTCGATAGTACAGCGGCCTCACTGCGTACTACATTAGATTGTGTTGCCCCTCTGAAAAAGAAGGTGGTGAATCAGATGAGACGAGCACCATGGTTTAA
The DNA here is from genome assembly GCF_958295425.1 of Solea solea. NCBI lineage: Eukaryota > Metazoa > Chordata > Actinopteri > Pleuronectiformes > Soleidae > Solea > Solea solea. Next base: position 25,136,822 of record NC_081134.1, read on the forward strand.
CTCCAATACTCGTGCTCTTAAACAGGCGTTACGTAGATTAGAAAGAAAATGGCGTTCCAATAACCTAGTGGAATTTTATATAGCCTGGAAAGATGGTTTTGTAGCTTACAAAAAAGCCCTACACAAAGCTAGAGCTGCCTATTATTCTTCTCTAATTGAAGAAAATAAGAATAATCATAGATTTCTTTTCAGCACTGTAGCCAGGCTGACACAGAGCCACAGCTCCACTGAACCATCTATTCCTTTAACACTGAGCAGTGATGACTTTATGAACTTTTTTGTGAATAAAATAACATCAATTAGAATAAATATTGATCATCTCCTCCCTCATATTGGGACTGACTCATCTTTTAGCACAAGAGCTTTAGAAGCACCAGGTGCACATTTAGACAGTTTCTCCCCTATAGATCTCCCTGAATTAACATCATTAGTTTCATCATCTAAGCCATCAACCTGTCAGTTAGATCCTATCCCCACCAAACTGTTTAAAGATGTCTTTCCTTTAATTAACAGCTCTATATTAACTCAAATTAATCTATCCTTATTAACTGGATATGTGCCCCAAACGTTTAAAATAGCAGTTATTAAACCCCTTCTCAAAAAAGCGACCCTTGACCCAGACATTTTAGCTAACTACCGACCTATATCTAATCTTCCCTTTGTTTCTAAAATCTTAGAAAAAGTAGTTGCTAATCAACTATGTGAATATTTGCGCATTAATGGCCTGTTTGAAGATTTTCAGTCAGGTTTTAGATTAAACCATAGCACAGAAACAGCACTAGTTAAAGTTAGTAATGATCTTCTCTTGGCTTCTGATAATGGTCTAGTCTCTTTACTTGTCCTGTTGGATCTTAGTGCTGCATTTGACACCATAGATCATAATATTCTACTGCAGAGACTGGAGCAGACTCTTGGTATCACAGGTGCTGCCCTCTGCTGGTTTAAATCATACTTATCTGATAGATTCCAGTTTGTTCATGTTAAAATGAAGCCTCACTACAAACTAAAGTTAATTGTGGAGTTCCACAAGGCTCAGTGCTTGGGCCTATACTTTTTACCTTATATATGCTTCCTCTAGGGAACATTATTAGAAAGCACAACATACATTTTCATTGTTATGCAGATGACACACAGCTTTATTTATCAATGAGGCCGGATGAAATAAATCAGGTTGTTCAACTCCAGGAATGTCTCAGAGACATTAAGTCCTGGATGACCTGTAACTTTCTACTCTTAAACTCAGAAAAAACTGAGGTCATTATACTCGGCCCTAAACACCTCAGAGAAAAACTTTCCGATCACATTGTCACTTTAGATGACATCACCCTGGCTTCCAGTTCCACTGTGAGGAACCTTGGAGTTACTTTTGACCAGGAAATGTCATTTGACTCACACATTAAACTAATTTCCAGAACAGCCTTCTTCCACCTGCGGAACATTAAAAAAATTAGAAACATTCTGTCTTTACGGGATGCTGAAAAACTAGTTCATGCTTTTGTTACATCTAGATTAGATTACTGTAACTCCTTATTATCAGGATGTTCCAACAAGTCTGTTAGAACCCTTCAGTTAATTCAAAATGCTGCAGCACGAGTTCTGACAGGAACTAGAAAGAGAGACCATATAACTCCAGTGTTAGCTTCTCTACACTGGCTCCCTGTACAGTTTAGAATTAAATTTAAAATCCTCCTCCTCACGTACAAAGCACTTAATGGTCAGGCCCCTTCATACCTGAAAAACTTAGTCTTACCTTATCGCCCTAATAGACCACTTAGGTCACAAAATACAGGCTTACTTGTGGTTCCTAGAGTCTGCAAGAGCAGAATGGGAGGCAGAGCCTTTAGTTACCAGGCTCCTCTCCTGTGGAATCAGCTCCCAATGATAGTTCGGGGGGCGGACACTCTCTCTGTATTTAAAGTTAAACTTAAAACTTTCCTTTTTGATAAAGCTTATAGTTAGAGCTGGTTCAGGGAAACCTGGACCAGCTCTTAGTTATGCTGCTATAGAACTAGACTGCTGGGGGATTTTTTATCTGTGGTGCACGCACATTCACTCTCTCACACTCAGGATATGATTTTGACTTTTTATATGTCATTAACCTTGTCTCTTTCTCTCCCTAGTTTGTGTATTTCCTTCCTTCCCTCTCTCTCTCTCTCTCTGTATTCTCATCATGCAGGTTGCGGGACCAAGATCCAGTTTTCGAGGCTACCCACATCATCACCATTATTATTGTGCTATAATTAAAAAGTCGATATCATTAACTGTATTAACTTGTAACTTGATACAGTTGTTGTGTATCTGCTCCTGGTCTCTCTCTCTCTTCTGTCTCTACCTCATCTCCCTCTTGTCCTTTCTCTCCCCCCTCCCCTTTCTGTCCTCCACCTCTCCTCTGTCCCCGATTTTCCTTTCACCCCAACCGGTCGAGGCAGATGACTGCACATTTCTGAGCCTGGTTCTGCCAGAGATTTCTTCCTGTTAAGAGGGAGTTTTTTCTCTCCACTGATGCCTAGTGCTTGCTCATTGTGTGAACTGTTGGGGTTCTCTGCTCTCTTTGATGTTGTCTATGTACAGTGCCCTGAGATAATATATGTTATGATTTGGCGCTATACAAATAAAATTGAATTGAATTGAATTGAATTGAATAGAAGATGAAGATTAGACAGTCAATGATTACCCAGAAAAGTGCCTAACAGTTTTTTGTTTTTTTTTGTTATTTGCAATTGCGTGCAGGTCCCATCAAAGAGTCACCTTAAAATAGATTGATATCTGAAAGCAACAGCAGCCAATTACCAAAAACTGTAGCCTAGTGCTACAAGAAAAACCAGTGTGCCAAGTTGTGTCTAAGATGAATGAGTGGCCATTACAGACCCAACAGTAGAAGGATTAATGTACATGCCATTCATTTGAATAATTTACCTCGTATGTAGGCCCCTGTGTGGAATGGGGAAGTGCAGGAGTGTATATAAAGAGAAAGAGGTTAGTAAAGAAAAAGTGGGACACTGAGGAGACTGAAGAGAGCAGACAGAAGTACAGGGAGATGCAGCACAAGGTAAAGGAAGAGGTGGCAAAGGCCAAACAAAGAATCTTGAATCTTGAATCTTGAATCTTGAAAGGGCGTTTGATGACTTGTATGCTAGGCTGGAAAGTAAGGAGGGAGAGAATGATCTATACAGGTTGGCAAAACAGAGAGATAGAGATGGGAAAGACGTCCAGCAGGTTCGGGTGATTAAGGATAGAGAGGGACATGTGTTGACAGGTGCCACAGAAGTAATGGGAAGATGGAAAGAGTACTTTGAAGAGCTAATGAATGAGGAAAATGAAAGAGAGCAAAGGGTAGAAGAGGTGACTACTGTGAACCATGAAGTAGCAGAGATTAGTAAAGCTGAAGTGAGGGGGGCATTGAAGAGGATGAAGAATGGAAAGGCAGTTGGTCCCGATGATATACCTGTGGAGGTATGGAAGTGTCTAGGAGAGGAGGCAGTAGAGTTTCTGGTTAGACTATACAACAGGATCTTAGAGAGTGAGGGGATGCCTGAGGAATGGAGAAGAAGTGTGATGGTGCCCATTTTTAAGAATAAGGGAGATGTTCAGAATTGCAGTAACTATAGAGGAATACAGTTGATGAGCCATACAATGAAGTTATGGGAAAGAGTAGTGGAAACTAGACTGAGAGCAGAAGTCAGCATTTGTGAGCAACAGTATGGTTTCATGCCTAGAAAGAGTACTACAGATGCAGTATTTGCTTTAAGAATGCTGGTAGAGAAATACAGAGAAGGTCAGAGGGAGCTGCATTGTGCCTTTGTGCCTATGACAGGGTGCAGAGAGAGGAACTATGGTACTGTATGAGGAAGTCTGGAGTGGCATAGAAGTATGTTAGACTGGTGCAGGACATGTATGCCAACTGTGAGACAGCGGTGAGGTGTGCTGTAGGTGTGACAGAGAAGTTCAAGGTGGAGGTGGGACTACATCAGGGTTCGGCTCTGAGTCCCTTCTTGTTTGCGGTGGTGATGGACAGACTGACAGATGAGGTTAGACAGGAATCTCCATGGACTATGATGTTTGCAGATGACATTGTGATCTGTGGTGAGAGCAGAGACCAGGTGGAGGAAAAGCTAGAGAGGTGGAGATATGCTCTAGAAAGGAGAGGAATGAAGGTTAGTCGCAGCAAGACAGAATATATGTGTGTGAATGAGAGGAACCCAAGTGGAACCATGAGGCTACAGGGAGTGGAGATAAAGAAGGTGGAGGATTTTAAGTATTTAGGGTCAACAGTCCAGAGCAGTGGAGATTGTGGAAAAGAGGTGAAGAAACGTTTTCAAGCTGGTCTGAATGGGTGGAGAAAAGTGTCAGGGGTAATGTGTGATAAAAGAGTATCAGCCAGAATGAAAGGAAAGATATACAAGACAGTGGTGAGACCAGCAATGCTGTATGGTCTAGAGACAGTGGCACTGAGGAAAAGACAGGAAGCAGAGCTGGAGGCAGCAGAGATGAAGATGTTGAGGTTCTCTTTGGAGTGACGAAGATGGATAGGATCAGGAATGAGTCAATCAGAGGAACAGCACGTTAGATGTTTTGGAGATAAGGTCAGAGAGGCCAGAATGAGATGGTTTGGTCATGTACAGAGGATGATTAGTGAGCATATTGGTAAAAGGATGCTGGGGAAGACTAAAGAGAAGGTTTATGGATGTAGTGAAAGAGGACATGAAGTTAGTTGGTGTGAGAGAGGGGGATACAGAGAACAGGGTGAGATGGAGGAGGTTGATTCGCTGTGGCAACCCCTGAAGGGAGCAGCCGAAAGGAAAAGAAGAAGTATGTAGGCCCCTGTGTCCTGGGGTGTGGCTGGGTCCGATGAGCTCCCTCCAGAGATTCCCTCAGCAATGGGTCGCCCACTGTTCTGACCGAGGGCCATCTCTTCAGCCTCTGTGAGAGGTGGTGGACCTCCACCCGTGTTGACTCAGCCTTTTTTCTGTTGGATACAATGATTGGATACAAATTTAAACATATCCAGAAAACACACATTTGTAGATTTGTATGTATAAAGGACATTTAGGTGATGCGTTCATATAGACAATATTAAATAATGGCAGTGTTGTGATTTTTTTTTTTATTTAGCAGATTTCCCTAATTACTTAAATATATCTATCACATGTATGTGAATGTAGCCACAAAATGCTGTTTAATGAGGGCAGGCCTAAACAACATCACAATTGCTTGTACTTAAAGTATAAGTATTTACCTGTTTGAACAACATTTTTATATTTCATCTTTAGTTTCTGCCAAGTCTGTTTAGTGCCTGCTAGGTTGGACATGTGCACACAAACACACATATGGAATATTATTGTTGAATAAGTTGAACATTCAAGACAAAACATTTCTTTTTTTCTCCAATTTATACTCACGCATTGATTCAGTCAGCAATGTTCTGCCATGCAAGCTCCCGCTCTTTTGCTGCTGCCACAGTATTGCTTTTTGTTTTTAAATATATGCTTATTTTCTGCATATGCAGTCATTAACATTTCCAACTCCACTGGGGAGAAGTAGGAGGATCAAGGCTTTCTGTGACTTGTTTCTATGGTGAATCATATTATCTGTGTTCCACTGATGAGGGCTTTTTATATCCTCATGCATGAGCTTCACTCAGGTTTACTGTGACTCAGAGTTTATTGAACTAAGTGTTATCACCTGTTCTGAAACAGAAAACTCAGTTTGACAGCTTAGAGTTGGCCAACCTAGAGTTAAGGATTTAACCTGCTTTCTGAAACAGGTCCAAGTTGTCTTTGGTCTGTTTTTGGAGACACATTTTTAGTAGAATGTACAGCAACATAGCAGAGATTTATAGATTCATAGTTTTATTTTGTCCTAACACAGAAACATGTGATTCTGCAGCAGAGTCATTTGTCTTAGTGTTGAACATGTCGTCACTTTCAAATACATGAAGATGAAGAAACACGTGTACAATTGACCATCAAGAGTTTGGAATAATTGTGTTTTTGGACATTTTCTACAAAAAACACAGAGTCATCAGCAAACATGTGCATCTAAACATCAGTGGACACAAATGACCTGACTGATAGTTATGTAATGTGGTTGCTGATCTGTCAACCTATGACCTGACTGTCAAACTGGGTTTGTCACTCATGTGACTCCGCCCACTGAGTTTCATGAGGCAAGGCAACTTTATTTATATCGCACATTTCATACACAAAGGCAACTCAATATGCTTTACATGAAACAAACATTTAACAGTAAGAATTTGAGAAATAAAAACAATTTAGAAAAAATAAAACATATAAAAGGAGAGAAATTAAATATAAGGTTGTAGCATATAATAATGATTTGCTTCAAAATCATTAAAAGGACATTGCAGTGCAAATGAAAGACTACAATTTAAAGTGCTTTGAAAGAGCTTAATCATAAGCACAGGAGAAGAGAAGTGATTTTAACCTGGATTTAAAAATGTTCACAATTGGGGCTGATTTCAGTTCTGCTGGTAGCTGGTTCCAGTTGTGTGCAGCATAACAGCTGAAAGCTGCTTCACCATGTTTAGTTTGAACTCTGGGCTCCACTATCTGACCTATGTCAGTAGATCTCAGAGCCCTACTGGGTTTATATTCTACTAACATGTGTTACGGTCGCTACTGGCTGCCGTTTCGCGTATATTCATTGTATTGTTTCCATGAGTGATTCTACCAGGCATGCAATTCCAGCTGTGTGATTCTCTATTGAGGATTGATCCTTTTGGAGCAGAGGCTGTCTACTTCCTGCTTCCTGTTCACTGGTGTCTGTGATTGGTGTGGCTGTGAGTCTACTAATCAAGACTCTTCAATCAACCCCAGCTGCAGTATAAATAGTTTGTGTGCCCTCAGTTCCTGGCGGCTGTGAACCAGTGATCAGTTTGCCTCACCGTTGGTTGCATACCATTGTGTGTCTAGGAGTATTTAGAGGGTGTATTGCCTTAGTATTGCCTGTCTGAGTGGTTCCAGTCAGTGTTTAGAATCTTTGTAAAACTATTTTATTTGATAGAGAGTACTTAAAAGAGTTGATCCGGTTGCAGAATAGCTGTATGTTTGTTTTTGTCCGTCTGTTTGGTAACAGACTAATCTTTTGTTCTTTAGTGTTCTTTTTTTTTTAGCCAAGAGCTAAATAGTGGTCATTTATTCCACTTCATTTTGTGTATTAGTTATTTCTCAGCACCTGTACAGCCTCCTTTTGTTATATCGTGCAAGTGCACACTCCTTGTTTAATGAAACTCCTGACTTTACCCTAAACCGGTCCGGTTGTCATATTCCACCTTATTTATGATTCCAATCACATGTTACTACGAGCCGGGTCGTAACACAAACACTGAGGTGTAACAGTGTGTGACTCCCTCTAGTGGATGTAGTGTTTTTGTACAGAGTTGTGGTGTTTCCTGTCACTGTGGGCGTCAGAGCACAGTAGTAAACAGCAGAGTCTGTCACTGCAGCAGAGATGATCTGCAGATACACTTGGTTTCTCTCCTGGTTCAGTTCAGCAGTCGGTCGAGAGTTCACAGCTGCAGCTTTCAAAACCTCAGGCTCTTTAGTGTCAGTGATCATGAGAAGATAGTGAGGAGCAGATCCAGGATCCTGTCGATACCACTGGAGAGTTTGAGCTTTCACTGAGTAGTTACAGGACAGAGAGACAGTTTGACCTTCTGCTGAAAACACCGCAGCTCTGTTGGCAGTAATATCATCTTCACAGCTGTTACCTAGTGAGAGAAACAACATTTGACAAACGTCCAAACAGATGATCCTGGTAACAGTAGAGTCAACACTTATCAGAGATGAAGTGGTGACATCTTTGAAAAGTTTCATCTTCAACTGAAGCTAAAAAATATCTTTGAGTTTGATCTTTTCTTGTGTGAATCAAACGCACCTAAAAGAGCCGAGAAGAAGAAAAGAGCAGCCAGTTTTTCCATGTTTAGGTCTGAGAAATGTTGGAACTGTTCATTGAGTGAGATGAAGCTGTGAGTGGTTTGTGTTTGGTCTGATGTTCACAGCTGGAATTTAACAGTTCTGTACTGAGCAGACATCTCTACAGTCAGTGGGAGGAGAATCGTCTGTCACATGATCTACACTTCTAAAGCTGCTCATCACAACTGAAGACAATCTGAACTAGATCATAAGAAACCACTGAGGTGTAACAGTGTGTGACTCCCTCTAGTGGATGTAGTGTTTTTGTACAGAGTTGTGGTGTTTCCTGTCACTGTGGGCCTCACAGCACAGTAGTAAACAGCAGAGTCTGTCACTGCAGCAGAGGAGATGATCATACTGATCATACTCATGTTTTGCTCCACTTTAATCTTCAATCCAGGTGTTGGAGATGATACTATGTTTCCTGTTCCTAAATGAGACATGAGGAACTCTGGTGGTTTTCCTGGATGTTGTCGATACCAGAAGAAATAATCACTTGTTGACAGTTTGGGATATTTGTAGGACAGAGAGACAGACGTGTGTTCTGAAGTGAACTCTTCAGTCTTGACTGGAGTCAGTTCTTCACAGTTGATGCCTGAAGGAGAAAATAATGATGTCAAAGACAATTCACATTCACATGTTATTGGAATGAAAACGTTTTGTGTCTTATAATGTAACAAACCTGTTAGAGTGTCAAGAAGCAGCAGAGAAAATACAGAGTGATGCAGTGACAGCATGTTGAATAAAGGTCATGTTAATGGTTTGTATCTTGAACTCTGCTGAATATGGAAGCTCCTCTCTCCTCTATAGTTCAGTAACAACTCAGCTCCTCCCTGAATCTCTGCGTCTCCTCTTAGATCTGTATTTTCTCTTCTCTCTGTGACACTTCCTCCTGCTTCACACTGACTGCAGCATTTAGTTCAAGCTGAAGGTGGATCGTCTTTTGTCTGTTTTTGGAATAATTGTATTTTTGGACATTTTCTACATAAAACACAGAGTCATCAGCAAACATGTGCATCTAAACATCAGGACACACAGCTGTCAAATCAATAAAGTATAAACTAAATCAAAGTGGGCCCAGTATGGATCCTTGTGGGACACCAGTGGTCTTTGGTCTGGTTTGTCAGTCATGTGACTCTGCCCACTGAGTTTCATGAGGCAAGGCATGCAACTTTATTTATATAGCTCATTTCATACACAAAGGCAACTCAATGTGCTTTACATGAAACAAACATTTAACAGTAAAAATTGGAGAAATAAAAATAAAAACAATTTAGAAATAAAAAATAAAAACAATTGTGTAAATTTAAAGTGCTTTGAAAGAGCTCAATCATAAGCACAGAAGAAGAGAAGTGTTTTGAACCTGGATTTAAAATTCCAGTTCTGTTGGTAGCTTGTTCCAGTTGTGTGCAGCATAACAGCTGAAAGCTGCTTCAACATGTTTAGTTTGAACTCTGGGCTCTACTATCTGAGTCAGTAGATCTCAGAGCTCTACTGGGTTTATATTCTACTAACATGTGTTATGGCCGCTGCTGGCTGTCGTTTAGCGTATATTCATTGGCCTTTTCTCAATATCCATACTTGTGCGTACTCCCGTACTTGTGAAACATCATCAGCCTCAGTCCAAGTTCTGTTCCAATTCTCCATTGAGTGAACAGCGAGGACGTTCTCAAACCCGGAAGTGTTCTCCGCCCATTTTTACCAAGTATGCAGAGAGTAGTATATATTTGTACACATTATATATATATATACATATACATATACATATATATATATGACATGTACAAATATATACTACTCTACATATTTAATATTTACATATTATATTTAAATACAGATACAGTGATCGTGAGTTTTTTCTCTCCACTGATGCCTAGTGTTTGCTCATTGTGTGAACTGTTGGGGTTCTCTGCTCTCCTTGATGTTGTCTATGTATAGTGCCTTGAGATAATGTATGTTGTGATTTGTGTCACAGTCTGCTCTGCGCCCCTCCTGCTCTGCTGCTCTGCCACACCCCTCATCAGCTAACTGCTTCCACCTGCTGCTCTCACCTGCTCATCATCTCCAATCAAGCCAGTATATATTCAGCTTCTTTCCACTCACTCTTTGCCAGATTGTCTTCGCTCTCATGCCTGACTCTCCAGCGTTCATTCCCGGACTGCTTACCTGGTATCGACCTGATCTGCCCCTGACCTTGCTTCACGCCTCAGCCTCGGTAAACCCACCTGCTAGTGATGGTGAGATGAAGCCTCATGAGGCATTGAACCACTTGAGCCAATTGGTTTCGAGAAAGAGTTCATTTCTCGAAGCTTCATGTGCACACGAAACCACCTACTGTACAAGTGTATAATCAACCACATAATGTGTGATGAATTGAATTTTTGTGTCTGTTAGAAATGACTATGAATTACAAAAAATGTATGACCAAATAATTTCTGTACATATGTCTTTAATACATTTTTTGAATGTATTCTGTGTGTGTAAATCTTCCCAAAATGGTAATATCATAATATGGCAGGTTGTGCAATGTTTTTCTGAAAATGGCATGGGTGTAATCAGGCAGAGGACAGTGAAAGTGCTTGTGTAACTTGGACAATGATGAGCCTCGCTGGCTCCATCCTATATCACCTATCCTACTCTCCTCACTCTCCTAAATCTCTCTCTCTCCCTAAACTCTCCAAACTATCTCCAAACTATATAAACGCTATCCAAACTCTAGTATCCAAACTCTAGTATCCAAACTATCTAAACTCCATCCAAACTCTCAACTGACCGCAACTCTCCTTCAAAAACCCACATTTTGAATGGCGCCTGAGGGGTCTATATAGTTGTAAAACCTCGCGCAAAATCTGAACCACTTCACGAAGCAATCACGTGGTACAGCCGGGCAGCGAGGCTTCGGACGTCATCATTTTTGGCCCCTCCCCTAAATGAAGCAAGCCTCGATACACGCATCGCAGAAACGCCCCCTCCCCTACTCGGCACACGCTTCAAGCCTCGACACAGAACGTCACATCACTACCACCTGCCTTCTGTCCCTGACTACGAGCTCCGCCTGCCTGTTTCCTGCTATTCGTCTGCCTGGGGCTGGGTGGCACTCAGCCTGTCCCTGCTCTGTCAAGATCCACCTTCTCGTCAGCTTCACCAGCGCCACATTACAGATTTGGCGCTATACAAATAAAATTGAGTTGAATTGAGTACTCCAGTGTCCAGGTATTAGTTTGGACAACTTGTATGGTTGAGGAGGAACGTTTAATCACAGAAGTAGACAGGTTAATTGTCTTCAGAGGTTTTTATTTAGAAATAGTACTTTTTCCACTTTGGCAGGCTTCAGTCTGCTCCTCTTCTGGCTCCCTAGCTTTGGAGAAAATCCTTTCGCAGGTAACGGATGATGCTGGGAATGGCCTTAAAACTGTCAGGCATTGGTTGACTGCTACATATTCATCAGCAGTGAATGGCACTATGTCAGTGCTAACGGATGCCAGGGCTGCCCCTAATGGCTCTCACTGCTCATAAAGCCTATGGAGCATGGCATAAGTGCTGTTCCATCTAGTTTCCACCTCTTGAACAAGCTTTTTTTTGTGCCATGCCCATACTGACTTGAATGGAAGACAACTTCTCTTTAGCTTTTGAGCTGGACTTGAAGTGTCCCACTATTTTGCATGCCCTAGTGCGCATGTTGTCCAGATCAGATGTCTGACAGAGTGATTTTTTAACAATTAGATTAAGCATGTGGGCAAAACAATACATGTGTCTAATGTTTAAGTGATTCACACTTGCCACAATATTGTGAGCCCCATCAGTAACCATTTCACAGACCTTTTCAGTGATTCCCCACTCAGCCATCAAATTTGCAGTGGCGTCTGCAATATTAGCTGCTGAGTGGGTCAGGGGAAAATACTGCACACCTAAAAGCACAGTAGCTAGATCTTGGCTTTCTGACACATAATGGCAATCGACACCAAGGTAGGCATGTCCACATGTCTGCAGTCAAGCTAACAGCTGAACTCTGCTTAATTTCTACCATGGCCTTCTCTTTGGTTGTGGTGTACCTTGCTTCCAACATTGCCTTGACAGTTTTGTGAGTTGGAATGGAGTGTGATGGGTCAAGAATTTTGATGAAATTTCTGAACCCTTCATCCTCAACAATAGAAAAAGGCTGGCCTTTTTTTTTTTTTTGAATAATGTTTTTATTCAATTGACATGCAAAAGTACATACAATGAAAAACAGGGACTTTTTCTTTTTTCAGAAACAACAACCACTTATACCTTCACACCCCCAGCCCCTCCCAATCCTACAAAATGTTATTATCGATCAATAATAACACACATCCTTCCTTCTTAGCGTAAACAGACATACAAAAAAAATACACAGATAATTAAGAGAGGGTAAAGATCATTCATTAGTCCTGTAGTGTCTTTAGACTAGCTATGTAACTAATCATGCAGCCCCAAACCGAATCAAATTTTCCAGGTGTCCCCCTCAGATTGTATTTAGTTTTAGTACAGCATAAGGTCCTTAAGCCACAGCGAAGCTTTGGGGGCAACTGGTGCCTTCCACTCCAACAAAATTCTTCTACGTGCTAATAAAGAAGCAAAGGCAAAACTATCCTTAATTTTTTTCCTAATTGTTTGATGGTCTGATAAAACTCCAAAAATAGCCAATTCTGGACAAGGCGTCAATTTCACATTTAGTGCTTCTGCAAGATGTTTAAAAACATCTGTCCAGTAAGCTTGCAGACGGGGACAAGACCAAACCATGTGGGTCATGTTCGCTGGTGACAAGTGACTTTGAGTCACATCTAAATCGGAACCAAATTTTAAGGGTGGAGACTACAATTGGGTTACTTGTATATTGGGATGGTTGAAGGGGCCATTTTGATGTAAGTAGAGCTAGGAGTGACATGGAGCAGGATTTAGCTTCTAATTTACACCAGATTAATTCAGGTTCATGAATCCAGAGAGTAATTTTGCTTATGTTAGCTGCCAAATAGTAGAGTCTTAGGTCAGGGAGTGACAAACCACCAACAGACTTATGCCTTTGTAAAAACTCTCTCCTAATCCTGGCGGTCTTGCCTTTCCATATAAAAGACAAAATTAGCTTGTTTATAGCATGAAAAAAGGAATTGGGTAAAAAGATCGGCAAGCATTGGAAGATACAGGAAACGTGGAAGCACATTCATTTTGATGCAATTTACCCTGACTGCTACAGTTACATGTAAATTACACCATCTTTCCAGATCTGATTTAAGCTTGTCGATTAGGGGTAGAAAGTTGTTCTTATAGAGATCTGACATCTTACGGCAGATATGAACACCTAGTATTTAAAGCTGCTTTTAGACACTTTAAATGGGAAATTCACATCGAGGACCCCAAGGGCTAAGTTATTTACAGGAAAACATTCGCTTTTTGAGAAGTTCAATTTATAACCGGAAAATGCTCCACAGCTGTTTAGCAATTCAATTATTTTAGGGATGGTGGTTACTGGATCAGAAATAAACAATAATAAATCGTCCGTGTACAAGGAAAGTGTATGTTCCAAACCACATCTGTGAATTCCTTTACTAAAACTGGCCGATTTAAGTGCTATAGATAGAGGTTCGATTGCCACAGCAAACAACAATGGACTCAGAGGGCACCCTTGGCGGGTTCCTCTGTTAAGTGTAAAATATTGGGATTTCATCCCATTAGTACTTACGGACGCTTTAGGGGAAGAGTATAAAATTGAGATCCAGGATATAAACTTATAAAGACCCTTAAGACCTCTAACAGATAACTCCACCCTATCGAAAGCCTTCTCCGCATCCAGGGAGACCACCACTTCTGGTGTGTCCCCGGAGGAGAAAATAGAAGGTCTAGGAGGTGGCGTTTTTTCATAAACCCGGTTTGGTCGGGTGAAATGATACTTGGCATAATTGATTCAAGTCGTAAGGCCAGTGTTTTAGCTAAAATCTTGTAATCGGCATTTAAAAGGGAGATAGGACGGTAGGAATTACAATCAGAATCTTCTTTACCCGGCTTAAGTAATAAGGTTATTGATGCTTCGGTGAGAGTATGAGGAAGAGCACCCCGGTCCAGAGAGTCATTGAACATGTCTAAAAGGAGAGGGATTAATTTATCAGCAAATTTTTTAAAAAACTCTATAGGGTAACCATCTGGGCCAGAGGCCTTGCCACTTTGCATTAGTTTAATTGAGTTTGCTATTTCATGAAATTTTAAGGGTCGATCCATTTCGCTATTCTGAGTAGAAGAAATGGGTGGGAAATTTAGGTTATCCAGGAAGCTCATCATTTTTGTTTTGTCAGTTGGGGATTGTGAAGTATATAGTTCAGAGTAAAATGATGGCACTACTGTAAATTCACCTGAAGGGGTTCTAATCTGTTTAATTTGCTGGGATACTGATTGGCTTTTTATTAGGCGAGCCAGATGGCGTCCTGCCTTCTCACCATGTTTGTAAAGAAATCCAAGTTATCGTAAGAGTAATTTTTCAGTTTCTTGTGTTTACAATAAGTTATAGTCCATTTGAAGGTTTTGTCTCTCTTTGTCTAATGGGATGGAGAATTTGATAATTTTCTGTCCAATTCTTTTATGCTTTCCATGCGTTGTTCCTGTTTTAGTTTTTTTAGTTTATTTAGTCTTGCAGAATAACATATAATCTCTCCTCGGACTACCACATTTAATGTCTCCCACAGTAGAGATGGGGATATAAGATTAGACTTGTTGGTAATAAGTAAATCATCAATTGCTTTGGAGATTGTTTGGCAAAAGTCATCATCGTTTAGGAGTGTACCATTCAGCCTCCATGGAGGGCGTGTCTTTTGTAAAAGTGTAAATGAAAGGTCGAGTACCAATGGAGCATGGTCAGATACCACTATTGTTGAATATCCTATGTTACCGACCGCAGGAAGAAAATAACTATCTAAGTAAAAGTAATCAATTCTTGAGAATGTTTTATGGACCTGAGAGTAAAAGGAAAATTGTTTTTTAACAGGATAAAGAAAGCGCCAAGGATCTACACCTTGTATTTGATCCATAAACAATGAAATTGCTTTGGTAACTTTAGAAGGGGATTTGTCTAGCAAAGGGTTTATTGTACAGTTAAGGTCGCCTCCTAGGATTAAGTGGTGGGAACGTAAGTCTGGTAGAAGTGAGGTTACTTTCCTAATAAATGCCTCATCATCCCATTTGGGTGCATAGAGATTAACAAGAACAACAGGTATATTGATAAGAGAGCCTGAAACTATAACAAACTGGCCTTGGTGGTCAGCTATAACGTTTGTTGGGTAAAACTGTATTTTTTTTATGTATCAAAATCGCTGTACCCCTTGCTTTGCTACTAAAGATGGAGTGGAAACTTTGGCCAACCCATGAAGCCTTTAACCTATGGTGATCCTTAGCGATCAAATAATCAAATAATAATGGTCAATAATCCGGCGCCGACGCGAGTGGCAGCCTTTCTAGCAGCTCCGAGTGTTTCACTTTTAATTTTCCTTATTATACCTTGAAGGTAATTTTCTTGGTTTCTACTGAAACTATTATTAGTATATCCCATGGATACAGATTATTCTACACCGAGACTCGTGTATTCGAGCAACTTTTTGCACGCTCTGAGAGCAAAGTCCCGCATCGGTGTGGCTCCGTGTTTACCTGTGGACGTGAGGAAGCCGTACCGAGGCTGCAGAGCCGGCGCTAGGCTAAAAGCTAGGCGGCTAGCTAAGAAGTGGAGATTCAAGCCTCCGGTACCTTCTATGATCATGGGGAATGTGAACTCACTACCAAATAAGATCGACGAACTGGCTGCGCTGACAAAGAATCTCAAGCTCTACAGGGAGTGCAGTTTACTGTGTCTAACTGAAACATGGCTAACGGACAGCATCCCAGACGCTAACGTGGAGCTACCGGAGTTCAGCACAGTCAGAGCGGACAGGGACACAAGAGCCTGTGGAAAGCGCAAAGGAGGGGGACTTGCGCTGTATGTAAACAAACGCTGGTGCAATTCTGGACATGTGAGGATTAAAATCTCCACCTGCTGCAGGGACGTTGAACTCCTGGCGGTAAGTTTAAGACCATATTACCTGCCCAGAGAGTTCAGCCACGCCATTGTTGTCATTGTTTACATTCCTCCACGGGCTGACGCGGAGGCTGCGTGTGACGTCATCCACAGCGCTGTGGCTAAACTACAAACACAGCATCCAGAGGCTCTTGTGTTAATCTCTGGGGACTTTAATCATGTTACTCTGGACAAAACACTGACTGCTTTCCACCAGTACGTGGACTGTAACACCAGGGGGAATAGGACTTTAGATCTGATGTATGCAAACGTGAAGGATGCATACACAGCCACCCCTATGCCTGCACTGGGGAAAGCTGATCACAATCTGGTCCTGTTAAAACCTCACTACATCCAAAGAGTGAGGAGGCTGCCTACAGTCACACGCTCATTCAGGAAGTGGTCTCCTGAGGCTGAACTGGCCCTACAGGACTGCTTTGAGACCACAGACTGGGATGCTTTGCATGGATCCCACAATGACAACATTGAGGCGGTGGTTGACTGCACAACTGAGTATATCAACTTCTGTATGGATGTTGTTGTTCCAGTAAGAACTGTACGCTGCTTTGCTAACAACAAGCCCTGGATTACAAGCAACATCAAGGGTCTTCTGAACCAGAAAAAGATGGCCTTCAAGGATGGTGACACCCAGGAGCTCAAGCGGATACAGAAGGAACTCAGAGTCCAGCTCAGAGA
This sequence comes from Solea solea, assembly GCF_958295425.1. Taxonomy (NCBI): domain Eukaryota; kingdom Metazoa; phylum Chordata; class Actinopteri; order Pleuronectiformes; family Soleidae; genus Solea; species Solea solea. Next base: position 25,153,502 of record NC_081134.1, read on the forward strand.
GGCGAAGGAGCAGTACAGGAGGAAGATAGAACAAAAGATGCAGGAAAACAACATGAGGGAGGTGTGGGAGGGCATGAAGACAATCACTGGCTGCAGCTCCAAGAGAAAACCCCCCATGGAGAGCGATGTGGGTAGGGCAAACCAGTTAAACCAGTTCTTTAACAGGTTTGATCACCCCATCCCATTCACATATCTGAATGCTGATGCCCTCACCCCTCACCTCACCCCCCAACTCACACAAGCCTCCACTAACACAGATGAGGACAACTCCCAACCACCCACCACACCACCCACGATCACAGCAGCTCAGGTTTATGGAGAGCTGAGGAGGCTGCGCCCTAACAAAGCTGCAGGTCCAGATGGAGTGTCACCTCGACTACTGAAGGCCTGCGCGCGGGAACTGGGTCACCCCCTTCAGCACATCTTCAACCTGAGCCTGGGACTGGGGAAGGTTCCCCAGCAGTGGAAGACATCGTGCATCATCCCAGTCCCAAAGAAACCCCATCCTGGAGAGATGAACGACTTCAGACCTGTGGCCCTGACGTCGCACGTGATGAAGACCATGGAACGACTGGTGCTTCATCACCTCAGGCCACAGACCTGCCATGCCCTTGACCCCCTACAGTTTGCTTACCGGGAAAAGGTGGGAGTGGAAGATGCCATCATCTTCCTGCAACATCGATCTCTCTCTCACCTGGACAGAGGCAGCGGTGCTGTGAGAATTACATTCTTGGATTTCTCCAGCGCCTTCAACACCATCCAGCCTCTGCTCCTGAGGGACAAGCTGTCTGGGATGGGAGTGGGATCACACCTAGTTGCCTGGATAAGTGACTACCTGACCGGCCGACCCCAGTATGTGAGACTGGGGGAATGCAGGTCTGACACGGTGGTCAGCAACACGGGGGCGCCGCAGGGGACTGTGCTCTCTCCTGTCTTGTTTACCCTGTACACATCTGACTTTCAGCACAACTCAGAGCTCTGCCATGTACAGAAATTTGCGGACGACACAGCCATTGTTGGCTGTATCAGGAGCGGAAAGGAGGATGAGTACAGGGAGCTCATCCAGGACTTCGTCAAATGGTGTGACAACAATCATCTGCTCCTAAACACCACCAAGACCAGGGAGATGGTTGTGGATTTCCGGAGATCCAGGGTGCACCCAGAACCAGTTCTCATCAAGGGGGACTGTGTGGAGGTGGTGCACACCTACAAATACCTGGGAGTACAGCTGGATGACAGGCTGGACTGGACCACCAACACAGATGCACTGTGCAGGAAAGGACAGAGTCGTCTGTACTTCCTTAGAAGGCTGGCATCCTTCAACGTCTGCAGGAAGCTGCTACAGACCTTCTACCAGTCTGTGGTAGCGAGTGCCCTCCTGTACACAGTGGTGTGCTGGGGGGGCAGCCTAAAGAAGAAGGACGCTTCACGCCTGGACAAACTAATAAGGAAGGCAGGCTCTGTTGTAGGCACAGAACTGGACAGTCTGACATCAATAGCTGAGCGACGCACACTCAACAGGCTCCTGTCCATCATAGACAATCCACACCATCCACTACACAGCACCATACACAGACAGAGGAGCAGCTTCAGTGACAGACTGCTGTCAATGTCCTGCTCCACAGAAAGACTGAGGAGATCATTCCTCCCCCATGCCATCAGACTCTTCAACCTGCATCATACATGACACATACACGCAAGCACACATGTACATCTCATCCTTTTTAACGCCTTTATATTTTTTTTTCTTTTTTCCTTTTTATACATATGTTTCAGTTCATATTTAGACTGTACATAGACTTGCATGCCTCTTATGTTTCTATCGTGTAACATATTCTGGAGCTGCTGAACTGTGAATTTCTCTGTGAGATGAATAAAGTATCTATCTATCTATCTATCAAATGCGTCTCCTGTAAAAAAGCAATATCTGTTTTAAGATGTTTTAAGTGGGAAAATACTCTACCCCTTTTTACTGGACCAGTGATCCCTTTAACATTCCAAGAGACAAATCTCAGACAAGATAACCCTTTTTTTGTAGTATTAGCCATAAAATTGTAAGTACATGGTAGGAAAGAACACTGCTTTGTAGAAGGACGTAATGTTACAAATGCACAAACAAAAGAACTCCTAAGAACGAGAACTAGCAGCGGGACTCCATAGACTCTGTTACTTCCATGTGACATAAATCTGTGAACTAAACACTCACTGAGCAGATGGGGCTCCTATAACTGCAGATGTGTCTACAATGTGCAATAGGCGCAACATAAGTGGCTATAGCTGGGGGCAGTATTACACTCATATCAACATTACTGTGCACTGGGAACAGATATAGCCGGCGTCCTCAATAAGTCCACTAACCGGTGGTAGCAATGTGCTCGTTGTAAAAATCCTGGGCTTTTTGTGGAGAGTCAGAGTATAAGTTCTCATTATGGAACGAGACCTGGAGACGGGCAGGGTGTAGCAGGCGGAATTTTATTCGTTTCAGGTAAAGAGAGTGTTTGATGGCATTGAATGCAGCCCGTTTTTAGCCAAAGGGAGGGTTGTTATCTCGGGAGGGTTGTTGAAAACATCGGGCCCCGTCACCGCCATCAGCAGGTTGGAAACAACTTCGTCGGGTCCTAATCTTTCTCGCTTCCTTCAGGTATGTTGATAATCCGCAAGTTAGAGCGCCTGGACCGATTCTCGAGGTCATCCACACGTTCCAGGAGCACCGTGGCTTGGGATTGCAAGGTCTTAACAACAGCTTCCTTCTCTGTGATTTTCACGAAGTTTTCACTCACCACAACTTCAGTATTAGTGAGACGGTTGTTAAATGACGTCACCTGTTGACCTAGTGAATCCACTGACTGCATCAGAGATTCAGTTGATTGTTGAATCAGGATAGCCATGTCAGCTTTGAAGCTATCCCGTTGTTTGCAGAATAGAGCCTCAAGATCGATCAAGGGGACTGGGTCGGAGTTGCCTCCGCTGCCGGCGCCTCTGCCCACCAGGTCTGGAAGCTCTGGCGCGGCAAAGGTGGCCATGCTAGCTAGCTTGGCTGAAATGCTAGCTGCTCGAGTTGTTACTGACGATTGAGGATTAGAATTTGAGGTGCTCATTACGTCGCAATACACTTTCCCACATAAAAACTAAGTAATGCGCGAGTTAGCCCAAGGAAAAGCACTGTTAAACTGGTAGACTTGAAAAGTAAATAAAAAGTTCGGCTGGAGCCCCCCGCTCGCACATCTGCTCTGTACCTCATCAAACTGGAAGCCCAGGCTGGCCATCTTTAACTATCATGTCCACCAGGGCCTCATCTGGCTTCTGTTTTCTTGACACTTTGTGGGAGAAAGCTTGCTATATAAACATGATACACAACATCTACAGTATATAAACACACACATGCATATCTAAAGTATATATATACATATATATTTAGCTTACAGTCAGTAATCCCAGTGTTGACAGGGTCACTATGCCTGGCAAGCAAGTGTCTGAGCATAGATGACGTGTTGTTGTAAGACAACTCTTGTGTGCAAAGCAAACACAGCACCTACAAGTAATTGTACATTTGAGACCCATTTAAAAATTAAAAATCAAATTCAATAATGGAAACATAGATTGTAGTCCATGAACTGCATTATACCTTATTTGGTGGTATAAGATCAAAATGATCTTATTGCTTGTACTCACCATAACAATCACTCTTCAAATCTCCAAATCTCAGGAGTAATGATGTGTGTTTATAGCTTGTATGGCGCCAAACAACTCAAATCTGTCAAACCTGTCAAGCTGTCATTGGCTCACAGCGCATTGAAACACTACGAACCAATGAAACGCACTGACAGACTATGAGCCAATGAAACGCTTCGAAACATTTTGAAGCAATGAAGCACTAAGTGCTTCGGTCACGTGACGCTGGTGTTTTGATACAAGCTCCGACAGCGCTTCGAATCACTCGGCTTCAGGAAGAACAACACAACCTCCAAAGCCTCGGTATCATTTACCAATCACTAGCGCTGATCTCCTTTTGTTCTTTAGTGTTCTTTTTTTTAGCCAATAGCTAAATAGCATTTATTCATTTATTCGACTTCACTTTGTGTATTAATTATTTGTCAGCACCTGTACAGCCTCCTTTTAGGAGTGGCTTAATGGCAGCTACTTTTAGGGGTTTAGGAAATGTGCTTGATTGAAGAGAGCTATTTATTATTTGTCGCAAATCTGTTTCGACAGCGTTCACAATAGTTTTAAAAAAGTCTGATGGCATTGTATCAAGACAGCATGTTAAAGGTTTTAGATGCTGAAATGTTTCCCCTATGGTTTTTTGGTCAACTAGTTTAAATTGTGACATCACAGTGGAGTTATTCCTGGGAGGTCTTAGGGATTGCATCATGTTATTGTTTTGTTGATTTATGTTGATATTTAACCTTATGGACTTGATTTTTTCACTGGAAAATTAAGCAAATTCATTGCATTTTTCTGTGGAAAGGAGTTCTGGAGCTCTCTGTTTAGGTGGGTTTGTAAGCTTATCAACCATAGCAAACAGAGCGCGAGTGTTGTTGATATTCTTATTAATAATTTCAGAAAAGTGTTGCTGCCTAGCCTTATGTAACTCATCGTGAAATTACAGAGACTTTGTTCGTAGAGGTCATGGTGAATGTGAAGTTTAGTTTTTACCCACTTACGCTCTGCTTTCCTGCATTCTGTTTTTAAGGCCTTTACCATCATAGTGTTCCTCCATGGTGTTTTCTGTCTGCTCAAGGTCGCCTTAGTTTTAATAGGTGCAACAGCATCCATGACATTTGAGATCCTCCAGTTAAATTTATCCAGGAGCACTCACAGTTGGTGTCATAGCTATAGCCTCCATCAACTTTGCACTGGTATTCTCATTAATGTACCTTTTCTTAACAGACACAGAGGTTAACTGAACATTTGGAATGATCTGTAATTTAAAAAACACACAGAAATGATCAGAAAGAGCGAAGTCCTTAATCTCAGCAGAAGAAATGTCAACATCTTTAGAGAGAACCAGATCCAGAGTGTGGCCTCGAGTGTGTGTGGCCCTTTCACATGTTATCTTGGAGGTCTATAAATGATCAAAAAAAGAACTTTTGGATCACCTTTTTATAAGAAACAGAGATATTCAAAAGAGCTAAAATCAACTAATGTAATTTCCTTGCACTGAAATACATATTTAAAGATGGCTAAAAAAGCCCCTGCCTTTCTTACCAGTTCGACACTTGTTCATAAAACTGAATTGTGCTGGTGCTGCCTCATTAAGAATAGTACCACAGCTACATTCAGTCAGCCATGTTTCACTGAGAAGTAAACAATCGAGATCATAGGTCATAATGACGTCATTTACTAACAGTGATCTGATATTGAGTAGAGCTAACCTTGTGGAGATAATAGGAGACACTGGTATATTTCCAGGTTTACATGCTATACTTAATAAATTGGCAGATTTAATTGAACCCTTTTTATTTCTCACCAGTTGAACCATTCTTCTGTTACCTATCATCACAGGGATTATGAAGGGTACCTGAACTCCATAGGGCCCTGACTCTTCCTGGGGAAGGACATTATTGGTATCAGTATTACAGCCTGGACCGGGCACATATCATTCAGACTCACAGATGATATGACTCTTCATGTTGGGTTGTTGGGGCTGGGGGAGACTCCTCATGTTGGGGTAAGGATGATGACGTTAAAGCCTCTCTCTGTCGGTGTGCTGTCTTTCATGGTCAGTCCTTATCTCAGGCGGTAGCAATTCTTCTCAGAACACTGTCTTCTCTGTTGTTTTGGATTGTCTCACCTCTTGTCCTCTTGTTGAAGAGACTCTCCTGTGTGATCACAGTGCAGGCAACTCAGTTTCATCACGAGTCTCCGGGTGCTGGGTTCTGCCTGTTAACCGCCTTTCCATATATGAGGGAAGCGATTTATCTTTATGTAATTTATGCTTTGGATTTCCACCAAGAGAGTTCCAGGGAGGACTACTGGTTGATTTACTGCCTTTAGCACCAGCTTCCTGCTTCTTGGTAGTGCTAATTAGCAGTCTGTTAGCCTGCTCTTGTCCACTGATTCGGGTCATCGGTAGAGTGGTTTAATTTCCATATAGACCATTTACCTCCACAGTGACTTCCAGTCGCTGCATTTTCATCTCCAGTATTGCTATCTTCTGGAGAAGTTTGTGGTAGTCATCTGTGGAAAAGGGAGACATCTTGCTGCTAATTAGCTTAGCTTAGCTGAGCTCCTCAATCCCAGTCACTATAGTGCAGGCTTGTGCTGCTGATAGGCCACACTCACGAAGTAAAAGAGTTTAAATAATAGCTGTAGCCTTCAGATACTTTCAAAAATTAAGCTCCCACTGATATAAAAGTATCCAGAACCTGCTTTCCATCGATTGTGTAGCAAAAGGACAGGATTGCAGTGGAGAAAAAAAGAAAGTAAAGCAAAGAGCAAAGCAGTGCACAATCTTCAAGAGAGGAGGAGACTTGTAAAGTAAGTAAATAAAATATTTTCGGGCCCAGGATTGAACCCTGTGGTACACCATTCCATGACTGATATTAAATATTTAACTCCAACATTGTTTTTCTCATTGTAAAACTATAAAAACCTCACAGTCAGATTCTCTGTCGTATGAAAGAAACATCATCACAAACACTGAGGTGTAACAGTGTGTGACTCCCTCTAGTGGATTTAGTGTTTTTGTACAGAGTTGTGGTGTTTCCTGTCACTGTGGGCGTCAGAGCACAGTAGTAAAAAGCAGAGTCTGTCACTGCAGCTGAGATGATCTGCAGATACACTTGGTTTCTCTCCTGGTTCAGTTCAGCAGTCAGTCGAGAGTTCACAGCTGCAGCTTTCAAAACCTCAGGCTCTTTAGTGTCAGTGATCATGAGAAGATAGTGAGGAGCAGATCCAGGATCCTGTCGATACCACTGGAGATTTTGAGCTTTCACTGAGTAGTTACAGGACAGAGAGACAGTTTGACCTTCTGCTGAAAACACCGCAGCTCTGTTGGCAGTAATATCATCTTCACAGCTGTTACCTAGTGAGAGAAACAACATTTGACAAACATCTAAACAGATGATCCTGGTAACAGTAGAGTCAACACTTATCAGAGATGAAGTGGTCTTTGAAAAGTTTCATCTTCAACTGAAGCTAAAAAATATCTTTGAGTTTGAGTTTTTTCTTGTGTGAATCAAACGCACCTAAAAGAGCCGAGAGGAAGAAAAGAGCAGCCAGTTTTTCCATGTTTAGGTCTGAGAAATGTAAGAATTGTTCATTCAGTGAGATGAAGCTGTGAGTGGTTTGTGTTTGGTCTGATGTTCACAGCTGGAATTTAACAGTTCTGTACTGAGCAGACATCTCTACAGTCAGTGGGAGGAGACTCGTCTGTCACATGATCTACACTTCTAAAGCTGCTCATCACAACTGAAGACAATCTGAACTAGATCATAAGAAACCACTGAGGTGTAACAGTGTGTGACTCCCTCTAGTGGATGTAGTGTTTTTGTACAGAGTTGTGGTGTTTCCTGTCACTGTGGGCCTCACAGCACAGTAGTAAACAGCAGAGTCTGTCACTGCAGCAGAGGAGATGATCATACTGATCATGTTTTGCTCCACTTTAATCTTCAATCCAGGTGTTGGAGATGATAATATGTTTCCTGTTCCTGAGTGAGACATGAGGAACTCTGGTGGTTTTCCTGGATGTTGTCGATACCAGAAGAAATTATCATCAGCAGCAGATTTGTGATATTTGTAGGACAGAGAGACAGACGTGTGTTCTGAAGTGAACTCTTCAGTCTTGACTGGAGTCAGTTCTTCACAGTTGATGCCTGAAGGAGAAAATAATGATGTCAAAGACAATTCACATTCACATGTTATTGGAATGAAAACGTTTTGTGTCTTATAATGTAACAAACCTGTTAGAGTGTTAAGAAGCAGCAGAGAAAATACAGAGTGATGCAGTGACAGCATGTTGAATAAAGGTCATGTTAATGGTTTGTATCTTGAACTCTGCTGAATATGGAAGCTCCTCTCTCCTCTATAGTTCAGTAACAACTCAGCTCCTCCCTGAATCTCTGCGTCTCCTCTTAGATCTGTATTTTCTCTTCTCTCTGTTACACTTCCTCCTGCTTCACACTAACTGCAGCATTTAGCTCAAGCTGAAGGTGGACCGTCTTTAGTCTGTTTTTGGAATAATTGTGTTTTTGGACATTTTCGACATAATACACAGAGTCATCAGCAAACATGTGCATCTAAACATCAGGACACACAGCTGTCAAATCAATAAACTATAAACTTAATCAAAGTGGGCCCAGTATGGATCCTTGTAGGACACAAGTGGACAAACAAATGGCGTCTGATTGAAGATCATGTATCTGAACAGACTGAGGTCAGTTGGAGAGAAATGATTCTACTCATTTAAGAACATCAGCAGAAAAATGAACTGTTTATAGATTTGATACAAGAACTTTCTGATTCACTTTATCAAAATCAAGAAACACAGAACCAACAAAATCACCTTTAACCTTTAACCCACAGAGATTTTAGTTCTTTCTTACAAATGATTGTTTGATGAACTTTATTTGAATGTAACAGGAACATCTGTTCACTGTACAATGAGAGACCACAGTTTTTCAACATTTTACAACTTTATTTTGCAGATAATGAACATACTTTTACCAAGTATTTTTAAAGTTTTAGGGCCAAATAAAAGTTATAAAGTTCTTGACTCCTCAATGTTTGAAAGTCTTAAGGACCAACACTTGATATGAATTAACCTTCTGCCATTATTACTGGACTTTACTGGAATTTATACTCATGAATCTTCAGTACAACAGCGAAGATGATTTTATTTTAGCTCAAGTAAGATCCACATTCAACATGTAAACAGAAAACAGGGTGGAGTGGCTCAGTGGTTAAGACCCTACCTGGTGTACGAAAGACATCATGGTCGCAAGTTCAATTCCACCCATGGCTAATTGTACTTGATTCCATTGTAAGTCGCTTTGGATAAAAGCATCTGCTAAATGACATGTAATGTAATGTAAAAAACTGAAGGACCCAGGATTGAACACTGTGCTACACCATAAGATATCACAGCTTTAGAAACCAACAAGAAAATGTTACAAAGCATTAACCAGTTCATGGACACATTAATCACATGGTATAATCTGTTTTTAATACTTTCTGTAAATGATTCCATGACTGATATTAAATATTTGACTCCAACATTGTTTTTCTCATTGTAAAAATATAAACAACTCACAGTCAGATTCTCTGTCATAGGAAAGAAACATCATCACAAACACTGAGGTGTAACAGTGTGTGACTCCCTCTAGTGGATGTAGTGTTTTTGTACAGAGTTGTGGTGTTTCCTGTCACTGTGGGCCTCACAGCACAGTAGTAAACAGCAGAGTCTGTCACTGCAGCAGAGATGATCTGAAGTTTGACTCCACGTTTGTCTTTAGACAGTTGAGTGAAGAACCTTCTTTTTGATTTCAGAGAATCTGCTGTTTTTGTCACATTAGAGGCTGAGATGTACATGAGGAACTCTGGTGGTTTTCCTGGATGTTGTCGATACCAGAAGAAATAATCACCAACAGCTATTGTTGTGTGATATTTGTAGGACAGAGAGACAGACGTGTGTTCTGAAGTGACCTCTTCAGTCTTGACTGGAGTCAGTTCTTCACAGTTGATGCCTGAAGGAGAAAATAATGATCTCAAAGACAATTCACATTCACATGTTATTGGAATGAAAGCTTTGTGTGTCTCATAATGTAACAAACCTGTTAGAGTGTTAAGAAGCAGCAGAGAAAATACAGAGTGATGCAGTGACAGCATGTTGAATAAAGGTCATGTTAATGGTTTGTATCTTGAACTCTGCGGAATATGGAAGCTCCTCTCTCCTCTATAGATCAGTAACAACTCAGCTCCTCCCTGAATCTCTGCGTCTCCTCTTAGATGTGTATTTTCTCTTCTCTCTGTTACACTTCCTCCTGCTTCACACTGACTGCAGCATTTAAGTCAAGCTGAAGGTGGACCATCTTTAGTCTGTTTTTGGAATAATTATGTTTTTGGACATTTTCAACATAAAACACAGAGGCTGTTTCTCAATACTCAAGTAAGCAAGTATGTACTTGCTTACTTTGGAAGTATATACTTGAGAAGTACGCTGGGAGTATATACTTGCCAACTACGGGAGTACACAAGTATGTGGTTGTTTCTCAATACTCAAGTATGCAAGTATGTACAGTATGTATTGTTCTGCTGTTTGAATGGTGGCTGGCGCCAAGTGCTGCAGCCTCATTACCTCCACCTACAGTGTTGATAAATGAACATATGAAATACTTTTAATAAATGCATATATGTTGTTATTATTTTTACATTTTAAATATTTAACTTCATTTATTAATTTATTTCTATTAAAATATACAATACAAATAATACAATGTGGAAAATAGATATATTACAGCATTGTAGAGTAGTATATATATACATATATATGTATGACATATGTACGTGTACAAATATATACTACTCTACATACTATACTATAATTATCTAATATGTACATATTATATTTAAATACAGATACAATGACTGTGCGACTTTAATATAAATCTAACATTCAAAGTTAAAATAAATAAAACATTAACAATATACAAACCTTCAAACTGTCAGGTCAAAAAGTTTCCATTAAAAACAAAATAACACGTCAACAACAAATCTATGGATCACACCGAGCATCTAATGACAGCAACGTCTGAGCCAGCGGATCATTTCATCAGGACAGGCCGAGGTAACGCTGCTCTGTGCCGGGCACAGTGAGCGCCGAGTGTCCGCAGAGGCGGAGCTGATCACCTCCGACAAACGTCGCTGCCAAACTATAAATACGTCATATCTTCATACACAAACCACATGTTTGAATTCTAAATGACTCATTTCTCGCCTCAAATGATGTTAAAACTTTGTTCCGGGACACAGAAAAATATTTATTTCAGATCTATATTTCTATTATTTGCTGCTATGCTCCGCCGAAATGTATTCTGGGATACATGGCCATCGCAAGTACGCTTAAGTCACCTCCGATGCATACTTGGTAAAAATGGGCGGAGCGAGAACACTTCCGGGTTTGAGAACCGTCCTCGCTGTTCGCTTACTAGAGAATTGGAACAGAACTGGGACTGAGGCTGATGACGTTTTCACAAGTACGGGAGTACGCAAGTACGCACAAGTACGCACAAGTATGGATATTGAGAAACGGCCAGAGTCACCAGCAAACATGTGCATCTAAACATCAGGTGGATGGTTACCTACTCGGAGACAGAGGGTACCCCTGCCAGCGCCATCTGCTAACCCCTTATCCTGACCCTGAGCCTGGCCCACAGCAACACTAGAACTTGGATCATTGCAGGACACGAGCCAGAGTGGAGATGACCATCGGGATACTCAAGGCCCGGTTCCAGTGCCTTCAAAATCTCAGGGCCACACCAGAAAAGGCTTGTGACATTATAGTGGCATGTGTGGTTCTCCACAACGTTGCCACTATTAGAGGAGAACAATGTCCTACTCCTTACCCCAATGATCCAGATAATGATCCTGACCCCGCTGCTGATGCACGAGATGGAAGAGCTGTTAGAGACATGATATGCTTTAATCATTTCTAACCCTGACCCATCACCTCCCCAGTGTCAAAGAACGACAGTATGCCTCTCATTTTATGAGGTCTGTTTATTGCCTACAAGGACAAATGTTGTACATTGTTAATCCTTTTTTTGTTGAAATAAGTAAAAATCATCCACCTGTGGTCCAACATTTGTATTTCCATTTTTGTCTTGGTGATCTGCAGCTTTATGTGTTCCATTTCTAGATGTGATTTATTGATTTGGGATTGTAAATACACCTTGTAGAGTTGTTTCACAGGGAGCTATAGGAACATAAGTTATGTTGAATTTCATAGTTCCATTGTCTACTTAGTGTCAATGCAAGTTGTGGGTCAATACTGAACAACAAATTACTGAGGTAAGCTGTGCTGTGGAGGTTGATGGGCCTTCTTCCTCATTGTAATTTCCAGCATTGCTTTGTTAGAGAGAAAGAAGTTGCAAGTTGTATTTTGGAACCTCACTATTAACTGAAACCATAGTTATTATTAAAAAAAATTAAATAATTTATAAAAGTGTTAACCTCAACAGGCCTCTCTGTGGCAGCTGATAAAGTGTTTCATCATCCTCCTGTAATGAAACACATTACATTCATATTACATCATAGTTTGTGTTACATTCTACCCATTATGACAAATCTGTGGAATATTAAGATTACTTACAATAGCATGGAGGTCTGTTAGGGCAGAAGGCTCCACGAGACAGATTACACCATCAGTCACTGGTAGAAGATGAAGATAGACAGTCAATGATTACCCAGAAAAGTGCCTAACAGTTTTTTTTCTTTTTTTTGTTATTTGCAATTGTGTGCAGGTCCCATCAAAGAGTCACCTTAAAATAGATTGATATAGAAAGAGGTAAGTAAAGAAAAAGTGGGACACTGAGGAGACTGAAGAGAGCAGACAGAAGTACAGGGAGATGCAGCACAAGGTAAAGGTAGAGGTGGCAAAGGCCAAACAAAGGGCGTTTGATGACTTGTATGCTAGGTTGGAAAGTAAGGAGGGAGAGAATGATCTATACAGGTTGGCAAAACAGAGAGATAGAGATGGGAAAGACGTCCAGCAGGTTCGGGTGATTAAGGATAGAGAGGGACATGTGTTGACAGGTGCCACAGAAGTAATGGGAAGATGGAAAGAGTACTTTGAAGAGCTAATGAATGAGGAAAATGAAAGAGAGCAAAGGGTAGAAGAGGTGACTACTGTGAACCATGAAGTAGCAGAGATTAGTAAAGCTGAAGTGAGGGGGGCATTGAAGAGGATGAAGAATGGAAAGGCAGTTGGTCCCGATGATATACCTGTGGAGGTATGGAAGTGTCTAGGAGAGGAGGCAGTAGAGTTTCTGGTTAGACTATACAACAGGATCTTAGAGAGTGAGGGGATGCCTGAGGAATGGAGAAGAAGTGTGATGGTGCCCATTTTTAAGAATAAGGGAGATGTTCAGAATTGCAGTAACTATAGAGGAATACAGTTGATGAGCCATACAATGAAGTTATGGGAAAGAGTAGTGGAAACTAGACTGAGAGCAGAAGTCAGCATTTGTGAGCAACAGTATGGTTTCATGCCTATGTGGCGAAATGCTAGGAGGTGAGGAAAAACCGACAACGCCACCTCAGGGAATTTCACCCCGAGGAAATACCTAAATAAAATCAATAATATAACCCACGTTAGGTATCCCCATAGACTAAGGGCACAGATTCAAAAAGCACTTGAGATGAGACGTGATTCCAACAATAGGTAAATATTTTATTAACAATCTTTAAAAATACCATTCATAAAAGGACACTATCTTAGTCTTAGTTGGGAACGAGGTATACTACCTGCCCACAACGCTCAGCTTAATAAAAAAAACACAAGGCTGGGCCAGGGCTGGGGGCTGAGAGGGAAATCTGAGACGGAAAAAGGGTCTTAATATACACCACAGTGATTACCGTACACCATCCGGATGACACCCAAGTGCTGTACAGTCGAGGGACCAATGACGGACACCACCACCAGGGGACCAGCCGCTATCTGCCCCTACAGCTCCTGCCCTGCACAAAACACAAAATTATCAGCAGAGTGAACGCCAGCAGCTCACAACTACACACACACACACGCACCCGAACCCAACTAATACAAAATGGAATAGAATAAATCAAAAATGAACATGCACATAAAACAGAATACAAAGAAATAAAACTATAACATGCACAAACACAATCTGAATAACTCACAAGGCACACCAAAATAATCTAATCAAATTAATTGAAACGAGAAAACATGCAGTAATTCAAATCAAACAACTTAGTCAAAAATAAACACACAAACAACCAAACAAAAATAAAGCAACTAACAAACTGAAACAATATTCATAACTATAATTTAAACTATCACAACATTGTAGTCGTCACGAAAGTAGTGGTAGTAGTAGTAGTAGTAGTAGTAGTTGTAGCGGCAACATGAACTAAAACAATAAAAGAAGAGAGGGAGACAGACCAGCAGTCGGCCACGGCTTGGAGGCTGAGGTTTCTACAGGGCCGCAGCACCGCGATTCACAGGCTGGCCCAATTACCTGCCAAGCGAGCAAAGAGCAAAAATACTCAATCTTAATGTGGTGTAACAATTTAAAAACACACCAGGATCAGCCTGCATATACAGTACCTACCAGAGAATAGCAGCGCAGCGCTTCCGACTCGTGAGGAGAGGGAGAGCGAGAGAGAGAGGGAGCGCACGGCTCACTTGCCGTCCACAGCAACTAAAGACCAAAAAGCCATTCAATCAGCGGCCCAACAAGAGCTTCCAGCGGCCAGAGCATAATGTAGCCAGCTTACCTTCCGACACTGATGTGTTCACCCACAGTGGAGGGAGCACACTTCAGCTCCGCACAGACAATGCAGCAGACTCTGCAAACAACAGAGTGGAAGCGTGACACCACTACCACTCGCCGTAACTTCATCACAGAATTTAATGATCCTACCAGCGTAACCTACCGCACAATTAGGGAGTATGGATCACCGATCTATCTGTCACGGCCACCCCAAACATCGATCTGACTGATCACTGTATCCGGGAGGAAAGTATGACGCACATCAAAGGCGCAGTCACCTGCCCATATAACAGTGGGCGGCACTGCCCCGCAATTACGCAATGACGCAATGATTGATTCTGTCCGTGATGGAGTGCACCCGTGAAGAATGCGGGTCACTTCATCTTGCCACACCTAGAAAGAGTACTACAGATGCAATATTTGCTTTAAGAATGCTGGTAGAGAAATACAGAGAAGGTCAGAGGGAGCTGCATTGTGCCTTTGTAGATCTGGAAAAAGCCTATGACAGGGTGCCGAGAGAGGAACTATGGTACTGTATGAGGAAGTCTGGAGTGGCATAGAAGTATGTTAGACTGGTGCAGGACATGTATGCCAACTGTGAGACAGCGTTGAGGTGTGCTGTAGGTGTGACAGAGAAGTTCAAGGTGGAGGTGGGACTACATCAGGGTTCAGCTCTGAGTCCCTTCTTGTTTGCGGTATTGATGGACAGACTGACAGATGAGGTTAGACAGGAATCTCCATGGACTATGAAGTTTGCAGATGACATTGTGATCTGTGGTGAGAGCAGAGACCAGGTGGAGGAAAAGCTTGAGAGGTGGAGATATGCTCTAGAAAGGAGAGGAATGAAGGTTCGTCACAGCAAGACAGAATATATGTGTGTGAATGAGAGGAACCCAAGTGGAACCATGAGGCTACAGGGAGTGGAGATAAAGAAGGTGGAGGATTTTAAGTATTTAGGGTCAACAGACCAGAGCAGTGGAGATTGTGGAAAAGAGGTGAAGAAACGTGTTCAAGCTGGTCGGAATGGGTGGAGAAAAGTGTCAGGGGTAATGTGTGATGAAAGAGTATCAGCCAGAATGAAAGGAAAGATATACAAGACAGTGGTGAAACCAGCGATGCTGTATGGTCTAGAGACAGTGGCACTGAGGAAAAGACAGGAAGCAGAGCTGGAGGTAGCAGAGATGAAGATGTTGAGGTTCTCTTTGGGAGTGACGAAGATGGATAGGATCAGGAATGAGTCAATCAGAGGAACAGCACATGTTAGATGTTTTGGAGATAAGGTCAGAGAGGCCAGAATGAGATGGTTTGGTCATGTACAGCGGAAGAATTAGTGAGCATATTGGTAAAAGGATGCTGGGGAAGACTAAAGAGAAGGTTTATGGATGTAGTGAAAGAGGACATGAAGTTAGTTGGTGTGAGAGAGGGGGATACAGAGAACAGGGTGAGATGGAGGAGGTTGATTCGCTGTGGCAACCCCTGAAGGGAGCAGCCGAAAGGAAAAGAAGAAGTATGTAGGCCCCTGTGTCCTGGGGCGTGGCTGGGTCCGATGAGCTCCCTCCAGAGATTCCCTCAGCAATGGGTCGCCCACTGTTCTGACCGAGGGCCATCTCTTCAGCCTCTGTGAGAGGTGGTGGACCTCCACCCGTGTTGCCTCAGCCTTTTTTTTGTTGGATACAATGGAGGTCAAATTTAAACATATCCAGAAAACACACATTTGTAGACTTGTATGTATAAAGGACATTTAGGTGTTGTGTTCATATAGACAATATTAAATACTGGCAGTGTTGTGATTTTTTTATTAGTACTAAGTACTAATTACTTAAGTATATCTATCACATGTATGTGAATGTAGGCACTAAATGCTGTTCAATGAGGGCAGGCCTAAACAACATCACAATTGCTTGTACTTAAAGTATAAGTATTTGAACTACATTTTTATATTTCATCTTTAGTTTCTGCCAAGTCCGTTTAGTGCCTGCTAGGTTGCACATGTGCACACAAACACACATATGGAATATTATTGTTGAATAAGTGGAACATTCAAGACAAAACATTTATTTTTTCCTCCAATTTATACTCATGCATTGATTCAGTCAGCAATGTTCTGCCATGCAAGCTCACGCACTTTTGCTGCTGCCACAGTATTGCTTTTTGTTTTTAAATATATGCTTATTTTCTGCATATGCAGTCATTAACATTTCCAACTCCACTGGGGAGAAGTAGGAGGATCAAGGCTTTCTGTGACTTGTTTCTATGGTGAATCATATTATCTGTGTTCCACTGATGAGGGCTTTTTATATCCTCATGCATGAGCTTCACTCAGGTTTACTGTGACTCAGAGTTTATTGAACTAAGTGTTATCACCTGTTCTGAAACAGAAAACTCAGTTTGACAGCTTAGAGTTGGCCAACCTAGAGTTAAGGATTTAACCTGCTTTCTGAAACAGGTCCAAGTTGTCTTTGGTCTGTTTTTGGAGACACATTTTTAGTAGAATGTACAGCAACATAGCAGAGATTTATAGATTCATAGTTTTATTTTGTCCTAACACAGAAACATGTGATTCTGCAGCAGAGTCATTTGTCTTAGTGTTGAACATGTCGTCACTTTCAAATACATGAAGAACACGTGTAAAATTGACCATCAAGAGTTTGTTATAATTGTGTTTTTGGACATTTTCTACAAAAAACAGAGTCATCAGCAAACATGTGCATCTAAACATCAGTGGACACAAATGACCTGACTGATAGTTATGTAATGTGGTTGCTGATCTGTCAACCTATGACCTGACTTTCAAACTGGGTTTGTCACTCATGTGACTCGGCCCACTGAGTTTCATGAGGCAAGGCAACTTTATTTATATCGCATATTTCATACACAAAGGCAACTCAATATGCTTTACATGAAACAAACATTTAACAGTAAGAATTGGAGAAATAAAAATAAAAACAATTGTATAAAAACAATTTAGAAAAAAACAAAGTATAGAAAAAATATAAAAGGAGAGAAATTAAATATAAGGTTGTAGCATATAAAAATGATTTGCTTCAAAATCATTAAAAGGACATTGCAGTGCAAATGAAAGATTACAATTTAAAGTGCTTTGAAAGAGCTTAATCATAAGCACAGGAGAAGAGAAGGGATTTTAACCTGGATTTAAAAATGTTCACAGTTGGGGCTGATTTCAGTTCTGCTGGTAGCTGGTTCCAGTTGTGTGCAGCATAACAGCTGAAAGCTGCTTCACCATGTTTAGTTTGAACTCTGGGCTCCACTATCTGACCTATGTCAGTAGATCTCAGAGCCCTACTGGGTTTATATTCTACTAACATGTGTTACGGTCGCTACTGGCTGCCGTTTAGCGTATATTCATTGTATTGTTTCCATGAGTGATTCTACCAGGCATGCAATTCCAGATGTGTGATTCTCTGTTGAGGATTGATCCTTCTGGAGCAGAGGCTGTCTACTTCCTGCTTCCTGTTCACTGGTGTCTGTGATTGGTGTGGCTGTGATTCGACTGAGTCTACTAATCAAGACTCTTCAATCAACCCCAGCTGCAGTATAAATAGTTTGTGTGCCCTCAGTTCCTGGCGGCTGTGAACCAGTGATCAGTTGGCCTCACCGTTGGTTGCATACCATTGTGTGTCTAGGAGTATTTACAGGTGCTGGTCATATAATTAGAATATCATCAAAAAGTTGATTTATGTCAGTAATTCCATTCATAAAGTGAAACTTGTATATTATATTCATTCATTACACACAGACTGATATATTTCAAATGTTTATTTCTTTTAATTTTGATGATTATTACTGACAACTAATGAAAATCCCAAATTCACTATCTCAGAAAATTTGAATATTACTTAAGACCAATACAAAAAACGTTTTTTTAGAAATGTTGGCCAACTGAAAAGTATTAACATGGAAAGTATGAGCATGTACAGCACTCAATACTTAGTTGGGGCTCCTTTTGCCTGAATTACTGCAGCAATGCGGCGTGGCATGGAGTCGATCAGTCTGTGGCACTGCTCAGGTGTTATGAGAGCCCAGGTGGCTCTTATAGTGGCCTTCAGCTCTTCTGCATTGTTGGGTCTGGCGTATCGCATCTTCCTCTTCACAGTACCCCATAGATTTTCTATGGGGTTAAGGTCAGGTGAGTTTGCTGGCCAATTGAGAACAGGGATACCATGGTCCTTAAACCAGGCACTGGTAGCTTTGACACTGTGTGCAGGTGCCAAGTCCTGTTGGAATATGAAATCTGCATCTCCATAAAGTTGGTCAGCAGCAGGAAGCATGAAGTGCTCTAAAACTTCCTGGTAGACGGCTGCGTTGACCCTGGACCTCAGAAAACACAGTGGACCAACACCAGCAGATGACATGGCACCCCAAACCATCACTGACTGTGGAAACTTTACACTGGACTTCAAGCAATGTGGATTCTGTGCCTTTCCTCTCTTCCTCCAGACTCTGGGACCTTGATTTACAAAGCAAAATTTACTTTCATCAGAGAACGTCTTGCATACGCCTGTGAGTGGTGGTTCTTGAAGCACTGACTCCAGCTGCAGTCCACTCTTTGTGAATCTCCCCCACATTTTTGAATGGGTTTAGTTTCACAATCCTCTCCAAGGTGCAGTTATCCCCATTGCTTTTACACTTTTTTCTACCACATCTTTTCCTTCCCTTCGCCTCTCTATTAATTTGCTTGGACACAGAGCTCTGTGAACAGCCAGCCTCTTTAGCAATGACCTTTTGTGTCTTGCCCTCCTTGTGCAAGGTGTCAATGGTCGTCTTTTGGACAACTGTCAAGTCAGCAGTCTTCCCCATGATTGTGTAGACTACAGAACTAGACTGAGAGACCATTTAAAGCCCTTTGCAGGTGTTTTGAGTTAATTAGCTGATTAGAGTGAGGCACCAGGTGTCTTCAATATTGAACCTTTTCACAATATGCTAATTTTCCGAGATACTGAATTTGGGGTTTTCATTAGTTGTCAGTTATAATCATCAAAATTAAAAGCAATAAACACTTGAAATATATCAGTCTGTGTGGAATGAATGTATACATTATACAAGTTTCACTTTTTGATGATATTCTAATTATATGACCAGCAGCTGTAGAGGGTGTATTTCTTTAGTATTACCTGTGTGGTGCCTGTCTGAGTGGTTCCAGTCAGTGTTTAAGAATCTTTGTGAAACTATTTTTTTTGATAGAGAGTACCTCAGAGTCACTCTCTTTCATTTGTTTTGAGACTGTCCAATTGCAGAATAGCTGCATGTTTGTTTTTGTCTGTTGTATATTTGTAAGCTTATGGGTGCTGATCTCCTTTTGTTCTTTTTTTTTTTGTAGCCAAGCGCTAAATAGCAGCCATTTATTCGACTTCACTTTGTGTATGAGTTATTTGTCAGCACCTGTACAGCCTAAAATCACCTAATGTAATTTCCTTGCACTGAAATACATATTTAAAGATGGCAGCAACTCCCCCACCTTTCTTACCAGTTCGACACTTGTTCATAAAACTGAAATTTGTTGGTGCTGCCTCATTAAGAATAGTACCACAGCTACATTCAGTTAACCATGTTTCACTGAGAAGTAACATATCTAGATCATAGGTCATAATGACGTCATTTACTAACAGTGATTTGATGACTAGTAATCTGATATTGAGTAGAGCTAACCTTGTGGAGATACAGTAATAGGAGACACTGGTATATTTCGAGGTTGACATGCTATGCTTAATAATTGAACCCTTTTTATTTCTCACCAGTTGAACCATTCCTCTGTTACCTATCATCACAGGGATTGTGAAGGGTACCTGAACTCAAGGATTCAAGGATTCAAGGATTCTTTATTTGTCACATGTATATGTTACACAGTAACACACAGTGAAATGTTCTGTTCTGAGTCGCACCGAGACTGAGCTTAAGTTCGATATTTTAAGTAACAGACGCAACATAAATATATATATGTAAGTGTGGCAGTGGGGTATGGTTAGAGCGGCGGCTGCTGGAGGAGAGGGAGGAGTGGCTCAGCCGGTGATCAGACAGCTGGACAGAATCAGGTAATCAGTCAGCTATATAAGCACACCTGTAACCTGGTTCTGGTCTCTTGCAGTAGGCTGGGTCCGGAAGGAGGAAGCAGGAACGAGAGAGAGAGAGAGAGTGCGACGACGGCAGATTATTTGTATGTTTGGTGGACTTTTTCTGTTGAGAATAAAAGATTATTTTCCACCACCACGCTGACTGATCCTTCCTGAACCCGCCGTGAGCAGCGAAGCTCACAGTAAGTATAAACACATTGAAAGTGACGTTGAAAAGTGACAGTGATATTTAAAGTGCAGTGTAACAGCGGTGATTATCGATCAAAGTGGCAGTGTGCAATGGAGACAATTACGTGCTGTAAATTGCCTAGTTGACCTGGTTGAGGAGCCTTATGCTGTGGGGATAAAAGCTCCTCCTCAGTCTCTCAGTTCAAGTTTTCAGGCTGCAAAACAGTTTGCCTGAGTTCAGCAGCTTGAACAGGCTGCTGCTGGGGTGGGAAGTGTCCTTGATAATCTTGGTGATTGAGTACAATCAGTCAAGGGTGAAGTCGAACTTGCTTCATCAGATGAACTCCAAGGTTCTTGATGTTATGTACCAGATCCACTGGAGCTCAATCAATGGGGAGAGCTGTACACCCTGGGAGTGGGAGTGCTGCTGCTTCCTGTAATCCACTACCATCTCCTTGGATTTGCTGACGTTCAGCTGGAGGCAGTTATCCTGGCACCATCTCTCCAGGATCTCCACCTCCTGGACGGCGAGTTGTAGTCCTTCCTGGCCTCAAACCGGGCATAGAAAGTCTTCAGTTCGTCGGCAAACGCAGAGTCGGCATTAAGAGTGACTGACTTACAAAATACAAAATGTTGGAGCTTAACAGCTGTACTCCTGACTCGTTAAGGCAAAATCCATCTGCCTTAAAGAGATGTCTGCGTTCCCAAAAAATGTTAAAATTGTCAATAAAGTTCACTGATTGGGTGGCACACAATCATTTATGATTTGGCTTTGCACCAAGAGAGTTCCAGGGAGGACTACTAGTTGATTTAGTGCCTTTACCACCAGCTTCTTGGTGGTGGTAATTAGCAGTCTGTTAGCCTGCTCTTGTCCACTGATTTGGGTCATCGGTAGAGTGGTTTCATTTCCATATTGACCATTTACCTACATTTTGCCTTTGAGTCGCTGCATTTTCATGTGGATTTGCTGCTCACGTGACTCCGCCCACTGAGTTTCATGAGCACCTGTAACTACAGAACCCAGTGATATGAAGGTGTGGTTTGAATCCCGCTTCCCTGGTGAACAGTCAGATATCTGTGCTCAGGTTTGTGTAATGTGTTTCTAGAGCACAGTAGTAGAGAGCTGAGTCTGCCAGGGTCAGTGTGCTGATGGTCAGTTGAGTTGATGATGTGGTGGTATTGGATGTGTATTGACCTGCAGGAATATTTTTAAGTTGACTGGCTTTTCCTTCTCCTTTCCAGAGAATAAATTGAGGAGCCTGAAGGTCAGAGTGACGTTTGTACCAGTAAAGATAAACATAGTCTGACGTTGTCTCATATTCACATCTGAGTGAAACAGATTCTCCTTCTCTTCCACTGACTTCATGTCTTACAGAAGAGATTTTGTCTCCAGCTGCTCGTCCTGGAAAAAGTGGAGAAAATGTAGCTTTAGACCAACATTGTCCACAAGTGTCCCTCAGTGGACACAAACAGCTCAGCTAGAAACATGAGGACATAACTAGGTTGTTTAGGACGTCATGACAAAGATGATTGTGTGATTTCTGAAATGTAGAAGAAGATGATGTTAAAGCAGCAGGTGAAGTGAGACAGTGATTTGTTGTCAAACTCACCTATGAAGTGAGATAAAGACAGAAAGATGTAAAACATCATGTCTTTGGAGATGTTGAAGCCAAACAGAAAGCAGATGAACAATGTTCTTCCTCTAAACAGCCTCTCTGCTGCACACAGCTTCTCCTCAACATCAAGCTGATTCTGCTTTTACTTCCTGTGGAGACACAAATCGTCTCATTTCAGGGGACGGGGCCACCTGATCAATTTCTTAGAGATTCTTTCTTCTAAAGTTCAGGTTCAAGTTAAAAAGAAAACACTGAGGTGTAACAGTGTGTGACTCCCTCTAGTGGATGTAGTGTTTTTGTACAGAGTTGTGGTGTTTCCTGTCACTGTGGGCCTCACAGCACAGTAGTAAACAGCAGAGTCCGAGAGCTGAAGCTTCTGGATCTTCAGAGGAACTGATCTTATTTTTGAATTCAGAGTGGATGAAAATCTCTCCCTGAAGTCTTCTGCTGTGTTTCCTTCATTCAGTCGAACGCGACTCAGGATAAATATGGGACTGTTGTTTCCATCCTGTTTATACCAGAAGAGATATGGACTTGTTGAAGTGCTGTTATATAGACAGTCAAGTGTTACTGTCTCTCCTTCAGGAGCAGTCACATCACTTTCTGGTTGCAGCACATTTTCTGTTTGTGCTCTGCCTTCTGTAAAACACCAACAAACAGTATCAGTGTGATGTTAAAGAATCGTGTCAGTGTTGGATTATTATCAGAGAAACTCAGCTGTGTTCATACCAAGGAACAGAGAAGCCAAAAGCACTGAGACGAACAGAGACGTCGTCATATCTGCAGCGTTGACTCACTGTGAGCTACAGTGAGAAGAACAAAGGAAACATCTCCTTCTTACAAGAGCGTCCATGTCAAGTGACCCTCCTACTCCAAACCAGTGACAACAGTCACAGTCTGTCATATGAAAGAAACATCATCACAAACACTGAGGTGTAACAGTGTGTGACTCCCTCTAGTGGATGTAGTGTTTTTGTACAGAGTTGTGGTGTTTCCTGTCACTGTGGGCCTCACAGCACAGTAGTAAACAGCAGAGTCCGAGAGCTGAAGCTTCTGGATCTTCAGAGGAACTGATCTTATTTTTGAATTCAGAGTGGATGAAAATCTCTCCCTGAAGTCTTCTGCTGTGTTTCCTTCATTCAGTCGAACGCGACTCAGGATAAATATGGGACTGTTGTTTCCATCCTGTTTATACCAGAAGAGATATGGACTTGTTGAAGTGCTGTTATATAGACAGTCAAGTGTTACTGTCTCTCCTTCAGGAGCAGTCACATCACTTTCTGGTTGCAGCACATTTTCTGTTTGTGCTCTGCCTTCTGTAAAACACCAACAAACAGTATCAGTGTGATGTTAAAGAATCGTGTCAGTGTTGGATTATTATCAGAGAAACTCAGCTGTGTTCATACCAAGGAACAGAGAAGCCAAAAGCACTGAGACGAACAGAGACGTCGTCATATCTGCAGCGTTGACTCACTGTGAGCTACAGTGAGAAGAACAAAGGAAACATCTCCTTCTTACAAGAGCGTCCATGTCAAGTGACCCTCCTACTCCAAACCAGTGACAACAGTCACAGTCTGTCATATGAAAGAAACATCATCACAAACACTGAGGTGTAACAGTGTGTGACTCCCTCTAGTGGATGTAGTGATTTTGTACAGAGTTGTGGTGTTTCCTGTCACTGTGGGCCTTTACAGCACAGTAGTAAACAGCAGAGTCTGTCACTGCAGCAGAGGAGATGATCATACTGATTATGTTTTGCTCCACTTTGATCTTCAATCCAGGTGTTGGAGATAATAATATGTTTCCTGAAGCAGAGTGTGAGATGAGGAACTCTGGTGGTTTTTCTGGATGTTGTCGATACCAGAAGAAATAATCACCAACAGCTATTGTTGTGTGATATTTGTAGGACAGAGAGACAGACGTGTGTTCTGAAGTGAACTCTTCAGTCTTGACTGGAGTCAGTTCTTCACAGTTGATGCCTGAAGGAGATAATAATGATGTCAAAGACAATTCACATTCACATGTTATTGGAATGAAAACTTTTTGTGTCTTATAATGTAACAAACCTGTTAGAGTGTTAAGAAGCAGCAGAGAAAATACAGAGTGATGCAGTGACAGCATGTTGAATAAAGGTCATGTTAATGGTTTGTATCTTGAACTCTGCTGAATATGGAAGCTCCTCTCTCCTCTATAGTTCAGTAACAACTCAGCTCCTCCCTGAATCTCTGCGTCTCCTCTTAGATCTGTAGTTTCTCTTCTCTCTGTGACACTTCCTCCTGCTTCACACTGACTGCAGCATTTAGTTCAAGCTGAAGGTGGACCATCTTTAGTCTGTTTTTGGAGACACTGTTATGTGTCCCCATTAAACAACATGCGTACCGTTGTCCCAAGTATGTGTGAGGTCATGAAGAATCAGGAGGAGAATCTGTTAAAAAACAGGTTAGCCAAGCGTAGCTGCAGTCCCTAGAGTTCTCCATGTTTGTTAGCACTTAAATCTGATGGCTCTCCCAATTTTTGTATAGATTTTCACAAAGTTACCTCTGTGACAGTGCCTGACTCTTTTCCTTTGCCCCGTGTCGAAGACTGCATAGATAGATAGATCGGCTTAATGGCTACTGGCAAGTTCCCTAAACATCTAGAGCAGTCATGTCAAAGTCAAATACACGGGGGGCCAAAATAAAAAAAAATTGTACAAGTGGAGGGCCGGGCTGGTTCAATGTTTATTAAAACTCGCAATTATTGCACATATTGAACCAATACCAATAACACAGCGTATATTGCACTTAACATTAATCATTAAATTAAATTAAGCAAAACATAAATAAAATCAGTTGCAATATTTTCTCAAGGCTCTTTCAGTCTTCTTTTTTTTAACAGGTAAACAGCAAAATGTAATTTTCCTTCAAAGCTCAATGGCAAGAAAAATGCAAAAATGAAACAGCATGCATTAAAAACAAATCAGTTTGCTGCTCTGATCCTCACCAATGTCTGTCTTTTATAATAAAATTAGAAAAGTTAGTGCAAACTTGAAAAAGTGCAAAACAGTTGCATTAATTTCTTAGGCAAGATTTGTCTTTCTGTGCGTCTGTGTGTTTCATTGATGTTTCATACTGCCTTCTTAAGTTATATTCTTTCATAACAGACACGCTGTCTCCACACACAAGACACACAGGCTTTCCTTTTACTTCGGTGAACATGTATTCTGTCTCCCACCGGTCTTGAAACCCCCTGTGTTCAGCGTCTACCTTCTACCTTGCCATTTTGGGGGAGAGGGAGATGAAAATTGACGGCGATGTTTAGTCCTCCACTGTGACTGTGCTGCTGCTCATGAAGAGAAGACGCGGGATCGCGCTCGCTTGCGGGCACTCGGTATGCGCCAATGCACTCGCAGTGCATCTTTGGATTTGTAGTATTATGGTGCTGAGGGCACATAATACTGCGGGCCAGTTTTAATAGTAATTAAATATCCTCCCGCGGGCCAGAGATAACTCATTCACGGGCCGGATCCGGCCCGCGGGCCTTGACTCTGACATATGTGATCTAGAGCCTCTGGTATTTCTGAATTTGTTACCCCTGATCATTTTCTACAGTACACAGTGTTGGGATTAGGAGCGTGATCGGTTATGAATTTAGAATATTAATAATTAATTAATTATGGAATAATTAATTTCTTATAAAAAGTTGAGTCAAATCCTCACACGTGGCAACAATATGTTGGGGATCAACTATAGTGGCAACAATTTTATTGCTAAAAATAAAGTAATAAAAAATAAAGTAAAAAATATTTTAATTAAATATTTTGGAAAGTTAATTAAATGTTAATTAATTCTAGAACGGGGCACCACCCTGAAAACAGGGAAAAGACAATCAATCTATGCCTTTAAAGTCAGTCTTAAATAATCACTGTAATTGACTATATCAAAGATATCCCAATTAAACAGTATTGAAGGTATGAATCCGAGCACAGACCCTCTCAACCCCCATTTTTTACAGTATTCATGTACAAAAGACATAGAGCATTCCTTCAGGTTAATAAAAGTAACAATTTATTAAATCAAACAACGAAATTAATTAAACAATCATGTTCACTAAAAGTGAACATTATTAAAGTGAAAATATATTGGTTGAATCAACAAATATCACTTGCTAAGCTACAACAACACAGGCTATATACAACATAAACACCAATGTGTGTGATGTGATGTGTGATGTGTGTGTGTGTGTGTGTGTGTAACATGAGACAAAGATAAGACAGGGGAGTGACGCAGTTGGCCGAGCAAAGCCACTCCCACTTCAAACACCAAAGTGGAGAAGGCATGCGCAGTAGCAGTGACGGTAGACGCACGCTTCCACCAAAGATGGCGCCAGAAACACATTAACACGAGGTCGCAGACCTTGGATCGAACATGTGACAGCATGGCTGCAGAGACACGTGTTTGACGCAAGAGGGCGCCTATGAGGAGACTCTCATTCATGAATGAAAGAGAGAGAGAGTGAGTGAGTGAGTGAGAAAGAGAGAGAGAGTGAGTGAGAATCGCGCTTGAATAGCGGCAGACCAAAGGTGTGTTTCAAAGCACAGTGTGTTCAGTGAATGAAACAAAAGGATCGTGTACGTGAGAGTTTATGTCAGTTTAAACCACACAGACTTGACACAGGCAAAGCCAGGCCAGTCTGTGAATCTTAACGTTTATGCCGACATTCTCTCGCCACGTGACCTGTCTACGCACTCACAGCGGGAGGAGACACGTCACTGCAGGGTGAGCGGAGAGCTCTACTTTCAGCGGCACATTTAAACATACAGGGCGATCAAAGAAAACTATCTCACTGCGTGATCGCATGGCATGAGAAGGGAATTAATAAACGTGTAAACAAATACAAACAGTTAACAACAGCAGAACAAATACTAACGCGTGGGTGCGCAATCCAACACGTTCAACACAAAGGCAAGTTATAAAACACAGAACCTTAACCTAACTCTGCCCAGAACACTTTGCCTCTTACTGTGAGCTGATAACACGTTTTGCCGTCCGTCGGGTCCGGTCCAGTTCGTTGGAGTCGCGGAGTGTGGACAGGCCGTGGTGTGGATCACAGCGGACAGCTGATGATTCTATGCGTCGCCGTAGGGCAGCAGTTTGTGCGTCAGGTTCGGAGAGAGATGTCGGCCCAGGTGCGAAAATCGAGGGTCGGATGATGTCTCCATTTCAGTTCTGGAAGGATGCGTGGTTAGACGCAAATCAAGTTTGGGCGGCCCCCGAAGGAGAGGAGCACCAAAGAGAGAAACAAGGAAGAGCAAGAAGAACAAAACAAGAAGAGCAAAAATAGGAAACGTCTGTCTTCTGGTTTTTTAGTTTTTTCAGGGGCAAGGCCATAAAACAGAGAACGGCCAATGAGATTCACTGACCCTATGGAATGCTGACCAGTCGTAAAACCAAGAATGTCCCAAATGGTGGACTGAGACTTTGTTGAAAACTCAAATCAGGCTTTTGAAACTGCATGTAGGCTTTACCCATGGAGAACAATAGAATAGTGGATTACAGTAGACATCTCGGCCCCAACAACAGTGATGCCATTTGGTGTGAGAAATGCTCCGGCCACTTTCCAGCGCTTAATGCATTTGGTCCTACGTGATGTGCCAAACTGCAATGTTTATTTTTGATGATGTGGTGGTTTATTCAACAAACTGAGATGATCACATTTCCAGTGTGACAGGAGTGTTCAGGTGATTAGCTGCTGCGTCGTTAACCTTGAACCTTGCTAAATGTGAATTTAACATATCTTGGTAAACAGGTGGGACATGGGCAGGTTCGTCCAGTAGAGGCTAAGGTGGAAGCCATACTGTCGTTCCCATGTGCCACTATCTCTGTTGTCCCCCCCTTTTCTTCTCCCTCTGAGCAGGTGCCTTTCTACCTCACCTGTGCTCAGCCCTTATCACTTCTCAGTCCAATTAGTTGAGTATAAAAAAGGTGGAAAAGAACTGCCTCATTCTCTTTTGGCTCCTGAGCAGACACTCAGCAGGTGGCTGAGTGTGTGGCCTGCGTGTATCTGGAAATCTGGATCTGGACTCTGCTGTGTGACCAGACTCCAGCTTATTGAATGACGTGTGCTTTGCTTTGTTAGTTAATTTTGTAGGATTAAAAATTGTTAAATCTTTCCTGTAGTGGGGAACGTACACTTAATTCCAAAGCCACTGAATAGTCGTTAGCTGTAAGTAGGTTTCAATTGGCTTGACTCATAGGTACTGTTGTAATTCATCAATCATGAAGACGAAGAGAATGGTGTGAAAGGTTTGCACATTTATTTCCACTTGCCGTACATCCAAGTTACATTTCTATCCACATGTATCCAAGCTACTCGAGGATCAACAACACATAGAAATATTCCCTTGATGTTCAGTTTGTTAATGACAATCTAAAGATTCCAACAGTAAGACAACGCAACCTTAATGTCACGTAGTGACCTGACGATCAAAAAACCTTGTTACACCAAAACGTACTGCTTCTAAACGGACACAACTCCATCCAACTGCTAGATAATTTTCAGTACATATCTTGCAATTCCTTTATCTATCATAGCCATCAAAGGTATCAAAGTGTCCATGGTAGCTTTTATCTAAAGAACAAAATAACATAAGAAAGGCCACAAAGCCATGTTCCTTTCCTTGCTAATTTAATCAAAGGCTTAAGGTCAACAGTTAACTACTTCAACTGTTAATACATTACATTGTAACAAGTGTCAAATCTTGCATCAACCACCCGGCCTAACCCTGAACTAAACTAGTCACCAGAAGAGGAATCTTATCTGCTGTGAGCTCCTTCTATGACCCTCTGGGATTCCTGTCTCCATTCACGGTACTTGCCAAAGCACTGCTGCAGCAGCTGATGAAGAGAGGCCTACTTGGGACAAGCCCGTCCCGGAACTGTATGCCCGCAAGTGGTCTGCATGGCTAAATGACTTAAAACAGCTGTCAGCCTGCAACAGCCCAGCTCCACCAATTTGCAGACACAAGTGAGATAGGATACAACACACAGTAGTATGCAACCAACAGTGAGGCAAACTGATCACTGGTTCACAGCCGCCTGGAACTGAGGGCACACAAGCTATTTATACTGCAGCTGGGGTTGATTGAAGAGTCTTGATTGGTAGACTTGGTCGAATCACAGCCACACCAAACACAGACGCCAGTGAACAGGAAGCAGGAGGTAGACGGCCTCTGCTCCAGAAAGACCAATCCTCAACAGAGAATCATACAGCTGGATTTGCATGCCTGGTAGAATCACTCATGGAAACAATACAATGAATATACACTAGCCAGCTAGCAGCGGCCGTAACAATGGCCAGAGAAACCACAGTCGCTGGAAATCAAAGATGATGACATGGAGGTGAGGAAGTCAGTTACCACTAACCTCACCCATGTAACCGAAAGTATGGACTCTGTGAACAAGCTCATTCAATACTATTCTAGCTGGTACAAGCTAAAGAAAGCCGTGGCATGGATGGTCAAGCTCAAGGAAATGCTTCTACAAATGAAAGCAAGAAGAGAATTACCGACAAAGGACAGCTACTCCCAAACTGATGTAGAACCACGACAGGCCATAAAGAAAGCCCAAGCCCGTAAAGTAACAACAGGGAAAAAGGTTCAAATTGTTGAGGACTTACAGAGGGCAGATGAACTAGTTCCACCATAAGGAAGTTTCTGTCAAAATGTGTCACCTGCAGAAAAATCAGGGCCAGAGGAGGGGAACAAAAAATGGCCGACTTGCCGAAAGACAGACTTCAGCCAGATAAACCACCATTCACGCCTGTTGGTACAGACTACTTTGGACCTTTTTTGGTAAAAAGAGGACGCTCAACTGTGAAGAGATACGGAGTACTTTTCACATGCCTGACAACGAGAGCCGTGGACATTGAAATCGCTCATACACTGGACACTGATTCATGTCTGAACGCAATCAGGAGGTTTATGTGCAGGAGAGGTCAGGTGTCAACAATTCGATCAGACAATGGGACCAATTTTGTTGCTGCAGAACGAGAGCTCCGTGATGCCATTCAGCAGTGGAATCAGGACAAGATACAAGGCGCACTGTGTCAAAAGGAAGTGGAGTGGATCTTTAATCCTCCAGCAGGCTTGCACTTTGGTGGTGTCAAGGAAAGGCAGATCCGGACTGTGAGAAAACTTCTCAAAGCCCTATTATGAGAGCAGACTGAATGAATCTCTGCTCACGCTCATGTGTGAAATCGAGGCAATAATGAACGACAGGCCAATAACAACTTTGTCTGACGACCCAAACGACCTTGAAGCTTTGACCCCGAATCACTGCTGCCGCCAGGATTGTTTAAGAAAGACAACTGGTATTAACGCAGAAGACGGAAGCAGGTACAGTACCTGGCTGATCTATTTTGGAAGCCATGGATACGTGAATATCTGCCCCTTCTCCAGGAGGTTCAAAAATGACTGCTTAAGTCAGCACTAACAGGAAAGGGCCCTAAAGAACGCTTGCAGCAATATATCACTGCAAGAAGATCAAAGCTAAGACAGCTAACTACAAAGGCAAACCAGATAGAACGTCTTATGGATGATGACAACAATGTCATCCGTGTTAAGCAAGATGAGATGAAGAGTTATAGAAAACTCCATGAAGAATTAATTGAGCTAAATCAGGTTGTAAACCACTTCATGGGCGCAGACGAGTTTGAGGTAGACCAGACATCCTGGTTCAAGCCTTAAGCATCCTGCTGCCGAGAATTCATGGCAAGAGTGGAGGCCTGGGTTGATGGAGTAGAACTCCGCGAAGACTTGATAATGACAAGTGTAAAGGACGTAACTCCTATGGGCAGTGTGTCAAATGTGTCAACTAGATGAAAATCCAGGAGTTTCCAGTCACAGCAGCCGACCAAGTTCTCGCACCTCCACCGCTTTAATACAGAAGAAAGAGGAGGCCGACAGAGCAGCCCCTATTGCAAAGGCAGCAGCTCTAAAGGAAAAGCGGGTACTTGCACTAAAGGAAGCCCAGATAAGAGCGGACCAAAATCTACGAGAGGCCCAGTTGAGCGCAGAAGAAGAGCTGCAAGAAGCCCAGATAAAGGCTGATAAAGAACAATTGGAGATTGACACAGAGTTGACAGCTATGGCAGCACGATTTAAGATTTATGCAGATTACGACGCACCACAGCAACAGTCTGTTGCCGCTGCCATGTCACAGCCGTACCAGCAGGACAACGTCGAGGGCCAGTACCCTCAGCTAATGAACCAGTGGTCAAACCTAAAACACGCACTGACCAGGCACCAAGCTCCGTACCTGCAGTCGAGCCGTTGCAGCAGAACAACGATGCAGGTGAATTGAGCAGTGTGATGAGGTTCTTGCAAGAAACCACGCTTGCCACAAAGAGACATTCCCTTGTTCCATAGCGACCCGCTCGAGTTTCGATCCTTTCTAAGGGCTTTCAACCACACTATCAACTCTGGAACGGACGATGATGTGGACAAATGGTACTTCTTGGAGCAATATACCAGTGGCAAGCCACGAGAGCTAGTAAGGAGCTGCCAGTACAAGTCAGCAAGTCACAGATATGACTATGCAATGAAACTCCTTAACGAGAACTATGGATAGTGATAGCTGCGACTGTATTTGCAAGGGCATATAACTGGCCTAAAGTTAAGTCGGAGGACAGACAAGCGCTCTTGGACTTCTCCCTATTTCTTGTGAGTTGTCACAGCACCATGGAGGACCTCGAATCCATGAAGGAACTGGAAAACCCCCACCAACATGAGGACGGTAGCATCAAAGCTGCCATACAAGCTCATGGAAAAGTGGAGGGGGCGTGCATACAAAATACAGGATAAATGAGGAAGCAGAATCAGGTTCACTGATCTTGTAGAATTAATGCGCCAGGAAGCCAAGGCCGTCATGCATTCGATATTCCGTGGCTTTGGAATTAAGTGTACTTTCGTCACTACACTTCTATTGGTTTCCTTTGTCTGGGTCCTTTTTGACCCAGACAAACAAAGGTGTTGCAACCAGAAACACTAGACTCAACCGGGTTGTAACAGACACATTTTTAGTAGAAAGTTATGTACAGAAGAGTAGCAGAGATTTATAGATTCATAGTTTTATTTTCTCCTAACACAGAAACTGTAACGTACAGGACTGGACCCAAATGCAGAACGGTGGTAAGTAAAAAGATTTATTTTCCTTAAGTTCACAAAAACAGATCAAATGGGTGACAAAAAGCCTCCGGCGTGAGATCCACGAGACACAGGAAACTAGACTAGAACAGGTAAGCAGAGTTAGTAATTCCACTGAAGCACGGATGTGCAAGCAATCCAATGACATCAAACAAACACTTAGGGGAGAGCTCAAAAAAGTGTGTATCAGACGGGCGAAGACGAACTCACAACAAGACACAGGAAATGGGAGCAGTTATATACACTAAGGAATCACGGGAAACGACAAACAGCTGAGACAAACAAGACACACGTGAAACAGATTGGGTAATCACAGAAGGGAAAAGTAAAGAGCACGCAGACGAGAGACGAAAACGACTTCAAAATAAGAGGGGAATTTCACAATAAAATGACATGGACAATGGAACATGACCGATGTGGGAAATAACTGGTTTTCTTCTTGTTTCCTGTAATGTTCTAAGACAACAATTAACAGTCAAGCTGTGAATGGAGGCTGGGGAAAGTGTATGACAAGGAAGGGTCAACTTAGGGTTTCCACAAATGGTATCTGTTAGTCGTCGTAAACATTAGGTGACATCTAAGGGGGTCATAAACGTTGTTTCTTGTGTCTGTTCTTGTTTTACGTTGATGTTTCTGTATAAATGGTAGAGCTTTCTTGAGAAATGAGAGAGACCATTTTAGACCGTCCTTGGTGACAGTGTCTCTCCTCCATGCAAAAATCCATGCATGCAGTAAAGATATGATTTACTCAACACTGATGACTCAAGAATTTCTTTCACATTTTGGCGATGAGGATGGGATGGACGCTCCAATGCTCAGGGCCTGGGTTCTGACTGAAGGTTATTACTGGTAAGGAAAAATTCCGCTCCACAAAGGAGGACAGGAATTTGCTTGATGTCAGAAACGGGTGCTGACCAGCGGACGCTCCATCTATTTAAAAAGTGAGTACGGTGTTTTTTAAATCATTTTCAGGTAGACAGTTGTAATTCCTTTGTGGTAGGCTGTCGAGATATTCTATAATTCCTGTGTGGTTGAATATCGAGGTCCGGTGTAATTCCTTTGTGGTAACCGAGACCGTCTCCATATAATTCCTGTGTGGTTTGGAGACTAGCTTCATTTAATTCCTGTGTGGTATTGAAGCTTTGAATTAAAATAAAAAAAAAAAATTCAGCCAATAAGTAACAACAGTAAGTTGAATATATACGGTGCCAGATTTCGAAAGAAACTGTAAGACATGGTATTCTTCTACTAAGTGAAAATTGAGCATAGAAATTATAAAAAAGTTAAAGAGAAGAAGAGCAAACGTTAAAAAAAAAAAGAAAAAAAAGAAGGGAAAAGTGTTAAATTTAAGATTTCTTTTAAAGTCGACATATATTTTTACAATTGGGACTTAGTAAAATTTAAATGTGGACTATGTGTTGTCTTGTATTGTTTTGTGTTGTTCTGTGAGAAGAAGAGGAAACGTTTTTTAAGAAAAAAGGTGTTAAGATTAGGATTTATTTTAAAGTCGACATATAAATTTAAAATTGGGACTGAGTAAAATTTAGAAATTTGGTTTATGTGTTGTCTTGTATTGTTTTGTGTTGTTTTATGTATGTGTGGACATAAGATCAGTTTTTAGAGCTTGTGTTGAAGAGGAAAAGCTATTTTTGATATGGGGTCATTGCAGGCTGTGAAGTTTGTTTGAGTTTTTTATTTTTTAGTTGAAGTTATTATAGCATGAGCGTTAGGCTATTAACATATTAAGTAAATAAAAAAGAGGAATGGGGTAAAAGTGTTGTTGGAGATGTTCCACTCTGGCACCATTTGACCGAGGAAGTATTTCCTATAATAGGCACATTAAGTACTGATTGTTTGAAAAGGTGTAGGGTATTGTTAGAAGAGAGAAAGGAAAAGAAAGTAAAGAAGAAGGTAGATTGGCAAGTTTTTGAGAAATGGGAAAGAGAAGCAGCTCTGAGGGAAGAAAAATCTGTTGCAGGATGAATGTTAACACAGGAGATAGGAGAAGAAGGTAGACAGAGACGTAGGGCCAGAGAAGTGAATCTGCCTCCTCCATATGTTCTCCCCGTGTTTGCACCCCCTCCTCCCTCAGAGACACAAACAGCAGGACAATCACCTACAGCTGAATCCCAAAAGGACTCTGAAGGGGAGAAGGAGAAGAAGCCAAAGCTGTACCCTGATCTGTAAACCCTTCCAACATCTATGAGAAAAAACAAAGGGACTGATATTACGACTCAACCAGCTAACATTGCTTTTCCCAGACATGTCTCCTCTCCATTAGCAGCTTCTTTTGACTACTGGCTCTGGAGTCAAGGGGACAAAGGAAACGTGCACCAGATGCCTATGTTGATATTCCCAAATCCACAGCCACGGCCAACGGATGAAGAGGAGGTAGAAGCTGTGTGTCGGAGGTGTTTCAAACTCAGATGGGCCAACATCCGACCGGCCAACTGGTCGACATCCCCAGCCATTGAATCAGTGCGGTTCAACGACATGATGGTCAACCTGGCTGAAACTGTGCATGCTGCTTTCCCCTTAAGAGTGTGTTGGTCAGAGATCCACAACACAAAACAAAAGGAGGGTGAGTTAGCAGCTGACTACCGCACTCGTATGGAAACTGTTTTTGCAGCTCACTCTGGCATCGACGCAGAAAATGAGGCATACGATCATCTTAGCCTCAAGGATCGTGTCATGGCTACATGTGGTGGATGGGAAACTGGACAATAGCGAATATCTGGACACACGTTCTGCACACTGAACGAAATAAGGTTTTACTTTCAACAGATCGTTAAATAAACAATTTGGTCCCTGGGATGAAATGATTGTTCATGTGTGTATCCCTGTGCTAATTGTGTTTTGTATAACTTTTTGTTGTTGTTGTACTTTTTTGTGTGCACTCACTTGTATGCAAGCTTCTGTGTATAGGTGTATAGCACCATTGTGTGTGAAAGTACCTTGTGAACAAAGTAAGGATTGTGATTTGAATGTGTGTCACATTTCAGAATAGGCCTCAGGGAACCCATATAGTGAGATAATTCAGATGAAGAGATAGTATGAATAGAATTGTTTTGTTTTGTTTTGTTTTTTTTTGGTGTTGTTTTATTTTTTTCTTGTTACGTACTGAGAATAAATAGTTAACCTATACTAATATGTTTGCCATGTGTAGTCATAGAAAGAGTTAGTTGATGAGACCATGTGATTTCCCAAATATATGTTGACACTTTGTGTCAAAAGGGAGGAATGTGGGAAATAACTGGTTTTCTTCTTGTTTCCTGTAATGTTCTAAGACAACAATTAACAGTCAAGCTGTGAATGGAGGCTGGGGAAAGTGTATGACAAGGAAGGGTCAACTTAGGGTTTCCACAAATGGTATCTGTTAGTCGTCGTAAACATTAGGTGACATCTAAGGGGGTCAAAAACGTTGTTTCTTGTGTCTGTTCTTGTTTTACTTTGATGTTTCTGTATAAATAGTAGAGCTTTCTTGAGAAACGGGAGAGACCATTTTAGACCGTCCTTGGTGACAGTGTCTCTCCTCCATGCAAAAATCCATGCATGCAGTAAAGATATGATTTACTCAACACTGATGACTCAAGAATTTCTTTCACACCGAAACATCTGATTCTGCAGCAGAGTCATTTGTCTTAGTGTTGAACATGTTGTCATTTTAAATTCATGAAGATGAAGAAACATGTGTAAAAGTGACCATCAAGAGTTTGGAATAATTGTGTTTTTGGACATTTTTAACATAAAACACAGAGTCATCAGCAAACATGTGCATCTAAACATCAGGACACACAGCTGTCAAATCAATAAAGTATAAACTAAATCAAAGTGGGCTCAGTATGGATCCTTGTGGGACACCAGTGAACAAACAAATGGTGTCTGATTGAAGATCATGTATCTAAACAGACTGAGATCAGTTGGAGAGAAATGATTCTACTCATTTAAGAACATCAGCAGTAAAGGTACAGTACATGTTGATGACATTGATATAAGATCTGTATGATTTACAGGAGCAAATGTATTCTGAAAATCAAGAAATACAAAAACAGCACATTTTCTCACTGATATTTGATTTTTTTTCTGGTCATAAATAATTTGTCTTACATTATTTGAAAGTAACAAACCTTCATACTGTGAGAGACAGCAACTTTTTATTGTTGTACAAATGTATATTCTTCTAAAGTTCAGGTTTAATGTAAAAAGAATCTGAACTGGATCATAAGAAACCACTGAGGTGTAACAGTGTGTGACTCCCTCTAGTGGATGTAGTGTTTTTGTACAGAGTTGTGGTGTTTCCTGTCACTGTGGGCCTCACAGCACAGTAGTAAACAGCAGAGTCTGTCACTGCAGCTGAGTTGATCTGAAGTTTGACTTCACGTTTGTCTTCAGACAGTTGAGTGAAGAATCTTTTTTCTTCTTTTAGAGAATCTGCTGGTTTTGTAAAATTAGAGCCTGAGATGTACATGAGGAACTCTGGTGGTTTTCCTGGATGTTGTCGATACCAGAAGAAATGATCATTAGCTGTCATTGTTGTGTGATATTTGTAGGACAGAGAGACAGACGTGTGTTCTGAAGTGAACTCTTCAGTCTTGACTGGAGTCAGTTCTTTACAGTTGATTCCTGAAGGACAAAATAATGATGTCAAAGACAATTCACATTCAAATGTTATTGGAATGAAAACTTGTTGTGTCTTATAATGTTACAAACCTGTTAGAGTGTTAAGAAGCAGCAGAGAAAATACAGAGTGATGCAGTGACAGCATGTTGAATAAAGGTCATGTTAATGGTTTGTATCTTGAACTCTATTATGGAAGCTCCTCTCTCCTCTATAGTTCAGTAACAACTCAGCTCCTCCCTGAATCTCTGCGTCTCCTCTTAGATCTGTATTTTCTCTTCTCTCTGTTACACTTCCTCCTGCTTCACACTAACTGCAGCATTTAGTTCAAGCTGAAGGTGGACCGTCTTTAGTCTGTTTTTGGAATAATTGTGTTTTTGGACATTTTCGACATAATACACAGAGTCATCAGCAAACATGTGCATCTAAACATCAGGACACACAGCTGTCAAATCAATAAAGTATAAAGTAAATCAAAGTGGGCCCAGTATGGATCCTTGTGGGACACCAGTGAACAAACAAATGGTGTTTGATTGAAGATCATGTATCTGAACAGACTGAGATCAGTTGGAGAGAAATGATTCTACTCATTTAAGAACACCAGCAGAAAAATTGAAAAGAAACTGTTTATAGATTTAATACAAGAACTTTGTGATTCACTTTATCAAAATCAAGAAACACAGAACCAACAAGATCACCTATAACCTTTAACCCACAGAGATTTGTTTGTTTTCTAACAATTAGTTTTCTAATGTTATTTGAATGTAAAAGAAAACCTATTCAGTTTAAGGAGAAACCACAGTTTTTTTTTTAATCATTTCACAACTTTATTTAGCTGATAATTAAATAATTTGTGTTATACTCAACATGAATCAACATTGAAAAAGGTTTTATTCCACCTGGTTTGTATAATTTTAGGGGCGAGTAAAACAATTGTGTTTGGAAACAGTTGTCTTCCCATTGAACACGGGGAAGATTGCACTGTTTTAATCATTACTTGTTTCCCAGAAAAAGTACCAGCTGGGATACCATCTTTTTCAAGTTCTGTCTCACCAGGACAATGTATTGTATTGATTACGCCATTTTGCCTACTTACGGAGCCCCTAAAGGGACATCGAAAAAAAAAATACTAGATACTTTCTCGTGCGCACCAGAAAGTGTCTTGTGAGCACCAGAAAATATCTCGTGCTCACGAGAAAGTATCTCGTGCGCAACAGAAAGTATGACATATTTATAGTTTGGCAGCGACGGTATAGGAGGTGATCAGCCCCGCCTCAGCGGTCGCTCGCTGCGTACAGTGCGTGGGGCAGAGCAGCCTTACCTCGGCCTGTCCTGATGAAATGATCCGCTGGCTCAGACATCGCAGTCATTAGATTAAGCCTCATCACAGTGTTGATAAATGAACATAAATGAAATAAATAAATACGAAATAAATGAAACAAATACTTTTAATAAATGGGTATATATCATTTTAAATATTTAACTTAATTTATTAATGTATTTTTATAGAAATATACAGTACTGTTAGTTTGTGTGTTCTCATGTATTATTATTCTGTGCTTTTATTTTGAAGTTGTATGTTCAGTGAAGGTCACCTGGGCCAATGAGGTGTTGTGATTTTTTTTTTCCAGCCATGTGAGTAACGGACATGGATGTATTGTTACGACTGTGGCTAAGACATGGTGTTGACTTTTCCCTCCTAAAATGGCAGAAGAGATAGAAAACGTTACAAGTACCATGTGAAAAAAAGATATATTACAGCAGTGCAGTGTATGTATATGTATGTCCACAGGAGGATTGTGTGTGTGTGTGTGGGGGGTGGGGGGGGGGGGGGTGGGGTGGTGGTGCTGTGCCAATCTCAGCTGACATTCAAAGTTAATTAAAAACAAAATACCGGGTCAACAACAAATCTATCGATCACACCAAGCATCTAATGACAGCGATGTCGGCGGATCATTTTTGAATTCTAAATGACTAATTTCACGCCTCAAATGATCTTAAAACTGCGTTCGGGGACATCGCGCGCATACAATACTTTCTGGTGAGCACAAGATACTTTCTGGTGAGCACAAGATACTTTATGGTGAGCACGAGATACTTTCTCGTGAGCATGAGATACTTTCTGGAGCTCACGAGAAAGTATCTCGTGCGCACCAGAAAGGTTTATTTCGATGTCCCTTTAGGGGCTCCATACCTACTAGTCCAAGGAATAGGCATAGTTCTATCCAACCAGTACCTACACACTCTGTGAGGAGGAAATATTTTATTTTTATTTTGCTTTTATTGTCTGGTAAAATTAAACTCAACCCCGGCCCAGATATAAACTGTCTGAGTACTCCAATTGCTTGGTGTTGTACACCTAAATGTTAGAAGTCTATTGCCAAAACTTGACCTAGTTAAAATCTGGGTTAAATCAACTGATACTGACATTATTGTCCTGTCTGAAACCTGGCTAAAGAAATCCATCACAGACATAGACATTGCTATTAAAGGTTACAATGTTTATCGTTGTGACCGTCCCAAAAAGGGTGGTGGCATAACAATATATGTCAAATCAATCAAGTCAATTTGAATTTCTTGCTCTGAGGTTGGAGCTACTAAATAGCCACTTTCTCACAATTGTAGGCTGCTATAGACCACCCTCTGCTAGTAGTGAGACTTTATCCTCATTGAATAAACAACTTTTGACTTTAGACTTTAATGAGATTCTTCTCACAAGAGCTCTGAACTGGGATTGGTTATCTTCTGTTTCTGACAGTTTTAAATCTTAAATGTCCCTAAATAAAGCGCAGCCCTGGCGAAGGCCAACACCCACAGGAAACAAGCCTGATTTAGTGCCGAGAACCCTGACACAGCTCATACTTTGGGCGTATAGGGATTGGATGGCCCTAAGTAGTGCCCCCCTCACCCCATACTCCCGCAGCACCTCCCACAGTATCTCCCTGGGAACCCGATCATACGCCTTCTCCAGGTCCACAAAACACATGTAGACCGGATGGGCGTACTCCCAGGCCCCCTCCAGGATCCCTGCAAGAGTAAAGAGCTGGTCCGCTGTTCCACGACCAGGACGGAATCCGCATTGTTCCTCTTGAATCCGAGGTTCGACTACCGGTCGAACCCTCCTTTCCAGCACCTTGGAGTAAACCTTACCAGGGAGGCTGAGAAGTGTGATGCCCCGGTAATTGGCACACACTCTCAGGTCCCCCTTTTTGAAAAAAGGACCACCACCCCAGTTTGCCACTCCTTCGGTACAGACCCCGACCTCCACGCAATGTTGAAGAGACGTGTCATCCAAGACAGCCCCTCCACACCCAGAGCCTTCAGCATTTCTGGGCAGATCTCATCAACCCCTGGGGCCTTGCCACTGTGGAGTTGTTTAACCACCTCAGTGACCTCCCTCAGGGAGATTGACGATAATCCCCCATCAGCTTCCCTCTCTGCCTCCACCACAGAGGGCGCAGATGTCGGATTCAGGAATTCCTCAAAGTGTTACTTCCAACGTCCGGTTACCTCATCAGTCGAGGTCAACAGTGTCCCATCCTTACTGTACACAGCTTGGATGGTCCCCCGCTTTCCCCTCCTCAGGCCCCGAATGGTTTTCCAGAAACACCTTGGTGCCGACCGATAGTCCTTCTTCATGTCCGCTCCGAACTTCTCCCATACCCGCTGCTTTGCGTCTGCCACAGCAGAGGCTGCCGCCCT
Source organism: Solea solea (assembly GCF_958295425.1). Lineage (NCBI taxonomy): Eukaryota > Metazoa > Chordata > Actinopteri > Pleuronectiformes > Soleidae > Solea > Solea solea. The sequence continues at coordinate 25,194,330 of NC_081134.1, forward strand.
TCGGGCGATCAGTTGACAGCTCTGCCCCTCTCTTAACCCGAGTGTCCAGAACATGCGGCCTCAGATCTTGTGTGCTTGGAGTAACATTCTGTGTTTGCGCTGCCGTCACTCTTGAAAAAGAGGTTTTAAATCTCAATGAGTTTTTTTTTACCTGGTTAAATAAAGGAAAATAAAAATAAATTGAAATTCTTGACTCATTAATGACTGACTGACTCATATAATTACTGGACTTTACTGGAATACATGACGATGTGTAAGAATTACATCCAAAGACGACATATAAAAAAAATATTGTGGGGCCCAGGATTTAACCCTGTGGTACACCATTCCATGACTGATATTAAATATTTGACTCTAACATTGTTTTTCTCATTGTAAAACTATAAAAACCTCACAGTCAGATTCTCTGTCATATGAAAGAAACATCATCACAAACACTGAGGTGTAGAAGAAATGTATCCAATGATAGAAATGCCTAACCCGAGAACTGGGGATGGGCAGGATGCAACAGTTAGAGTGTATAGAGCATGGACAGAGTTTAAAGAACAATTTAACAGTTTCCAACTGAACACCTTAGAGACAGAAACAGTACTTAGATGCATTGTAAAGCAAGATTGGTGTTTGGTTAAGAAGCACTTACAAACTACGACTGATCATGCAGTAAATGCAGAAAATTTACTGAGAGAAAAGAAAGCCAAGAGAGGTGGAACAAAAAAGGTAAGTGAAGTATTTGTCATAAATAATGGTGATGATGAAAACTATGCCAATACATTTACTGATGTGTATTATCGAGGCAATGTTAACCGTGGAGGCTGGAGGGGGAGAGGCAGAGGAGCAGGACGGGGAGGACGGAGATTTGGAGATGAGAGCTGCTACAACTGTGGCAAATTTGGACATTGGGCTCGAGACTGTGGGTTAGGGTCCGCTCCAAAAGGCAGGGGTCAAGGAGGCTGGCGGGGAAGAGTAGGAGGAGGAAGAGGGGGACCCAGACGAGTTGATGATTCATCGCATGACTAGTCAATAAACCAGGTCATGCACTCACACACACACATACATACCAGGACACAGAAGATGAGGAGAAAGAAGAAGTATGTTCAACAGAAAACACAGAAGTATTTTTGAGTATGAACCAAAAGCCATAGTCACCATGTTGGTTAATAATCATAAAACTTGTTTTCTATGCGATACTGAAGCATGCAGAATAATCATTGGAAAAGATGAATGCGGTAGTAAATTGCCACTTCAACACGGTAATGGTATGAAGGTGAGATCTGCAACAGGACACATAGTCACCAAGCCACTTAGTCGACCTGTGTCGATTACTGATCTGAGACCAAAAGAATTTGTTTAGATTTGTTACAATATTGAGTCATGGCATTGCCCATGTCTCAACAGGAGGGATGGTATCCACAATAGACAACATGGATTTTAAATCCACTAAAAAAATTTTTGTGCCTCATGATTAATGTATTCTAAGCACAATGCTCAAGGCAGACTAGTCAATAAATCAGATCCAGCACCCATGAGGGTCAATAAATCCAGGAGATTGGGTGTTGTTGAATTGGTCAGCTTCACGCTGGGAAGGGCCTTATCAAGTACTACTGTCTACACCCACAGCAGTACGCATAGCTGAAAGACAGACGTGGATCCATCTCACACACTGCAAAAGAGCACAAATGCCTGCCAGAAGCATTCACCATGCCGGAATTAAAGCTGTGTTTAATAACTGTTTCATGTATGACCACAATTGCATTCCTTATTTTAAATATAGTGACATAAGGCCAGGTATGATAAAATGAGGAATAGATCAATAGGAACACAATCTAGGTGGGGCACTAGGAGAGGTGCAGTGATAATACGTGTGCTATTGTCACAATTAAGTGAGATTAAGTTAGATTTAGTTTCCGGGGCAGCCTGGAGCTGTATCCGTCACAGGGGGCCTCGTGAGAGCCAAACCTTGGAAAATAAAGTTTTGGGGGGTTGAAAAAGACTGCCTCGTTTGGTATCAAGAGCGAGAATTCTCCCACTATCCTGAGGGAAACAAGAGATACTTAAAATTTGTGTAAAATACTCAAGGAGTATTACAAAGAGAAATGCACCAGCAGGATGTTTTTAAAAACAAAGTTTATATAGATGCAATTGGTGTTCCTCAAGGTGTTCCAGATGAGTTTAAAACCAGAAATCGGGACGCTGCAGGGTTTGTATCACTCCTGGCTTGGTGGGTAACTGTTAATAAAAACGTGGATTGGATAAAAATGTGTATTATAATCAACAGATATTTTTGAATTTCACTAAGGAAGCAATTGGAGGCATACATCAAGAGTTAGATAAGACAGATAAGTTTAATGGCATGGCAGAATAGGATGGCTTTAGACATGATGTTGCTGAAAAGGGAGGAGTACTGTAGAATGTAGAATGTTTGGAGATATGTGTTGTACATTTATTCCTAATAATACAGCACCTGATGGCAGCATCACTAAGGCATTGGATGGATTAATCACCCTATCTGTAGAGTTAGCTGAAATATCTGTAGCTGTGATGATTGCTATTCTAATCACTTGTGGATTTTGTATTTCCTGTTTGAGAGGACTGTTACAGAGACTCAGTGACACCGCTTTGACCAAAACAACTATGCTGTATGAAAGAGTCCCCACCACCGATGACCACCGAGAGGACTATGAGGATGCAGCACCAGAAAATGTTACATCTGATTTGACAAATGATGATCTATATGGTAACCTGTTTGATGAAGATAAGAACACCATGGTTTAAGGGACAATTGCTTTTTATTCTATTGATTATAATGATACTACAGGAAATCCAGCTGAAGTTGTAGTGTTCTGAATTGGTCCCCATTTAATTCGTTTTGGGGTAACAATATAATCAAAATGTTTTTGAATGTATGCTTTTATGCCTTGTTAAATGGAGTACCTGCGTGTGGTTGCCGGGGCAGCGGGACCGTGAGAGAGTTTCCCTATCTAGAAGGAAAATGGATAATTAGAATGTTTTGAACTGCTCGATAGGGTTTTCGCTCTCACACTCCTTGTGTGAGAGCGATACCTTGTGTTTCCTCCAAGACAGGGAGTCTTCACTTTGTAACTGGCCGGTGTGTTGCTTTGTGAATGCCCCTCTTGTCCAAGATTAAACCCTTGTTTGGATTTTGAGCTGACTCCGATCTCCTTCCTCCAGACCTCAATTATTTTAACAGGGCCATCTGATCAATTTCTTAGAGATTCTTTCTTCTAAAGTTTAGGTTCAAGTTAAAAAGGATCTGAACTGGATCATAAGAAACCACTGAGGTGTAACAGTGTGTGACTCCCTCTAGTGGATGTAGTGTTTTTGTACAGAGTTGTGGTGTTTCCTGTCACTGTGGGCCTCACAGCACAGTAGTAAACAGCAGAGTCTGTCACTGCAGCTGAGATGATCTGCAGATTTATTTTTCTCTGGTCATCACTCACTGTAACAGACAGTCCAGAGACTGGAAGACTGAGTGTTTCACCTGTTCCTGAGTGAGACATGAGGAACTCTGGTGGTTTTCCTGGATGTTGTCGATACCAGAGGAAATAATCATTAAATGCCACTTCTCTGAAAAAGTTGTAGGACAGAGAGACAGATGTGTGTTCTGAAGTGAACTCTTCAGTCTTGACTGGATTCAGTTCTTCACAGTTGATGCCTGAAGGAGAAAATAATGATGTCAAAGACAATTCACATTCACATGTTATTGGAATGAAAACTTTTTGTGTCTTATAATGTAACAAACCTGTTAGAGTGTTAAGAAGCAGCAGAGAAAATACAGAGTGATGCAGTGACAGCATGTTGAATAAAGGTCATGTTAATGGTTTTTATCTTGAACTCTGCTGAATGTGGAAGCTCCTCTCTCCTCTGTAGTTCAGTAACAACTCAGCTCCTCCCTGAATCTCTGCTTTTCCTCTTAGATCTATATTTTCTCTTCTCTCTGTTACACTTCCTTCTGCTTCACACTGACTGCAGCATTTAGTTCAAGCTGAAGGTGGACCGTCTTTAGTCTGTTTTCGGAATAATTGTATTTTTGGACATTTTCTACATAAAACACAAGTCATCAGCAAACATGTGCATCTAAACATCAGGACACAGCTGTCAAATCAATAAAGTATAAACTAAATCAAAGTGGGCCCAGTATGGATCCTTGTGGGACACCAGTGGTCTTTGGTCTGTTTTTGGAGACACATTTTTTAGTAGAATGTACAGAAAAGTAGCAGAGATTTATAGATTCAAAGTTTTATTTTGTCCTAACACAGAAACATGTGATTCTGCAGCAGAGTCATTTGTCTTAGTGTTGAACATGTCGTCACTTTCAAATACATGAAGATGAAGAAACATGTGTAAACTGACCATCAAGAGTTTGGAATAATTGTGTTTTTGGACATTTTCTACATAAAACACAAGAATCATCAGCAAACATGTGCATCTAAACATCAGTGGAAACACAAAGGACCTGACTGATAGTTATGTAATGTGGTTGCTGATCTGTCAACCTATGACCTGACTTTCAAACTGGGTTTGTCACTCATGTGACTCCGCCCACTGAGTTTCATTAGCGTATATTTATTGGCCTTTTCTCAATATCCATACTTGTGCATACTTGCATACTCCCATACTTGTGAAACGTCATCAGCCTCAGTCCAGGTTCTGTTCCAATTCTCCATTAAGCGAACAGCGAGGATGTTCTCAAACCCGGAAGTGTTCTGGCTCCGCCCATTTTTACCAAGTATGCATCTGAGGTGACTTAAGCGTACTTGGGATGGCCATGTATCCCAGAATACATTTGGGCAGAACATAGCAGCAGATAATAGAAATATAAATCTGAAATAAATATTTTTCTCTGTCCCGGAACGCAGTTTTAACGTGAAATTGTGTACTCCCGTACTTGGCAAGTATATAATCCTAGCGTACTTCACAATGTGGCAATACGTAGTTCATTGTCCTGGTAACTGTCAGGTGTGCTGCAGTTCCACCCAATCACCGTGGGAGACTGCCACATAAAGGCGGGCGTAAAGCACCTGTCAGCCCCTTGCTTGCTGGAGGCTGGGTCGCGTCACTCCTGTGCTTCCTCCATTTCCGCGTTCTTGTGGTTACAGGTGGGCTGCCGGCTGCACTTCTCACGTATGTCGCCCATCCAGTGCTAATGTTATTGTTTTATAAAGGTCCACCTGGGTGTTGCTGCTGGCTGCGCGCTGTGTCCCGCTCTGTGTGCGCCGCGCTGTGTGCCGCTCACTGTCCGCCGCTGGTCGCTCTCGGGGAGCGTGATTCCTCCGTCCCACGCTGTGTTGGCCGGGATCGCCTGATCGGTATGTAGTGCAGTGGTCTTAGCTTCCTCCTCCAGCCATTCATAAGTTGCTCATTGTTTGTTCACTTCATCGTAGGACGACTGACCGTAACGGCGCAGCGCAGACTAACCCGCTCCTAGAACCGCTGCTGCTTTGCTTCGCTTTGTCTCTTCACTTCTTTGCCTCATTTAAAGAGATTATTTGGACTGATTGCTGTGCCTCATTGGAACTGTGTGTTTGAAGAACTGATCGCCTCGCTTGCATCGGCATTTGCCGCTCCGCCGGTCGCTTGGTAACGCGTCGCCGATAGTTGGCGCAGCTTCATCTTAAACTGTGTGTGTGTGTGTGTGTGTGTGTGTGTGTGTGTGTACTTGCATGAGAGGACAGTGTGGGAATATATATTTGATTTTGTTCTTTTGTGGTAATTTCTTTACTTTCGTTTGTAATTTGTTTTGCTGTAACCCATAATTACAATTATTCTGTTAGTTTTGGGTTATAATGGGTTGCTTTCCAGTTGCTTTTATATAGAATTTTGTTTATTTGTCATTGGGTTTAATTATTATAATTCCTGTACAATTAATTCTTTGATTTCTCTTCTGTTATTAGTTATTGTTTTGTTTCATTATTTGTTATTTTCTAATTTGTTGCTTTCTGGTCGCCCCCATTCAGGTGCTGAGCCTACGGTGGTGGATTGGTGTCCTGGTCACGGTGTCCCCTTTTTGTTGTGTTAGCACTTTGTAGCTTCTTTGTTTTGTTTACTTTTATTTGCTTCACGTGTGGTGTTCCTGGGATCCCCTTTTCTTTTGGATACGGTTTTTCGCTGTAGGTCTCAGCACTGATTGGTTTCCCTTATATGTCCCCTTACGTGAGTAATTCTTTTATATTACTTTTAAAATAGAAATTTGTGTAAATAAAAGTGTTTTTGTATTATTGAACTGCCGTCTCTGTCTCGTTGCATAACGAACCTCAGTGCCTCCCTTTATTTGGGGTTAGTTCACTTAAAAGAAATCCCTGGGTGAAATTCCCAGGGTGGCGTTGTCTGGCAACAATTAAATCTATCGATGCTGCCTTAAAAAGGCATTCCCCCATACCTCGTGTCGCCACAACAAGTATATACTTCCCAAGTAAGCAAGTACATACTTGCTTACTTGAGTATTGAGAAACGGCCATTGTATTGTTTTCATGAATGATTATACCAGGCATGCATATCCAGCTGTGTGATTCACTGTTGAGGATTGGTCCTTCTAGAGCAGAGGCTGTCTACTTCCTGCTTCCTGTTCATGGGCGTCTGTGATTGGTGTGGCTGTGATTCGACCGAGTTTACTAATCAAGACTCAGTGGCTCAGTGGTTAAGACCGGTACCCTGTGTGCGAAAGACATCATGGTCACAACCCCTGACTGATTGTATTCAATTCCATTGTAAGTCGCTTTGGATAAAAGCGTCTGCTAAATGACATGCAATGTAATGTAAAAGACTCTGATGAGGAGAACCATGTATTGTATGCGGTAAGGAACAGGGAGCCAGTGGCGTTTTTTTAAGGGATGGAGGTGATGTGGTCACTGGAGCTGGTGTGGGTGAGCAGACGGGCAGCAGAGTTCTGGATATATTGTAGTTTTTGAAGGTGAGTGGAAGGGAGACCGTAGAGGAGGCTATTGCAGTAGTCGAGTCTGGAGGTAATGAAGGCGTGGATAAGGATTTCTGCAGAGGATTGTGAAAGGCAGGGACGGAGACGGGAAATATTGCGGAGATGGAAAAATTATGTTTTGGTAATATGGTTTATGTGGGGTTTGATTGAGAGGGTGGAGTCGAGGATAATGCTCCAGGGGAGTGACTGAGTGGCCATCAATGGTGAGGGAGATGTTCTGGGCCAATGGGAGGAGAGTTGGGTCCGGTGAAGATGAGTTCTGTTTTGTTGCTGTTGAGTTTGAGGAAATTGTGGTGCATCCAGGTTTTAATGTCGGAGAGGCAGTGTGTGATGGTGGAGAGAATGACTGGGGTGATGGATTTTGTGGATATGTACACCTGGGTGTCATCGGTATAACAGTGAAAGTGAAGTCCATGTTGACGGATGATATGACCAAGGGGAAGCATGTAGATGATGAAGAGGAGGGGGCCGAGCACCGAACCTTTGGGAACACCAGTGGAGACAGGGAAGGTATTTGATTTGAAGTTGTTTATGGAAACGTAATGATGGCAGTCGGAGAGGTAGGAGGAGAACCAGGAGAGTGCTGTCCCGGAGATGCCAATGGTTTGGAGATGGTGGAAGAGGATGCTGTGGTCGATGGTGTCGAATGCTGCACTGAGGTCGAGGAGGAGGAGGATGGAGAGTGAACCAGAATCGGCGGAAAGGAGGAGGTCGTTGGTGACTTTTAGGAGGGCTGTTTCAGTACTGTGATGGGGACGAAAACTGTATTGGAATGTTTCAAACAGTTGGTAGTTGAGAAGATATTGCTGGAGCTGTGAAATGATGGCACGTTCCAATATTTTTGACAGGAGTGGGAGGTTGGAGATGGGTCTGAAGTTGTCCAGGTTGTCTGGGTTTTTTCAGCAGGGGTGTGATGGTGGCTAGTTTGAGAGTGGGAGGAACAATACCAGAGCTGAGGGAGGAGTTTATGATGGTGGTGATGAGTGGCGTGAGAGTGGGGATGCAGGTTTTCAGGAGGGGAGCTGGGATGGGGTCCAGGTGGGAGGTTTTTAGCATCATGTCTGAGAGTAGTTTGGTAGTGTCTGTGGGGGATAAGGGAGCAAAGGAGGACAAGCCGTGGTGTGTGGTCATAATGAGGTCGAATTCTGAGACAGAGGTATGAAGTGTGATGTGGATGGTTTGGATTTTGGAGTGAAAAAATGACAAGTAATTATTGCATTTGTCTGTGGTGAATGTGGAGGTGATATTGTCTTTGGGTTTGGTGAGCTGCGCGAAGGTGGTGAACAGGGTACGTGGGTTTGATACATTGGAGTGTATTATTTGGGAGAAGTATTTTGACCGGGCGGTGTTTAAAGCTGTGATGTAGGTGGAGGTGAAGTGTTTATATGCATCAGCGTGGACAGTAAGACCGGTTTTGTTATGGAGTCGTTCGAGTTTTCTGCATTTGCGTTTGAGTTGCTGGAGCTCTGGAGTAAACCATGGGGCAGAGGCAAAAAAAGGAGACCGTTTTTGTTTTGAGGGGAGCAAGTTGGTTAAGGCAGGAGGAGAGGGACTGGTTATAGTGATCGACAAGTTCTGTAGTGGTGGAATCTGTGGAGAGGGAGGAGCGAGATAGTATGGAGGATGAAAATGAGATGGGGTTGAGTGATTTGAGATTGCGGAAGGTTATTGACCGGGTTTGACTGGGTGTTGGAGTGGGGGTGACAATGTCCATGGTGATGGCTCGGTGGTCAGATATTGTGAGGTCGGATAGTATAAGGTTGTGGACTAAGAGTGTGGCTGAGGAGCAGACGAGGTCGAGGATATGTCCATGGGAATGCGTGGGTGACTTGACATGTTGTGTGAGGTTAAGGCAATTTAATATGTCCAGGAAGTCTGCAGTGAATTTTGAACTCGGAGTGTCGATGTGGATGGAGAATAAATGAAGAGATGGAAGAGAGCTGGGTATAGAAGTCTGTGAAGTCTGAGAGAAATGATGAACAGTTTTGGGGGGGACGGTAGATTATGGCAATGAGAAGTGACAGAGAACCAGGGAGTCGGAAAACCAGGTGTTTAAATGATGATGTGGGTGGAATGGAGATGGGGCGGAGATTGAGTCTGTTGTGGTAGATGACAGTGATGCCTCCCCCCTACGGTCTGGGCGGGGGTTGTCCAAATAAAGGTATCCAGATGCTGTTGTTTGGTTGAGTGCGATGTAATTTTGAGGGTTTATGCCAGGTTTTGGTAAAACAGAGTAAATCCAATTCATTGTCCAGTATAAATTCGTGCAGAAGGAGACTTTTATTGTTGACTGACCGGGTGTTGAGTAGAGCTGTCTTGAGAGGCTTTTTGAAGTCCTTGTGACGGAAGTTGAGACAGGGAGGAGGTTGAAATTAGTCATGTGACTGTTGCGCGGATGACGTATGCGGATGTTGATGAGCAAGATGGTGGCGCGGGTGCACGCAATCGGGGATCGAGGCTTTTTAGGTTTGTTTTCGTGTTTTTGTTCGTGTTTACACTTTTAATCCGGAGACTTGAAGCCTTAACCCAGTACAGTAGGGCTGAACTGTGGGATTTGGGGAAAAACTCCGGACTTTACCCACCTCCAAAGCCAGATTTTATCCCACCCGAACTACAGCTGAACACAGAGGCTCTCATTACCCCCCCTCTATCGCCCAGGAGACGGAGGAGACAACATAAACAAAAGCGGGGTAAGCGGAGCGGAGTGCGTGCTAGGCTACTTGCTAAACCACACAGACCGGCACTGCCCAGTCTCCTCCTTGCGAACATCAGGTCACTCACCAACAAACTGGACGAGATTCGACTGAGGATCGTCTTACGGAAGACAAACAGCTGTGTGGCGATATTCACCAAGACCTGGCTGGATAATAACATCCCCGATGCAGCGGTGGAGCTGGCGGAGCGCTCTCTGTTCCGAGCCGACAGGACTGCAGCTTCAGGCAAGACCAAAGGCAGAGGTTTGGCACTGTACATTCACAACTCGTGGTGTACAGCCACAAGCATAATTGGAACTTTCTGCTCCCCCGATTTGGAATATCTGGCAGTGAAGTGCAGACCGTTTAAACTGGTTAGAGAACTCACCTCTGTCATGATCATAGCAGCCTACATACCACCGCGAGCTAATGCTAAATTAGTGATCGTGGCGGGGGGACTTTAACCAAGTGGAATTGAAAGCTGTTCTCCCCAAGTTCTACAAATTCATAAACTTTCCGACCAGAGACTATAACATACTGGACCAGGTTTACTGCAACATCCAGGGGGCATACAAGGCTACAGCAGATCCTCACCTCGGCATGTCGGATCACATCTCTGTGGAACTGATCCCTGCATACAGACCTCTGATCTGTAGGACCAGGCCCACCACCAGAACCGTTCAGGTTTAGACTGAGGGGGCTTCCTCAGCCTTACAGGACTGTTTTGAGAACACAGACTGGGGAGTGTTCAAGGAAGTCTCTTATCTGGAGGAAAACACGTCATCTGTGCTGTCCTATGTCCACTTCTGCACTGATGCTGTCCTACCCACGAAGACAATCACGGTTTTTCCTAACCAGAAACCTTGGATGGACAGCACAGTGAGGAACCTGATAAAAGCCCGGAATGCAGCGTATAGGTCGGGGGACAGGCTGGGGTATAGCAGGGCCCGGAAAGAACTGAAAAAGGGCATCCAGCTGGCAAAACACCGGTACAAGCAGCGCATAGAGGAGCACTTCAATGACAACAACCCACGTAGTATGTGGAAAGGCATCAGGACCATCACTGACTATAAGCAAAGCGACCAGCAGGTCAGCCGGGACCCCACTCTGCCTGACACCTGAAACAGCTTCTTCGCACGCTTCGACTCTCCAAGCAGCAGAAGGGCTGTACATCTTCCTCAGACAGAGGTACAGCATCAGCCTCTCGTCCTGCAGCTGCACCAGGTGACATCCGTCTTGAGGAAGATCAACATCAGAAAGGCTGCAGGTCCAGATAAGGTGTCAGGTCGGACCCTGAAATTATGTGCTGACCAACTAGCAGGAGTTTTTCTGGACATATTTAACCTGTCTATGCATCTTTCCACGGTCCCTGTGTTCCTGAAGTCCTCCATCATTGTGCCTGTGCTGAAAAAAAACAGAACCTGACCCAGTGGTGCTCCAGGAACAACCTTGTTCTAAACACCAACAAGACCAAGGAGGTCATAGTGGACTACAGGAGGTCCAGGAAGACTATACACGCTCCGCTCAGCATACATGGAGAGGAGGTGGAGCGTTTAGACAGCATAAAGTTCCTGGGCATCCACATTTCCTCCAACCTCTCCTGGTCTGTGAACACTTCACACCTGGTGAAGAAGGCCCAACAACGGCTCTTCTTTCTCAGGAAGTTGAAGAGGTCTGGGCTCTCTTCCTAACTGCTCAAAAACTTCTATAGATCCGCTGTCGAGAGCATCCTGTGTCTCAGCGTGACAGTGTGGTATGGCAACTGCACAGCACGGGACAGGAATATCTTAGCCCGGGTGGTGAGGCCGGCACAAGGGATTGTGGGATGCCGTCTACCTGATCTGGACTCATTTTACACTGCCCGAGTCCGGAGAAGGGCCAGGCGCATAGCAACAGATCCCACACACCCGGGCTATGCACTGTACCGCTTCCATCAGGAAAGCGGTACAGGAACATCAAAGCAAATTATAATAGACTCAGGGACAGCTTCTTCCCCAGAGCTGTGAAAGCAATTTTGTTGGGTTTACATTTCGTTGTGTCTTATTAAGTGTTAAGTCTTTTGTTGTGTCTTATTTAAGTGTCAAGTCGGTTGTTGTGTCTTATTTAAATGTCAAGTCTTTTGTTGTGTCTTATTTCAGGGTTAAGCCTTTCGTTATGTCTTATTTAAGTGTTAAGTGTTAAGTCTTTCGTTAAGTTTGCTATTTTATTGTCTACCTCAAGCCGGGAGTCTCTGCAAAAATGTCATTATGTCCTCATAATGACAATAACATTTCTTGAATCTTGAATCTTGTGCCGGTGTCCAAGATGATGCGTGCTGCGGTTGGAACAGAGCGTGGGAATGCTGTTTTCGGTGGTGGAGGATGAATCTGCGACGTGAGCCACTGTGGATGTATGGGCGACGTCGGAGGAGGCAGAGCTGTTTCACTGTTGTCAAAGTGTCCAAGGAGGGAGGTGCGCGATGGTTTAGGCTGAGGAGCTGCGTGGACGTGTGTGCCATTGCTGGATGGTGAATAGTGGCGTGAGATGACAGTGACAGTATGGTCAGCAGACAGGCAACGACAAGCAGCAGCATAGCTGACTGGCTGCTCCGGAGTGCGGACCGGCCGGTGACCTGGCTGTAGGCCGCTGCTTGGCGCAGAATACAGCGAAGTCAGGCCGTATCGGCAAACCCCGGGAGCTAGCTCTGTTGGTAGTCACTGCAACACCACAGCAGATGACAGGCTAAGGTACCGTCAGATAGGGCAGGATCCGTGCAGAACCACTGCGAGGTAAGAACACTTTTGACAGGAGCTGTTCAAATGTTCAAAAATGCCAGAAGTTTTTTCCCAAAGTTTTTTCCCAAATGGAGAAGCGGCAGCCAACATGCGCCAGTGTCCTCTCCCGTCCAATATAAGACAAACATTCAGCATTAAGTTGCATGATACTTATCTGATAGATTCCAGTTTGTTCATGTTAATGATAAAGCCTCACTACAAACAAAAGTTAATTGTGGAGTTCCACAAGGCTCAGTCCTTGGGCCTATACTTTTACCTTATATATGCTTCCTCTAGGGAACATTATTAGGAAGCACAACATACACTTTCATTGTTATGCAGATGACACACAGCTATATTTATAAATGAGGCCGGATGAAATAAATTAGGCTGTTCATCTCCAGGAACGTCTCCGAGACATTAAGTCCTGGATGACCTGTAACTTTCTACTTTTAAACTTTTATGCCTGGCCCTAAACACCTCACAGAAAAACTTTCTGATCACATTGTCACTTTAGATGACATCACCATGGCTTCCAGTTCTACGGTGAGAAACCTTGGAGTTATTTTTGACCAGGAAATGTCATTTGATTCACACATAAAACTAATTAAAACTATTTCCAGAACAGCCTTCTTCCACCTGCGGAACATTATGAAAATTAGAAACATTCTGTCCTCAAAAAACGCTGAAAAACTAGTTCATGCTTTTGTTACATCAGATTAGATTACTGTAACTCCTTATTATCAGGATGTTCATACAAGTCTGTTAGAACCCTTCAGTTAATTCAAAATGCTGCAGCACAAGTTCTGACAGGAACTAGAAAGAGAGACCATATAACTCCAGTGTTAGCTTCTCTACACTGGCTCCCCGTACAGTTTGGAATTCAATTTAAAATCCTCCTCCTCACGTACAAAGCACTTCATGATCAGGCCCCTTCATACCTGAAAGACCTAGTCTTACCTTATCACCCAAACAGACCACTTAGGTCCCAAAATACAGGTTTACTTGTGGTTCCCAGAGTCTGTAAGAGCAGAATGGGAGGCAGAGCCTTCAGTTACCAAGCCCCTCCTCTCCTGTGGAACCAGCTTCCACTGACAGTTAGACTTAAAACTTTCCTTTTTGATAAAGCTTATAGTTAGAGCTGGTTCAGGGAAACCTGGACCAGCTCTTAGTTATGCTGCTATAGAGTGCTAGATTGCTGGGGGATTTTCCTGTGGTGCACGCACATTCACTCTCTCACACTCACGGTATAAATACAACTTTTTATATGTCACTAACCTTGTTCTTTCTCTCTCTAGTTTGTGTCTTTCCTTCCTTTCCTCTCTCTCTCCCTGTATCCTCATCTTGCAGGTTACAGGATCCAGATCCAGTTTTCGAAGCTATTACTACCATACATATCATCACCATTATTATTATGCTATATTTCAAGTCGATATCAGTATAATTTTTATCAACACTCTCTGCTGCTGCGTATATAAATGACATTGTATTGCTATATACATGTAATCATTGGCTGTATAAACTTGTATCTTGATACAGTTGTTGTGTATCTGCTCCTGGTCTCTCTCTCTCTCTTCTGTCTCTACCTCATCTCCCTCTTGTCCTTTCTGCCCCCCCTTTCTGTCCCCCACCTCTCCTCTGTCCCCCATTTTCCTTTCACCCCAACCAGTCAAGGCAGATGACCGCACATCTCTGAGTCTGGTTCTGTCAGAGTTTTTTCTCTCCACTGATGCCTAGTGCTTGCTCATTGTGTGAACTGTTGGGGTTCTCTGCTCTCCTTGATGTTGTCTATGTACAGTGCCTTGAGATAATGTATGTTATGATTTGGTGCTATACAAATAAAATTGAATTGAATTGAATTGAATTATTATTTTGTAGATAATATGCACGAAAGTAAATTTGCCTTGTATGTTCATGTTATGTTGGCATTTTTGTAGCATCGAAATAAGCTAACCGGGTAACCTCTCTGAATAAGAAATATTTGAAATTATAAAAGTTGGAAACATTAAAACACACAATTTGAACAAAATCCACTAAAATTTACTAAAATGTGACAGAACGTCATCAAACAGTTATTTACTTACTTATTTTAAATTATTAAAATAATTTACGATGAAGCGAAATATAAATATGTTTAATTGCTTTAAAATGACACAATCATAGGAAATGTTTTTAAAGAAATCACCTGCATCAAAGCATTGTTTTTTTTTTTACACTGGATTATCACAAACACTGAGGTGTAACAGTGTGTGACTCCCTCTAGTGGATGTTGTGTTTTTGTACAGAGTTGTGGTTTTTCCTGTCACTGTGGGCCTCACAGCACAGTAGTAAACAGCAGAGTCTGTCACTGCAGCTGAGATGATCTGAAGTTTGACTCCACGTTTGTCTTCAGACAGTTGAGTGGAGAACCTTCTTTTTGATTTCAGAGAATCTGCTGTTTTTTTCACATTAAACCCTGAGATGAACATGAGAAACTCTGGTGGTTTTCCTGGATACTGTCGATACCAGAAGAAATAATCATCAGAAGCAGCAGATTTGTTATATTTGTAGGACAGAGAGACAGACATGTGCTCTGAAGTGAACTCTTCAGTCTTGACTGCAGTCAGTTCTTCACAGTTGATGCCTGAAGGAGAAAATAATGATGTCAAAGACAATTCACATTCAGATGTTATTGGAATGAAAACTTGTTGTGTCTTATAATGTAACAAACCTGTTAGAGTGTTAAGAAGCAGCAGAGAAAATACAGAGTGATGCAGTGACAGCATGTTGAATAAAGGTCATGTTAATGTTTTGTATCTTGAACTCTGCTGAATATGGAAGCTCCTCTCTCCTCTATAGTTCAGTAACAACTCAGCTCCTCCCTGAATCTCTGCGTCTCCTCTTAGATGTGTATTTTCTCTTCTCTCTGTTACACTTCCTCCTGTTTCACACTGACTGCAGCA
Organism: Solea solea; assembly: GCF_958295425.1. Classification (NCBI taxonomy): domain Eukaryota; kingdom Metazoa; phylum Chordata; class Actinopteri; order Pleuronectiformes; family Soleidae; genus Solea; species Solea solea. The sequence continues at coordinate 25,209,670 of NC_081134.1, forward strand.
TTTAGTTATAGCTGAAGGTGGACCATCTTTAGTCTGTTTTTGGACATTTTCAACATAAAACACAGAGTCATCAGCTAACCAGCAAATCAGGACACACAGCTGTCAAATCAATAAAGTATAAACTAAATCAAAGTGGGCCCAGTATGGACACCAGTGAACAAACAAATGGTGTTTGATTGAAGATCATGTATCTGAACAGACTGAGATCAGTTGGAGAGAAATGATTCTACTCATTTAAGAACATCAGCAGAAAAATGAACTGTTTATAGATTTAATACAAGAACTTTGTGATTCCCTTTATCAAAATCAAGAAACACAGAACCAACAAAATCACCTATAACCTTTAACCCACAGAGATTTGTTTGTTTTCTAACAATTAGTTTTCTAATGTTATTTGAATGTAAAAGAAAACGTGTTCAGTTTAAGGAGAAACCACAGTTTTTTTTTCAATCATTTCACAACTTTATTTAGCTAATAATTAAATAATTTGTGTTATACTCAACATGAATCAACTTTGAAAAAGGTTTTATTCCACCTGGTTTGTATAATTTTAGGGGCGAGTTAAACAATGGAAGTGTTTGGAAACAGTTGTCTTCCCATTGAACACGAGGAAGATTGCACTGTTTTAATCATTACTTGTTTCCCAGAAAAAGTACCAGCTGGGATACCATCTTTTTCAAGTTCTGTCTCACCAGGACAATGTATTGTATTGATTACGCCATTTTGCATCACTTTGTTGTATTATTTAGTGCATATGACTGGTTTCTATCACTTTATTCTTATCCTCCATGTCCTACTTACGAAGCCCCTAAAGGGACATCGAAAAAAAAAAAAAAAAAAAACGTTTCTGGTTCGCACGAGATACTTTCTCGTGCGCACCAGAAAGTATCCCGGAGCACCAGAAAGTATCTCGTGCTCACCAGAAAGTATCTCGTGCTCATGAGAAAGTATCTTGTGCTCACCAGAAAGTATGACATATTTATAGTTTGGCAGCGATGGTATCGGAGGGGATCAGCCCAGCCTCAGCGGACGCTCGCTGCGTACAGTGCGTGGGGCAGAGCAGCCTAACCTCGGCCTGTCCTGATGAAATGATCCGCTGGCTCAGACATCGCAGTCATTAGATTAAGCCTCATCACAGTGTTGCTAAATGAACATAAATGAAATAAATAAATACGAAATAAATGAAACAAATACTTTTAATAAATGAGTATATTTCATTTTAAATATTTAACTTAATTTATTAATGTATTTTTATAGAAATATACAGTACTGTTAGTTTGTGTGTTCTCATGTATTATTATTCTGTGCTTTTATTTTGAAGTTGTATGTTCAGTGAAGGTCACCTGGGCCTCTTGGGCCAATGAGGTGTTGTGAGTTTTTTTTTCCAGCCATGTGAGTTACGGACATGGATGTATTGTTACGACTGTGGCTAAGACATGGTGTTGACTTTTCCCTCCTAAAATGGCAGAAGAGATAGAAAACGTTACAAGTACCATGTGAAAAATAGATATATTACAGCAGTGCAGTGTATGTATATGTATGTCCACAGGAGGATTGTGTGTGTGTGTGTGTGTGTTTACTTTTAATTCAAAGTAAATTAAAAACAAATTACCGGGTCAACAACAAATCTATCGATCACACCAAGCATCTAATGACAGCGATGTCAGCGGATCATTTCATCAGTACAGGCCGAGGTAACGCTGCTGTGCCCCACGCACTGTACGCAGCGAGCGACCGCTGAGGCGGAGCTGATCACCTCCGATACCATCGCTGCCACTATAACTATAAATACGTCATATCTTAATACACAAACCACATTAAATGACTAATTTCACGCCTCAAATTATCTTAAAACTGCATTCGGGGACATCACGCGCGCATACAATACTTTCTCGTGGGCACGAGATACTTTCTCGTGAGCACGAGATACTTTCTCGTGCTCACGAGATACTTTCTGGTGCTCACGAGAAAGTATCTTGTGCGCACCAGAAAGGTTTATTTCGATGTCCCTTTAGGGGCTCCGTACCTACTAGTCCAAGGAATAGGCATAGTTCTATCCAACCAGTACCTACACACTCTGTGAGGAGGAAATGTTTTATTTTTATTTTGCTTTTACTGTCTGGTAACATTAAACTCAACCCCGGCCCAGATATAAACTGTCTGAGTACTCCAATTGATTTTAAATCCAGATTAGGGCTTGGTGTTGTACACCTAAATGTTAGAAGTCTATTGCCAAAACTTGACCTAGTTAAAATCTGGGTTAAATCAACTGATACTGACATTATTGTCCTGTCTGAAACCTGGCTAAAGAAATCCATCACAGACATAGACATTGCTATTAAAGGTTACAATGTTTATCGTTGTGACCGTCACAAAAAAGGTGGTGGCATAGCAATATATGTCAAACAGAAATTTCATGTTACTGTTCAATCATCTATTTCCCTCAGCAGTCAATTTGAATTTCTTGCTCTGAAGTTGGAGCTTCTAAATAGCCACTTTCTCACAATTGTAGGCTGCTATAGACCACCCTCTGCTAGTAGTGAGACTTTATCCTCATTGAATAAACAACTTTTGACTTTAGACTTTAATGAGATTCTTCTCACAGGAGCTCTGAACTGGGATTGGTTATCTTCTGTTTCCGACAGTTTTAAATATGTGTGATTCTTTTAACCTAACACAAATAGTTAACGAGTCAACACGTCCAAATCAAGTCAAGTAGTCAAGTAGTTTTATTTGTCAAATGTACTATATGTACGACATACAGCACAGATGAAATTGCAGTCCTCTCAGACCCACGGTGCAAAACAGGCAGTTACATAAATAAACATAAATAAACAATCAACGATCAACAATCAACCGACATGAATGAAATAAACAATCAACAAGACGAGAATCTTCTAAGAGAAGATTAGTGAGGTAGTGCAGTTTAGTGCAAATAAGCAGGGGAAAGTGGAATGTGCAGTCCCTGAGTTCAGAGTGTGGGAATGGTGTTGGTGGAGGAGGGGGGGGGGGAGTGGGGGGAGTACAGTCCTGGTCTGTGGCAGGGAGCAGAGGGGGGGAGGATGAGTAGAGGTTGGAGTGATGGTAGAGCAGGGAGGGAGTTGAGTCTCCTTACAGCCTGGTGGAAGAAGCTGTTCTTTAGTCTGCTCGTTCTGGCCCGGAGACTGCGCAGTCTCCTCCCCGATGGCAGCAGGCTGAAGAGGCTGTGAGACGGATGGGAGGGGTCACCAGTAATCCTGATTGCCTTGCTGGTGATGCGGGTGTTGTAAATGTCTAGGAGGGGGGGTAGAGAGACACCAATGATCCCCTCAGCTGCTCTCACGATGCGCTGCAGGGTCTTGCGGCAGGACACGGTGCAGGCGCCATACCACACAGTGATGCAGCTTGTCAGGATGCTCTCGATGGTGCCTCTGTAGAACGTGTGCATTATGGGGGGCGGGGCTCCTGCTCTCCTCAGTTTGCGGAGGAAGTACAGGCGCTGTTGGGCTTTTTTGGCCAGTGATGCAATATTGTGGCTCCAGGACAGATCTTCAGAGATGTGCACACCCAGGAACTTGGTGCTGCTCACTTTCTCCACTGCAGCACCGTTGATGGTTAGTGGAGTATGCTGGGTGTGCACTCTCCTGAAGTCCACAATAATCTCCTTGGTCTTCTCCATATTCAGGTGGAGATTGTTTTCTTTGCACCACGTGGCCAGCCTGTTTACCTCACTCCTGTAGATTGTCTCATCGCTGTTGTTGATGGGACCTACCACAGTTGTGTCGTCCGCAAACTTAATGAAGAGGTTGGAGCTGAATGATGGAGTGCAGTCATGGGTCAGCAGAGTGAAGAGGAGGGGGCTCAGCACACATCCTTGGGGGGCCCCAGTGTTCAGCGTGGTGGTGCCGGAGGTGTTGCTGCCGACCCGAACTGCCTGTGGTCTCCCCGTCAGGAAGTCCAGCAGCCAGTTGCACAGGGAGGTGTTGAGCCCCAGCTGGTCCAGTTTGTGGATGAGCTGCTGGGGGATGATTGTGTTGAATTCTGAGCTGAAGTCAATGAACAGCATTCTAACGAAGGAGTCTTTAGTCTCCAGGTGGGTGAGGGCTGAGTGGAGGGCAGCGGAGATGGCATCATTGGTCTAGCGGTTTGACCGATATGCAAACTGGAAGGGGTCTAGGGTGGGGGGAGGGCTGACTTGATGTGCTCCATGACTAGCCGCTCGAAGCACTTCATGAGGATGGGAGTGGGTGGGATCGGACGATAGTCGCTGTAGATGGAGGGAGACGACTTTTTCGGGACCGGGATGATGGTGGTGGCTTTGAGGCACGTGGGGACAACAGCCTGTCTCAGTGAGGAGTTGAAGATGTCGGTAAAGACATCTGTGAGCTCCTCAGCACAGTCTCTCAGGACACGACCAGGAATGTTGTCAGGACCCTGGGCTTTCCATGGGTTTGTCCTTCTGAGGGATCGCCTCACACTATCTGGGGATAGCGTCAACACCTGGTCGACAGGAGGTGGTGGGGTCTTCTGTGCCAGGGTGCTGTTGTCTGCCTCAAAGCGAGCGAAGAAGTCGTTCAGCTGGTCCAAATCTTAAATGTTTAAAAATTGATTTAAATTGATTTATTTTTTACTAATTCTCCTCATATATATTCAGATATTGGTATTTTTTGCAAATGATATGAGCGATCATTGTGTTATAGCCACTATCAGACAAGCTGAGCTCCCAAAAGCAAGGCCACATATTATTTTTAAACGTGATTATAAACATTTCTGTGAGCAGGGTTTTCATCATGATTTATGGCACTTTGATTGGTCCAGGATCTCACTTGTTTAATGATGTAGAGCTGGAAGTACTTTTATAATGCTTTTAGTATTGTTATAAATAAACATGCCCCTCGACGCAAATTTAGAGTGAAGAGTAGAAACAATCCTTGGTTCTCCCCCGAGTTGTCCAGTCCCCTTAAAGCAAGTGATGATGCCTGGGCTAAGGCCAGAAAATCTCAAAGAAATTGCTTTACTTCCCTTGTTAAAAAGGCTAAATCAGATTTTTATGTTGATAAAACTACCTGTAACCTGAACGATCCTAAGAAGTTTTGGAAAGTAGTCAAATCTGCATTTGGGGATGAAACCAGAGACAAATTGCCTGCTTGCATAGTAAAAGATGCACATACTTTAGCTGACAAACCAGCCATTCTTAATTATTTTAATGAGCACTTTGTTTCTTCAGGATCTCTATTTGAGTCCTCACATCCACATCAATGTAATGTGCAAGGGGCTAGCCTTCAATCACCACCTACTAATGCTATGACTTCTAGATTTGATCCGACTCCTTTTGATGTAGCTGAGGTCCATAGGGCTCTAGAGCAATTGGATCTAAGTAAATCAGCCAGACCTGATAATCTCGGGCCTTTCTTTTTGAGGTCAGCTGTGAACTTTATAGCAGAACCTTCCTTATGTTCTTCCCGTACTGAAAGGTGGAGATCTCTCTGTAGTTAACAACTATAGGCCACTCTCTAAATTGTGTGTTCTCTCCAAAGTTTTAGAAAAGTTGGTCGGTGAACAACTTAAATGCTTTTTAGATGCTCATTGTCTCCTCTCATAGAGGCACTAGATGGACAGAAATATTGTGCAGCTCTTTTTATAGACTTGTCAAAGGCATTTGACACAGTCGACCATGTCATCCTGGCAGATAGAATCTACAAGATTGGTTTATACAACCAGGCTGTAAACTGGTTTTCTAATTATTTATCAGATAGAATGCAGTGTGTCCAGGCCGCTGGGTTTTTGTCCTCTTTCCTCCCTGTTGTAAAGGGCGTGCCTCAAGGTTCCATATTAGGGCCACTGTTGTTCACAATTTCTGTGAGTGATCTTTGTGATAATTTGTCTGACATGGTGTCCCATTTGTATGCTGATTATACACTAATGTATTGCTCATCTTCTTCAGCTTCAGAATCACTTGAGTTGTCGCAGTCAGCTTTTAACACTGTTAACCTCCGTTTGACTCAGATCAAGTTAGTGCTGAATGCAGATAAATCAAAGACCATGCTATTTTCTAATGGCAAACAGCTTCCATCTCACTTTCCTAGGTTGTCAACTGTTCATGGGGTTGAAATTGAAATGGTCACCTCTTATAAATACTTAGGCATTCTAATTGATGAGAATCTGTCCTTTAAACTGCACATCAATAAACTTGTTTCTAAGCTGAAATTGAAATTGGGTTTCTTTTTTAGAAATAAATCATGTTTTTCATTGCAAGTCAGAAAACATTTGATCACCACAACACTTTTACCTTTGTTGGATTATGGAGACCTGCTAAAGAAATTGGATTTTGTATACCACTGGCTGCAGCTATCGTGTGCATCATTGTTCCTTATATACCGTCACACATTGTCCTTCTTTGTATGTCCGCAGACTCTCTCACTGGCTGACTTTTATTTATAAATCCATTCTTGGACTTCTGCCTACATATTTGTGTTTACACATGTGTAGCAACCGCAGACGATATTGTAGCTCTGTGGGAATTCAAGACAATTATAAAAAACAGAGAAATAAGCTCAATAGGTTCTTGTGATTGCACTGTGTAATCGTGTAAATCCCACTCTTCTTTTCCTGCAGTGTGTGATCGTATTTTACTTGTGTGCTTGGAGTAACATTCTGTGTTTGTGCTGCCGTCTTGGCCAGGTCACTCTTGAAAAAGAGTTTTAAATCTCAATGAGTTTTTTTAACTGGTTAAATAAAGGAAAATAAAAATAAATTGAAATTCTTGACTCATTAATGACCTTAAACAAGCTTCTTCTATAATTACTGGACTTTACTGGAATACATGACAATGTATCTTCAACACGTGATGTTTTAAGATGAATTACATCCAAAGACGACATGTAAAAAAAATATTGTGGGGCCCAGGATTCAACCCTGTGGTACACCATTCCATGACTGATATTAAATATTTGACTCTAACATTGTTTTTCTCATTGTAAAACTATAAACACCTCACAGTCAGATTCTCTGTCATATGAAAGAAACATCATCACAAACACTGAGGTGTAGAAGAAATGTATCCAATGATAGAAATGCCTAACCCGAGAACTGGGGATGAGCAGGATGCAACAATTAGAGTGTATAGAGCATGGACAGAGTTTAAAGAACAATTTAACAGTTTCCAACTGAACACCTTAGAGACAGAAACAGTACTTAGATGCATTGTAAAGCAAGATTGGTGTTTGGTTAAGAAGCACTTACAAACTACGACTGATCATGCAGTAAATGCAGAAAATTTACTGAGAGAAAAGAAAGCCAAGAAAGGTGGAATAAAAAAGGTAAGTATTTGTCATAAATAATGGTGATGATGAAAACTATGCTAATACATTTACTGATGTGTATTTCAGAGGCAATGTTAACCGTGGAGGCTGGAGGGGGAGAGGCAGAGGAGCAGGACGGGGAGGACGGAGATTTGGAGATGAGAGCTGCTACAACTGTGGCAAATTTGGACATTGGGCTCGAGACTGTCCCACTCCAAAGGGCAGGGGTCAAGGAGGCTGGCGGGGAAGAGGAGGAGGAGGAAGAGGGGGACCCAGACGAGTTGATGATTCATCGGCATGACTAGTCAATAAACCAGGTCATGCACTCACACACACACATACATACCAGGACACAGAAGATGAGGAGAAAGAAGAAGTATGTTCAACAGAAAACACAGAAGTATTTTTGAGTATGAACCAAAAGCCATAGTCACCCTGTTGGTTAATAATCATAAAACTTGTTTTCTATGCGATACTGAAGCATGCAGAATAATCATTGGAGAAGATGAATGCGGTAGTAAATTGCCACTTCAACACGGTAATGGTATGAAGGCGATATGTGCAACAGGACACATAGTCACCAAGCCACTTAGTCGACCTGTGTCGATTACTGATCTGAGACCAAAATAATTTCCTCAAGGTGTTCCAGATGAGTTTTAAACCAGAAATCAGGACGCTGCAGGGTTTGTATCACTCCTGGCTTGGTGGGTAACTGTTAATAAAAACGTGGATTGGATAAAAATGTGTATTATAATCAACAGAGATTTTTGAATTTCACTAAGGAAGCAATTGGAGGCATACATCAAGAGTTAGATAAGACTAGTTTAATGGCATGGCAGAATAGGATGGCTTTAGACATGATGTTGCTGAAAAGGGAGGAGTACTGTAGAATGTAGAATGTTTGGAGATATGTGTTGTACATTTATTCCTAATAATACAGCACCTGATGGCAGTATCACTAAGGCATTGGATGGATTAATCACCCTATCTGTAGAGTTAGCTGAAATATCTGTAGCTGTGATGATTGCTATTCTAATCACTTGTGGATTTTGTATTTCCTGTTTGAGAGGACTGTTACAGAGACTCAGTGACACCGCTTTGACCAAAACAACTATGCTGTATGAAAGAGTCCCCACCACCAATGACCACCGAGAGGACTATGAGGATGCAGCACCAGAAAATGTTACATCTGATTTGACAAATGATGATCTATATGGTAACCTGTTTGATGAGGATAAGATGGTTTAAGGGATAATTGCTTTTTATTCTATTGATTATAATGATACTACAGGAAATCCAGCTGAAGTTGTAGTGTTCTGAATTGGTCCCCATTTAATTCGTTTTGGGGTAACAATATAATCAAAATGTTTTTGAATGTATGCTTTCATGCCTTGTCAAATGGAGTACCTGCGTGTGGTTGCCCGGGCAGCGGGACCGTGACAGAGTTTCCCTATCTAGAAGGAAAATGGATAATTAGAATGTTTTGAACTGCTCGATAGGGTTTTCACTCTCACACTCCTTGTGTGAGAGCGATACCTTGTGTTTCCTCCAAGACAGGAAGTCTTCACTTTGTAACTGGTCGGTGTGTTGCTTTGTGAATGCTCCTCTTGGACAAGATTAAACCCTTGTTTGGATTTTGAGCTGACTCCGATCTCCTTCCTCCAGATCTCAATTATTTTAACAGGGCCATCTGATAAATTTCTTAGAGATTCTTTCTTCTAAAGTTCAGGTTCAAGTTAAAAAGGATCTGAACTGGATCATAAGAAACCACTGAGGTGTAACAGTGTGTGACTCCCTCTAGTGGATGTAGTGTTTTTGTACAGAGTTGTGGTGTTTCCTGTCACTGTGGGCCTCACAGCACAGTAGTAAACAGCAGAGTCTGTCACTGCAGCTGAGGAGATGATCATACTGATCATGTTTTGCTCCACTTTAATCTTCAGTCCAGGTGTTGGAGATGATACTGTGTTTCCTGTTCCTAAATGAGACATGAGGAACTCTGGTGGTTTTCCTGGATGTTGTCGATACCAGAAGAAACTATCACTTGTTGACAGTTTGGGATATTTGTAGGACAGAGAGACAGACGTGTGTTCTGAAGTGAACTCTTCAGTCTTGACTGGAGTCAGTTCTTCACAGTTGATGCCTGAAGGAGAAAATAATGATGTCAAAGACAATTCACATTCACATGTTATTGGAATGAAAACTTTTTGTGTCTTATAATGTAACAAACCTGTTAGAGTGTTAAGAAGCAGCAGAGAAAATACAGAGTGATGCAGTGACAGCATGTTGAATAAAGGTCATGTTCATGGTTTGTATCTTGAACTCTGCTGAATATGGAAGCTCCTCTCTCCTCTATAGTTCAGTAACAACTCAGCTCCTCCCTGAATCTCTGCGTCTCCTTTTAGATCTGTATTTTCAGGGTCACGTGATGCTGTCACCCTGAGCAGTCGACCGTCGCTGAGCTCCGGCTGCTACTGAGCTATATTTGACTACTTACTTAATTTAAAAAAGCTACAACCTTAAAAGCTTGCTTGACAACATCCAGATAACATGCCTAACATTAAAACCTCAAAACTCGCGGCAAGTAAGCCTGTTGAGGAGCCAGAAGCGAAAGACTGTGCCAGCTAGCAAGGGTACTACATCACCCGGTGTGGATACTGAGACCCTCGCTATGGAAATCTCCCAGAACGTCGTTAAAAAATATCTACTATGATGGAGAGGAAGTTTGACGACCTCTCAGCCACATTGGACAATATTAAAACACGACTGGAGTCCAACACAAAACGCATCAGCAAAGCTGAGAGCCGTGTATCAGAAGTGGAGGATAACAAGTCGGCCATGGAGTCCAGGTTTTAGGGCTTGGAGACCAAAGTGCGCATCCTGACAGAGACTGCCCAACTGAGGGACCAGATGAGGATCCTCACCGCGGCCAAGGAGAAAGGACCGCTGACACATGAGGGACAGACCATATTCATCCGACAGGAACTGGCGAGTGGAGTCAATTTTTTTTATTAACATGAACATGCGGTTCTCCTTGCGCTTCCCCACTACTCTGAGTTTCTCCCAAAGGGGGAAAAGTTACTCTTTCCACTCACTGAATGATACAGTTGCCTTCCTGGACAGACTGAGCGGAAATGGGGAATTTCTAAAATAA